>NC_081249.1:37030803-37340671 GCF_030490865.1 Poecile atricapillus
AAGAAATAGCTTTAGTGCAGGTAAATGCATAAGTTATGTTTTTAAGGAATGAACGACAGCTTCTGGAAAAAATAATTCTGAGAGGTATCCAGAGCACAAAAAAAAAACTGAGCTCGCATGATAAACTTGTGAACAAAAAGCTTATTTTGATCTTTTGCTGTTTAAGTAAGAAGAATAAGGAAATACTGCTGAAATAGATATCAGGATATGGAAGTGTCATTATTGTAAGCATATTTTAAAAGGGATATTGAAAAGACTTACATAAATAAAAAAGTAAAACAAACCCAAAATTTACCATTAATTATTTCAAAGAGGAAAAAAATTCCTTTCAGTCAAAAACTCAATAAACCAAACACATTTAATTTACATATGAGCAGACAATATGGATGATAAAAATTTTAAGGATAACTGATTTTTTGAGCTATGCAACAGTGTTTCAGCAGCTAAGAGGGATTATTTGGCTTCTGACATTCTCAGTTCAGGACTGCATAGTTTCAAAGGCATATTGTAGCTGAATATAAGCTACCAAACACTTGCAAGGCTGAGGATATACCAATGCCCACTGGTCCCCTTCAGCTTGAAAGTATGGGTTCTTAAGAGCCCAATCCAACTGAGCCAAACTCAAAATATTTGCTGTAAATTTGATGCAAAAAGCAAATATATAATATGCCATATAACTGCCTCGTTAGTTATTTGTATTGAATAGCTTTTACTGAAGGTTGATAGAATGTGCTTATATAAAAGATTAATTATGGGACTACAGTAATAGCCTTCTCTGTCATTATTAAGTCCATTCTTTTAATGAAATTTTCTTGAAAGAAAAAAACCTACAGAACTACTCAGCCACTCTATCTTTTATCTTGTTTCAGAATCTAGCTTTTTTTTCTCCTCATTGTAGATGTTATTATTTGAAATGTACTTCATACAGCTGTTTTTTTATTATTTTGTATTTTCTTTCAACTTTAGATCTGTTCCTTCTTCCCCTTTTTAATTAAATTGATTTATTAGCATCTGTAGGCATGTGAAGTTATTTATCAAATATTTATCCTCTGAAACAGGTTCAAGACTTATCTTTACATTACAGGAGAAAATATTATAAATTTCAGTATATTAAACTTTTATTTTATGAAAAGAATTAATCTAAAAAAAGTGTGGTGAAAATGTGCATGGATCCAAATATGGGATTTATCCATCATAATATTAAAAGCCTCAGTTCTCTTACATTCTTAAAAGCAGGAAAAGGAGACACAATCGGTTGTGAAATATCCTTAAGGTACACACAAGCCTGAAATTTCTTTTGAAACCTAGAAATATAAATTATCACTTTATGTCACAAAGCTATTAATTTATAAGTGACAGCATTTCCTTCTTCATACCATTTAAGTTTGAAGTAGCATCTATTATGATTTCTTCCAAGCCAAGTATTCTCAGTAGATGAACAAGGGATCAGTTTCTTCCTATGATTTCAGATTTGGACATTATTTTTTTTCAGTGTCACCAGACTCAAAGACAATTGTAGGTATGACACAGATATGGAAATACTATTCTCTCTGAAATGCTGCCATTTATATGTGCGGGGCTGAAGGCTTTGACTGGTAAAACTCAGGATCTTTACAGAACTAAACCATAAGCAGTGAGATTTTCACACCACATAGGTCAACACAGACATATTTAATATAAATTCTTGATTTTTATCTAGCCTTGTATTATTTTAGGGGCATCAAAACTCTGCTCCTACTGGAACCAGGCTGAAATGGGAGGTTTAGAGGCAAAACTTTGGATTATACTGTTAATAAGAAATATTTCCTTACATAATTTTAAGAATTTTTCTTATAAGCATACTAAATTTGCATATGTATCTCTGTCCTCTGCTTAATCTCTAATCCTCTGCATGTCTTCAATTATTTAATTATCTTGCTTCCTCACCCCAAATCTGGACACTAGAAGAATCCAGTGAGGAAACAGAAGAGCCATAAATTCTTAATTCACACTGGAAGAAGTTACAAGGTAATGCTCTGTACAAAATGTTTCACTTTATTTGGTTATGTGGTACTAAAAAATCAATTATTCTCATGAAAATCCTGGAAAGAAATGTTCTTAAATTAAAAGAAGTTGTAACTGACAAATAAATGCAACTCTGAATTAAAACAGATTCTTCAGACACACCAGATGCATGTGTTGACTGGTTTTGATGGAAACTTGACATACTAAGACACCCCAGCATGACTGCTTTCTCTGTGTCTTTAACCAGATTTTGTATGAATATAAATCTCAGTCTACCACATAGTTTGGGGTGTAAAGTACATGGCACACAGAAGTGTAGTACATACAGCAGAAATAAGTTTCTCCAATACTTTTTTGCATTATCTGTTTAACTTTGCATTCAAACATATAGTTTCCTTGTTTTTTTTATATGCTGAGAACAATTGTGCACACATGCATCTAAGCTCCCTGCTGGCATAGTGATAACCTGCAGAGAGATATTTATTTAATGCTACACTGAGCAGATGAAACACTCTACACAATAACAGCTTTTCCTCCTAAATGTAAAAGGAAAAAAATCTTATAAGAGGTCTGTACTCTTCAGTAACTCTTTTTCTACATTTCGATAGACTGCAAACAATTTTCTCTTATAAATTATTTAGACTTCATAAATGGTTCAATGTACCTTTGCCTATTTTCTTCAAAACAAGAAGGAAAAAATGCTTTCATATATTTTATGCATATGTTAAATATGAGGAAATAGAATAGAATATAAGAAATAAAGCTTAGGTAACTGTACACAACCCCCTCTGTTCCTTTATGTTTTCAGATAAAAGTAAATAAATTTTTTAATTTTTTTTTTAGCATAAAAGAATCCACAATTTTCTGGAGATAAAAGTCAGATGAACTTCAAGAAACAATGTTTGACCTTGAGTAAAATTCAAAACTTCATTCAGGATCTAATTTCAAGAAGACTTAAGCAGTATTTTCCTTAAAGAATTATGAACAGAATACATTACTAGAAATAGGGAGGGTGTTGCACTATTTTTTGGTTTTGTTTTGGGGTTTGTTTGTTTGCTTTTGTGTGAGTTTTGTTTGTTTGGGGGGTTTTGTTTTGGCTTTGGTTTTTGTTTGCTTATTTTTTTCTACAAAGAATTATAAAAGAAGAGCAGCACAAAATATCAGTGCAAAGGTAGCGGCATTTATACAAAAACATCTGACAATGAGCCCTAAAAGCATCCAGCTCCAGTTAAATTAAGGGTCAAATTCCCAACTAAAATTTCCTAACAAAGATTTCCATCATTTCACTCTTAGTAAAGAGAGAAATTCTTAACTGGAAATGTTAAAGAAATCAAACCCAAAACCTAGATTAAATGGGATGAAGTTACTTGAACCTTTAAGGAAGCTGAATTCAGGGTCTCTCTAATTCCCTTATCCAACAAATTAAAATGCAACCAAATTATGGGTTAGGTCCAATCTTTGTATGATATTGAATACCTTTCTAAGTACCATTATGGAGGCATGGCTCCCATTAAAGTAAGTAAAAAATTAAGCATCCTGGCACCTTTTTCCTTTTTGTCTGAATAAAGCATGGTGCTTGGATGTCTTTCCAGAGATTCTATTTATTTCAGTGTATTACATTATTTCAGTGTATTTTGTAATCTATTTAACATATACTGTGGATTTTGTTCATCATTCTTCTGTGTATTTCATAACCTTGTCTATCACAGAAAGAACATACCAGACTATTTTTCTTGCTATGGTAAAAGATTGAGAGTTTATCAGACTGGTTATTTTACAATTCAGATTTTTTTTTTTCCCCTTTCCGTGTTTATCAGTTTTGTTCCTTACAATATGCTCAAGATTCCAGTAGTTTTTTTTCAGCACACAGTATACAAAATATGTATACATAAACGAAGAAAATTTATATCAGCTTTTATGATAAAGAAAAAACTAACTGTTCCTGATTCCAAAAGGAATTGTTTACATGAAAATATGTTTGCAGTGGCAAAAATATCTGAAATACTTTCAAGGGCCCTATTCACATCTCTTAGAAATTGCCTTTGCACAATATTTACTGGTGTAGATTTAGACACAATTGTCAATAGCTGGTATTTCACAGTATCACAAAATGGTTGTTGTAAGAAAGGATCCCCTAGAGATCATCTAGTCCAACCTCCTGCTCAGGCAGGGTTGCCTAGAATTAGTTTTCCAGGACCACGTCCCAGCAGCTTTTGAACATCTCCAAGGACAGACACTCCACAACCTCTCTAAGCAATCTGTACCACTGCTCGATCATCCTCAAAGTAAAAAAGTGTTTCCTGATGCAGTGGAACCTTCTGTGTTTCATTTTGTGCCCATTGCCTCTATCACTTGGCATCACTGAAAAGAACCTGACTCCAACCTTCATGCAGGCTCCCTTCAGGTGTTTGTGTTTTTATAAGACTTCCCCTCAGCCTTGTCTTCTCCAAACAGAAAAATCACAGCTCAGTCTTTCCTCATGGAAGAGACACTTCAGTCCCTGCTGGGAATACCAGCCCTGAACACCATTAGTCTTCTTTGCTGCAAGGATGTGTTGCTGACTCATGATGGTACATGGCACATTCATTGTTTATTTGATGGAGAACTTTATTATTCTGAAAATTCAGAATCATTCATTTGGATTCATTTACTTAAATATTACTACCAGCTAGCTTTGATCTTAGCTTTCTAAGTGGAAGTTTGCCTACTGAGGAAGACTGCACTGTATGTCTCCACAGCATTTCTCTCTCTTACTCATTCTTCTCTTGCCTCTTTTCTGGTTCTTTAAGTTGAACACCTCCAACAAGACATGTCTTTCTTCTGTGACTGGAAAATTATACATCACATACATTATTTATGTCTGTTTTCTCAGCACTGGTCATATACACATGACAACTCAAGTTACAGGAACTTCGTCTGTACCCTGTGCATACCTGTGACTTGGACAAGTGACACCTCCAGAAGAAGGACTCTGGGACCCACACCGCTGAGAAGATCAGAAGGAACCGTGTGATGCCACAGGAATCCATGCGGTATGGTGTCTTTGCTTAATCATTCCTTTTCACTCACTGTCTTTTTTCCCTTCCTTGCCTCTCCTCCTGTTTCTTTTTCTCTGCATCACTTCTACTATTAAATAAAATCCGTGCTATTGACTTCTGCAATAGGTATTTGTGCCTATTATGGTCTTGTTTGCACCTTAATTCAGGCAGAGGCATCTCTTATAATCGGATCATAACTGTGGTTATACTTATTTTGTCTGTAGTTATGCATATTGTCTGTGGCATGGTTAAGCACATCAGGAGAAAAATTCTTGGGTTTCTGCTACATAAGGCACCTGGTGTATTTTTCAGTAAATGGAAGGGGATGAACTCCTGCTCATTCATGTGAAGAATGGCTTCCCAAGTTCTATTTGAAAAAATTAAGGGAAATAAGACTTTGCAGAACAACCACAAGAATACTAATTTTTTTTTTTTTTGTCATAGCCAAGATTTTAATGCATTTACTTGCTAAAGCTCAAATCATACTTCAGTCTGTGCATATGTAGTTGTTCTTAATATCATTGGGAACTGAAAATTTAGTGTAAAGATTCAGTACCCTCATAAATTTAATTTTTAGTTACAAACTTGTCTGAAGGTAGAAAAAAAAAGCAGATCAGTCTTTTAAATGCCTTGATATTTTACAGGCTTAAAACCCCATTGGAGATGGTCTTTGTTGGGCATCTGTGAATTGGTCTTCATGTGAACATGGATTAAATATACTAAAGACATAAATCTAGTTGCAACGTGCAGATTCCTTCTACTTTATTAGTATTACCTTTATTAGTGAGATATTGGACTCATTACAGCTTCAGCTGAGTTTTCATCATGTCTAGTCACAATCACCGAGGTCTGTCAATAGAAAACAGGATTGCCTCAATGTTATTTAAGACTAATCCTGCTACTGGAAATGACTCTGGAAACTTTGCTGCTATCCCATGTATGCTTCCTATTCCTTTCTTAAGATCTGGCTTCCAGAAGAAAGGCTGATAATTATTTTATTGAGATAGACATTAAATTGATATTTTCTCTTTCATAAGGCAAAGATAAAATTACTTGGATTTGAGTTGTGTTTCATCAGAGAATAATTTTATGGATTTATGGACGAGGACCTTTAGCTTTCAAATCCACTTACGAGAATGTTTGATTTGGGATGCCATGCTAGCTATGTAATTTTTGATTTTCTACAGGAACACAGCCAATATAGCTCTTTTCCCACTTCTGAAATAATTTCAAGTTCCTTTGTCCTAACAGTGCATGAATCACTTGAGAACAGAATAAATTTTACTTATCCATTTTATTACTGCTTTAATCCCCAAGATCATCTTCTTGTGATTTTGAAAACAACACAATATGATTTCAAAAAACATAATTCTAGTCTAACTTTTTTTAAAAAAATCCTAGATGCAATCAAAAGCATGAGACTGATGTTTTTGCCTCATGACATCCATACTTCTATACTTTATTCTGAAGGAACCTGTAAAATAAAAGATGGGAAAGAAGCTTATTTAAATGTCATTTATACTTTATAAACAGCTTACATTTTAAATTTATATATCCAGATGGCCTCTTAGGCTATGTTAGATTAAGAAACTACTTTATTGTTAAAAGGAGAGTTGATTGATGTATGTTTTACTGAGTTTAAAATTTTAATAGTCATTGATACCAATAAGAGCTATATTGATCTCTAATAAGCAGACACATGGAATGAAATTCTATTACTTCCTCATTAATGTATTACATTTGTAATCCAGAATATTTAAATGTTTACTACTTTTATTTAACAAAGATGGCATGCTAGCTACAAAAATAAAAACTGTGCAAAGTATAACAACTCTTTTATTCTTATTACTTTGTAAAAGAAATATAAAAACATACTCAAGAAATGAAGAATGTATAATACATTTCATATTTGCAAAAAAATTAAAATAACACTTGAAACTATCCAAAACTCATTTTTATACCATATACTCTAAGAAACGGTTCCAGGCCACTTTCATGAAATTGTATGTGCCAGTGAAAATATTCTGTTAAAATTTTACTTTTAAATGTGTTTACTTTATCTTCTAAATCATTTCACATTTCACATAGAATTTTTCTTCTAACACAAAACATTACATTTCCAAATGCAGATTTGCAGGTTTGTGACTCAGTTTGACATTACTAGAATTCACATGTTTAAATCCCAATGCTTCACTTCGAAAATTGATACTCTACTATTAATAGATTTTTTAATTGCCATATATGAAATCATGAAGTAATTGAATTCAGTATCTAGTTCAGGTTTGCAGAAATTTTAGATTTATTTTCCTTGTCTTTATGAATATATTAATAAATAAATCTTATTAAATATATAGAACTTTTCTGTTTCATCTTCTAAAATGTTATTACTCATATTGACTCCATAGTTCTATAATAGCCGTGCTGAAGTCCAACTAGTAATGGTAACTTATGTTGTTTTGAAGAAGAAACTCTTCACCCTGGGATCGAGAACTTTACTAACAATAGGAGGGACTCTATTTATTTAACAAGCAAAAGAGCTCTTAATAAATTCAAGATGCTAAGATTACTGGTATCTTTACTTTGTTGATATCTGCTGTTCCTCTTCTTGTCATATACATGAGCAAGCTGGTAGCAAATTTTGTCTCCTACTGCAATATTTTTAGTCTGGTATGTGAATGTTGTCATTAAAAGACTAGGCAGTATTATAAATGACAGTCATTTTCAGATTTCAAAAAGAACTGAGAACATAGTATTTGGTACTTACAATCCATCTTCAAAATGAATCAGATGTTGTAGCTATATTTGCAATGCTGTTGACACACAACTAATAGTCCAAACACAGTCTAATGATAACTTAAACCAAATACTTCAGACATAAGACCTATGAAAAAGCAGATTTTTGAATCTAGGAAGATATGTGCCATTGTCAAAAGGCTGTTAATTTTTATTAAGTTTACTGTGAGTTTACCTAATATCATATCTACCTCGTGATGGTAAGTGAAATATGTACATGCAGTCATACTTTACTCTCATTATTCTGTAGAAAGCAAGTGTTGTAAATTATTGTCTAGGAAATTCTCCTCCCCTGTACATTCTTGGGTAAGAAACTAGATTCCACTGATTTCAGTTAATTTTTAATATATGTCTAGCACGTATTTAAAATATTGAAGCATTGCTGAAGAAGAGACAAAGAGATATTTTGAGGTGATAATAGCATAATCATAGAGTAATTTAAGTTGAAAAAGACCTCTAATAGTACTTAGTTCAACCATTAAACTCTTACAATCAAGTCACCACTAAATCATGTCCCCAAGTCCAGCATCCCCAAAATTTTAAAATACCTGCAGGGGTGGTACCTCAACCATTTCCCTGGGAAACCCTTCCCAATTACAGTGTTGGACAAACCTTTCCATGAGGAAGTCTTTCCTATATCCAATATAAATCTCCCCTGGTGCAACTTGAGGGCATTTCATTTTGTTACTTGGAAGAAGAGACCAACACTTACCTAAATAAAACCTCCTTCAAGGTTGTTACAAAGAGTGATAAGGTCTCCCCTGAGCCTCCTTTTCTCCCACCTAAACAACTCCAGTTCCATCAGCTATTTTCATAAGCCTTGTGCTCCAGGCCCTGTGCCAACTTTGTTGTCCCTCTCTGGACTTGCTCTAACATGTCGATACCTTTCTGGCAGTGAGTGAACCAAAACTGAACATATTCAAGATGCAGCCTCACTGTGCCAAGTACAGGAGGGCAATGAATGACCTAGTCCTACTGTCCACACTCTTTCTGGGCAGATTTCCAGTCACTCTTCCCCAAGCCCGTGGCATTGCATGGAGTTGATGTGACTAAAGTGCAGGAAGTCGGCACTTCATCTTCTTGAACCTTTTACAGGCCCATATGTTGATAAAGATATTAAACAAACCTGGCCCCAAGGCTTTGTACCTATATTTCCCCAGGATCCAACTAAGGATGGAGTTTTTTCTTGGCCATCCTTTTTTTGCTGATGTATTTATGGAAACTTGTTTCATTTTTTTCTATGACAATAGTCATATTATCAATAATCAGCTGAAGATCCATTCGGGCTTTGACCCTTCATATTTACTTCCTGCATAATCTCACATGTCCTTGTAGTATTGAGTTTCCTTCCACTTCTCACAAAAGTCATAAACTCTCTTTACCCTGCCTGAGTTCCAGTCAAAGGTTTTTGTTCAGACATCCCAGTCTTCTTCTCTGCCAGTGCATCTATTGGCACTTGGGAATGACCTGTTCCTAGGGATTTAACATTTATTTGAAGAATGCCCAGCCTTCCTGGACTCCTTTGCCCTTCAGAACTGCCTCTCAAGGGACACTGTCAATCAGCCTCCTAAACAGGCTGACTCTGTCCTTCTGAAGTCCAAGGTGTCATTTTTGCTGACCCCACTTCCTTACTTCTCTGTGGATGGAACACTCTATTATTTAGATATAGATCTAAATGCCATGATTAATACAACCTCCAAGCACCGCATCATCCACCAATCTATCTCTGTTCACAAGCAACAGATCCAGTGGGGTCCATTTCCTAGCTGACTCACCAGTTGTACGTCTTCCGTACATTCCAGGAGCCTTCTAGACTTCTTTCTCTCTGCTGCGTTGTATTTCCAGCAGGCATCTGATGAGTTGAAGTCACCCATAAGAAAAAGGGCTGATCATGAGACTTCTTCCAACTGCATATAGATTATTTTTGTCTTCCTCTTCATTGTGATTGAGTGGACACCCCACCAGGATGTCTGTGTTGCTTTGCCCTGATTCTTAACCATAAACACTCAATCCTATCACAACAGTCATGAAGCTTCAGACAGTCAAACCACTCCCTACCATACTGGACTATCCCACTGCCTTTCCTTCCTTGCCTATCCCTTCTGCAGATTTTACAGCCATCCATTGCTGCGGTCCAGTTGTGTGCATCTTTGCACCAGATTTATGCAATGGTAACTGTGTCATAGTTTTCCTACAGCACAGTGGCTTCCAGCTCCTCCTGTTTGTTGCCTGAGCTGTGTGCATTGGTGTAGATGTACTTCAGATGCCTCCACCTTTCTGGAGAGACAAGCACTAATTTCTGTGTGGCTATTCTCAGACAATTCTAAGATATGAATAACCCTTGTATTTTTGCTGGGGCATGGATCTCCATCCAAGTAATGTAATAGAGTAGGAAGTCTTCTCTTCATGTCTTTAACCTGTGCTGAAGGGAGGAGGCAGAGTTCAGAGCTAATTCTGTGTAATAAGCATATTCCACAAAAAAAACCTTTAGATTGGGATGCAATATGAAACTTCCCTACCAAAACTCGTTTTGAAAATTGGTTAATAATGGACATAGTAGCTCTTCAATAATATTAAATCATTCATTGCAGCAAAAATCAACTGGTTCCCTTATATCTTGAAGAGATACTTTCTACCATTTCCTTACAATATCTGCCAAGATTGTCTTCAGCTCTTCAAAACATTCAACACCTGAAGGTTAACTGCTCTGTTATTTTATCTTCAAATGCATAACTGTTTTTGTGGTGTAATAAGTAAATCAATTTCCTTCTAATCACACCTGTCACAGGGACATAGACTGTCCATACTCTGATGAATGGAAGGTTCATCATGAAAGGGTCTTTGGTACTTTCAGGTTCAAAACTTATATGGCATAATTTTGGTGCTGAATTCTAGAAATAGAAGAATTCTGAACATACTCATTACAAGTGTCTCTTACCATTACTGAAATTAATTTTTTGACAAAAAATATGGAAGTGTAAATGTGCCTTATGACAACTGTTCACATCTTTCTCATTTTAAAAGAAGAGGAAACTAGTGCACATTAGAAAAGCCAGGCAAGAAAGACAATTTCAACTACTTTCTGCATTTTCAATTAGTAAAATTTATACAGTTTCACTGAACTTTCTTCCACATACTAATAAATAATGGAATGTACAATTCAATTAGTATTTTAAACTATACTACCTATATACTCAAATCATTTCAGTGGTACTCTGACTATAGAAATCCGCAATTAACAAAACCTCATACCAAGTTATTACTGCCTCTAATATCAGTTGCAACTGTGTTTGTAGACAACACTCTCCTCACGGGGGATGTGTAAGCAAACAGATACAGCATTCTTTAACATTAGTTTCCTTCCCAAAGGCATACATTTTTCATGTAAGTCACTAAAATTTTCATTACATGTGTGTTTTCTGAAACAAAAAAAAACATTATTTCTGAGGTGAATATCAAAAACAATCATCTTGAATAAGAATACTTCATGGCTTATTTTTTTGGTCAAGACAAGCTGGAAGACTTCCTAATTTCCCTTTCAAAACTTTGGTTAAACGACCATTACTTTTCCAAGTAAACAAAAACACATTAAGCATTTATATATGCAAACACATAAGCCAAGAACAGGAATGAAGTCTACTGCAAAACTTAGTCACAAGACTGAGTAAAACTAGCTGGTAATTTTTTTAAAACAAAAAGTAAATGTTGTCATTTAAAAAAAAATTAATTTCCATATCAGATGTTGCCACCAACTTTCTTGTAGTGCTATCACTGTTTGCTTACTTAACTAATCTAACACACCGGTGAAATAATCCTATTTACACTAATAAAAGCTGTTGGAAGCAAACAAATGTATATGGAGTGTGTATATAGACATAGTCACATATATGTGACTGTGTGTGTATTGAGCAGATGTGTTATAGCGAAGCTTGGAAGAATAATCACATAACCAAAAATCAGTTTATGTTGCAAGGAATCACCTAGTCCAACCCCCTTGTTCAAGCATGGACACCTACAGCAGGTTGCCCAAGATCATTTTCAGGTATCCTTTAAATGTGTTCGATGATGGAGACTTTGCACCCTCTTTAGGCATACTCTTATAGTGTTTCACAGCTATTTGAAAAATTAAACTCTTATTTTCTAGTTTCTTTATAAGTGTTTGTGCCTGTTGATTGTTTCTTTTGCTTTGTGGAGCCTGGCTACACATTCTCTATATCAAGTATTTATACACACTTCTGAACTTTCTTCAGGAAGGACAGTCCCAGAACAGCAAGGTTCCGTATGCTAAGGAAACTTTCCCGTCTACCCATATAGAAGCCACTCTGGCAGTCACAAACACACCACCTGAGCTGAAGCCACAGCAGGTAGCTCCTGGGAGCTGGCCAGTGCTACACTTGCCTCCCTACACGCAGGACACCACACAGTCAGAGAGGGTTTGTTTACTGGCTCAACCCCAGGCTTCCCATAGTAGAGTCTCAGATGTCTTTTCTTCTTCTATTCTCAGATGTCAATTCTTACAATAATTTCATTTTGATGCAAGAACTAAATAACAAAATAGCAGCTTGAGCTGGTGCCTCCAAGGAGGGGCCCAGAGCAAAGGAGACCCTGATCTTTTAAGAGATTGAAAGCAGCTTGGTGGAGAACTGCTCAAAGGTACTGGTGGATGAAAATTTGGGCATAAGCCAGCAATGCTAGCTGCACTCTAGAAAGCCAGCTAGATCTTGGGCTGCATAAAAGGTGGCATGGCCAGCAAATGGAGGCATGTAACTTTCCCCTCTACTCTGGTCTTCTAAGAACCCACCTGTGACCAGCTCAGGGATCTACAGAAAAAAGAAAGATACAAACATGCTACAGGAGATCCAGGGGAGGGCCATGGAAATGACTGGAGAGCTGCAGCACTTCTATGAACACAGTATTGAATTGAAGTTGTTTGGCCTGGAGAAGAGAAGGCTCTGGGGAGAGCTCATTATATCATGGAATGGTAGAATAATAGAATCAGAGAATCACATAATGGCCTGGGTTGGAAAGGACCATGAAGATCATCTAGTTCAAACCCACTCTCATGGTCAGGTACACCTTTTGCCAGACCAAGCTGCTTAAAGTTCCATCCAACCTGCCTGTGAACTCTTTCAGTGACAAGGCATCCATACTTTCTCTGGACAGCCTCTTCTAGTGCCTCACCACCCTCATAGTAAAGAATTCCTTCCTAATGTCTAATCTGTCCTCTTTTAGTTGAAAGCCTTTCCTTCTTGACCTTTCACACCAGGACTTTGTTAAAATTCTCTCTCCAGCTCTCTTTTAGGTCCCCCTTGAGTATTTGAAGGTTACTCTAAGGTCCCTGGAGCCTTTACTCTTCCAGGCTGAACAACCAACTGTCTCAGTGTCTCCATAGTGGACATGCTCCATCCCTCTAATGATCTTGGTGGCCTTTCTCTAGACTCACTCCAGCAGGTCCACGTCCTTGCCATGATGGGAACACCAGAGGCAGATGCAGCAGTCCAGGTGGGGTCTTATGAGAGAAGAGAATCACTTTGCTTGCTCTGCTGGCCATGATGCAGCCCAAGATATGATTGCATTTCTGGGCTCTTAGCATGCATTGCTGTGTCATGTTAAGCTTTCCATCGACCAACATCAAGCACTTCAACACTTGAAGAGGGGCTACAAAAGAGAGAGAGAGAGACTTTTTACTAAGTGGGTAGTGGCAGAACATGGGGCTGTGGTTTTAAGCTGAAAGAGGGTCTATTTATGTTGGACATATGGATTGGACGTTTTTTACAACAAGAGTGGCAAGACACTGGAGAAGGTGAGCCAGAGAAATTTTGGATGCCCCTCACTGAAAAAAGTCAGGGCCAGACTGATTAGGGCATTGAGTACCTTGATCTAGTGAAATATGTATCTGCTATTATTTGAACCCAGAAAACAGATTCTGGACTTATCAAAACCCTGAAAACTGCTTGATAATTTATGGGGGTACTAATGCTAGATTTGATTTTTCTGGTTACATTGCTACCCTTGACTTACAGACAGTGAAAGTTAAGAAAGAAAAATCTCACTTTAACAAATAGAACAGAGAAAAATTATAAGCAGATTATGAATAATATTAGAATATGGCATCAGGATATCTGATTAACCTGTTCTATTTTAAATAAGATGAATGTAAAAATGACCCCTGTAGGATGTCATATGTAAATCTATAGGAGGAGGAATAAACAGTTCAGCACTTTCCTAAAAGTTTTTGTGTTTGGCAGAACATGGTGAGATTGCCTTAAGAGACTTCAGAGACTTGGGTTGTTTGATAAATCCTGCAAATGGAAAAAAAATGGACCTGTCAAATTTAACATATCAGAAGCCCTATTAGGTCCTAAGAAAGAGGGAAATACATACCTCTCCTGGGCCCATTTATAGCTGCAGTATGTTTTACTCTCACAGTATGCTGGCAAGCCTTTTTATATCAACAATAAATGTGTGTTAACATATAGGACAAGCTTCCCAACTAAGAAGTGTGAATATATCAGAAGTGACAATCTGGAATGCTAATTTTTTCTTCTGTTTATGTTCAAAAGACAGAAATAGCCAAATATCAAAGGTCTTGTTTACCTACATAATGTGCTGAGCATTGGAATTTCTACAGTAAAGATTAAGCCTCATTAGAAATACAGAAAGTGGCAGAAGCAGAAAAAGGAAATAATCAAGGCTGAAAATAACATGATTGCTTTTGTTAGAGTGTTTCAAACTTCACCTAAATGTGCAAGAGTTTCTATATTCAGTTTAGTACTAGAAAAAAATATTCTTTGTACTTTCTATGAAATGATATTACATGAGGCATATCTACATCTGTAAAAGCTCTGTTAAGAAAACATCTGTGAGGCAAGGTTTATTAGTGCAGAGGTAGAACTATTCTTATGCAACTATATTCCTTTTGGGACCAAACAACTACTTTTTAGGCCAATTAGTTCTGCATCAAGTGGAAGTACCAGCTCAGGTCAGATCTCCATTACAGGGTTTAAACATGCCTCAAGTCACTACTGAACCTTTCAAGGTTTTACCTGATGTCATAAAAAACCTTTCCTGTAAGCAATTTATTTAAATTGCTGAGATGGAAGGCTTGCTTTGAAAATTTGTTCATTAGTTCCAGTTAGTCAAAAATATTGAATGATTGAATATATGCAAGTCCACACATAGTACAGGTCTATTCCTGCTATTTGTAACACTCAACAGAATATTACTACATCTAAAGCCAAGACACTGACTACAGATAAAATTTTATGTTCTGCACAAAAAAGCACAACCTTTCTGATTAAAAAATGAGAAAAGCAGAGGCTAAAGATTTTTTTTTCCTTTCAATGGATACTTTTGGGCAGCGTTACAGCCACGAATCAGCCAAAATCTCTGTTTCCTTCAGCTGACAGGACTGAGACCAATATATGACTCAAATTGCCAAAAGCCTTACACAGATCTGCAGCAGACCTTTTCTTTCTATTTAAAGGTTAATCCAGATCACATCTGAAACCGAGCATGTTATACACAGGGGTTTATGTGTATTTGACTTAGAGTTACTACAGTACTAAGAGTAATGTTCATTACTGTAGAATAAGTGCAAGTACTTTGAATAGTCTTTCCTGGGTTGCTCTCTGGGGATGTGTGGAGTAGTATTGTGAGCTTACGAATATAAAAGCTGTTTGAACATAAATTCAAGCTACTTTAAGAAAAAGCAGTTTAATCATGACACAGTATATAATATAATGATCCTCTTAGCTAGACTATAATAAGATAAACTTTAATCATAATCAGAGTTGTACATGCGGGTGCATTTACAGGACATTTTTGCCACAATATTATGCAAAGTTATGAATTTATTTCTCCCTGTGCATGTGATTTGAATAAGGTAGGGAAAACAGTCCTCTGTACTGGGAAAGATCATCTTACTCATGTGGTAAAAGCTCTCTTAAGGCACTTTTGGTATGATCTACAATAGTTCTCAAAGTTAAGTTTTGCCTTTGGAGTTTTTATATAGTATTCAGGATTACAAGAAAAAGAGTTTTTATTAGAAAATTGCTCAAAGAATGGAATTGCTAAAGTAATAACTATATGAGGTCAGTAATTTTTCTAGTCTTTATTTTAATTTGCCTCCTTATCACAGAAATTAAGGTGCCTAAGTGTGCAAATTTATTTTAGAATGTTGCAGTGTTTCTGACTGATGCCTGATAACTGTGGGGCTATTCTATTAATTAGTAAAAATAAATGATTGTGTAGTTGTCTGAACAATTTTTGCAATAGTCTCTGTAGATGTGAAAGCTCTGTTTGATGCCATTGTTTCCAAACGTTGTCCTTTCTAGAAGTGTACCACTTCAAGACAGAGTAGACTGATGACATTAATAATTGGTGGCTGAATATGTGAGGTATTTGGATATTTGCAACACTTTCAGTTTGTAGTTAAAACTTGATTTTGAATATTTGCTGATCTTTCAGCTTGCAGTACTGTTGCTCATAGGCTTTTAATTTTTTTGATTATCTCACCTGTAAATATTTAGTGCAGTTATTACACTACCAGTCACTAACACTAGATTGATATAATTATATTCCTTTTCTACATCACCAAAGGGAGAAATTAATAAGTGATCTAAGTTTTGGTCACTTATTTGTTACTGCAGCTCTGTACCCAAATGAGTGAGTAATGATCAGGGCAAATATTCAAGCATATTCAAGTGTTGTTTTTATCTAGGAGAGAATTAACTTTCTTCACAGTAGCTGGATAGCTTCATAGTTTATGTTTTTGATCAGTAAGTGTTTTGGATTTGTGCAGAAAACAGTATTGATAAGACAGGAATGTTTTCACTATTACTGACCAGTACTTGCTCAGAGCCAAGGTCTTTTCTGCCCCTCATCCCACCCTTGTAGTGAGCAGGTGCATAAGGAGTGGGGAGTAGACACAGATGGGACAGCTGTCCCCAGCTGATGATCCCATATCATGTAGCATCATGCTCAGCATATAAATCTAAGGGAAGAAGGACAGGAGACATTTGGAGTCATGGCATTTGTCTTCTGAAGTAATCACTAATGCATGATGGTGCCCTGCTTTCATGTTCATGGCTGAACGCCTGATGGGAAGTATTGAATTAATTCCTTGTTTGGCTTTGCTTGTATACAAAGCAAAGGTTTTGCTTTACCAATTTAAGTGACTTTATCTGAAATCATGAGTTTTCTCACTTTTACTCTTCTGATTCTCTCCCACATTTCACACAGGGCAAAGTGTTCAAGAGGCTGAGTGGTACTTATTGTTATCTGGAGATAAAACATGACAATGTGTCACTCTGCTTTCCTGCACACCATGCCTGGGCAGCACTTCAAATGTTTGTTCCTTTCTACTATGTAAGAATATGTTATTAAATTTTTCCAGGTGTCTGTCAGTCCTACCAGATTTTCATAAAACATCTTGAAAATGTTTTGTCTATCTAGAGTCACAAGAGTGACTGGGTCAAGAATCCAAATACTCAGGTTACAGAACTTTCTGCCATGCTACAGGTGCTATCCAGTGTGCACACCTGATTTCTTCCTATGGAAAAGTCACAGTGATTGGATGGGGATGAAGCTGAGGAGTGATGAAGATGGCATTGGGGAATTTAGGAGAGTTGAGTCTAAAACTAGTCACAGAGGGGTGGCCTTGGAACTGAGTTGTCAACACTGAGACTAGAAGAAGCTCTGATATGAGGACTCTACACCTTGCAGAGCTGCACATTTATCCAGGGGATGACTGAGCCTCCCGGGCCGCCTCCTCTGCTTCCTGAGGTTATAAGAGGACAACCACAAGAGGAACACAGGAAGAATCTGTATGAATTTCTGTCCTGTTTTTAATAAAATCAAACTGAACCCAACATGTTTTTAATATAATACTTCCAATCTGTAGATAGTACACCTGAAAAAAAATTGTCAGCCTTAGATTTATAGTAGCACCACAGCAGATAGATAAAAGTCACAACAGACTTCAGTGTTATGAACCAATGTTAATATCTTCATTAACATCATAGACAAAGGGATCGAGTACATCCTCAGACAATTTGAAGATATGTGGCATGGATGACACACCTGAAGGTGTTAGAGGGACCTGAACTGGCCTGAGAACTTGGTCCATGTGAATCTCTGTATATTAACACGACCAAATGCAAGGTGTTGCACCTGGGCTTGGGAAATGCCTGGTGTAAACACAGGCTGATGAACAGATAAGAGCTGCTCTGCACAGAAGGACTGGTGTATGAGAGGCTGGACTTGACCCAGAAATGGGGGATTGCAACCTAGAAAGGCAACTGTGTCCTGGGCAGCTTCAAAAGCAGTGTGGGCAGCAGGGTGAGGGAGGGGATTCTGCCCCTCTGCCCTGCTCTTCTGAGACCCCACCTGCTGTGCTGCATCCAGCTCTGGGGTTCCAGCACAGGAATGACATCAACCTGTTGGAGAAAGTCCAGAGGAAAGGCACCAAGATGATTTGAAGGGTGCAACACCTCTTCTATTATGAAAGTCAGAGAGCAGTGGGATTGTTCAGACTGGAAAAGAGAAGGCTTCAGAGTAACCTAATTACAGCACTCCAGTATCTAAAAAGAACCTACAAAAAAGATGTAGAAAGACTTTTTACAAAGACATGTAATGATAAGACAAGGGAAGATGGCTTCAAACTAGAAAAGAGTAGGTTTGGATCAGATATTAGGAAGAAATTCTTTACCATGAGGGTGGTGAGGCACTGGGACAGGTTAAGAATTTGCGAATATCCCATCTCTGGAAGTGTTCAAGGCTAGGTTGGATGGGACTTTGAGCAACTTGGTCTGGTGAAAGTTGTGCCCGTTTGTGGTAGGGGAGTTTGGACTAGATGATCTCTAAGGTCCCTTACAGCACAAGCCATTCTATTATATCTGAAGCCATCATCCTGCCTAGGTTATTTAAGTGAAAATTACTGAATTTCTTGGTGAAAATAATTGCAGGTTTTTACACAAAATTCAAGTATAAAAATACCATACTTCTTAAGAGTACCTATAAAAAAGTCATGTTAATTCTGTAGGTATCACCCAATGTGGAAAAATTAATATGAGAATAAGAAGTTGTATATAATACTGCAATCACTTAGAAAAATATTTTTCCTGTAGAATGTTAATACATAATACTTGGAGAATTGTAGCAAAAGGATATGTAAATAAATTTGGAGTTTCATGTCCTTCTCAAGTATGCCTACTGTCTTAAATAACCTTTGTTCTGTGTTCAATTTGCATGCTATTTTTGTTTGCAATTTGGTTTTCTTTTGTAACTCTTTCCCTGTAAATGCCAGCAGAGGAAACCTTTGTGCAGAGGACTAAGCTAAGCACATTCATGAAGAAACCTGGGGCATGAGCTGGGTGGAAAGAGGTGGCTGAGAGCTGAGAAGGAGGTGTGCTGCCACTAGATCCAGACTGATGGACCATAAGGATTAAAGAAAGGGTTTTAGCATTTCTAGGGGGAAGAAACAGAGAAAGGAAGCAGGGCTGATGAAGTACAGAGCCCAAAGAGAAGACAAATGTTTCAACAGGGGTGACCCTTGCCTTTGAGCAGACAAATCTAGGTAAATGAGCTGGGGCCTCTCGCAGGGAAGACATTCAGGACCTAGCCAAAACCTGGCTGCAGTCAGCAGCAAAAAAAAAAAAAAAAAAAAAACCAAAATGTTACAATCATTCTTATATGTGGAAGAGGGATTATGCATATGTGGGGTTTGCATTACAGAGATTTTAACTGTTGGCAAGTAACATGGCAGAACAAAAATGGTTTTGTAGAGCAAAACAGTGCTGAAGGCCTGAAGACTAAACTGAAAGGCGGTTCAGTGGTGTCTGCTTCATAGTAGCTCCATTTTGGCCACATGTCAAATGCTCCTTCCCGTTCCAACCTAAAATACCATTGTTAAGTGCACCCAGAAATGGTGTAGTATATTATATCAAACCAGACATGACTTACTGAAAGGATGCTGGCAGGAAATATTGATGATATGATCTTAGCCTGAACCTTAGGTAAGAATTCTTAAAAATGCATTGGAAAGAGCCCAAAGATATTTAAAAACAAATAAATGATCTTTGAAGGATGCATATGAAAAGGAGAAAGAAAGGAAAAAAAGGTAAGCGCTGAAAAAACCCTTATCAGGTTCCCACACAGGCTATAAATTTACTCATAAGTAATGATCATATTGAACAGTAAAATGCTTGTGCCAGTGTCTCTCTTCTCATAGTCCTGCTTTTATATATTTGGACATATTGTTTGCAGGCTGATTTCTATAAAAAAAAAGAAATTTCTGTAGTTTATGCCTAAAACAAAACAATATTTCTTGGAAAAAAAAAAAAAAGAAATGTGGAGGGGAGATCTAATTATAAAATTCAGATTAGGTTTATGAGAAATACTAGGAGCTGTACCTTACTTAAGCTCTAGAAGTCTGAAATCCTGACATTTCAAAGCCAAGCCATTTAAATAGGTGTGTTATATATGAACTGTTTTCATTTAGGAGATGCAGGGCACTTTTTTACAAAAATGGCAATATTGTTCATCAGTAGGCTGGATTATTAGAGGTTTTATGGAAGTGTGCTGAACTGGATTCTCCAGAGATGTGGTATCTGTCACTGCCATATTAGATTTAAGCTGCATACAAATCCCTTCCTCCTCTGAGGCAGGAAATATCAAAGTTCAGATAGAAAAATCCCAGAAAGTCTAGGAAGGAGAAAATGTAAGTATCATTTTGCCTTGAAGTTCTGTGACACAAAAAGGTAATAAGAGCTAAAAACACCAGGCTCATGAATTTTGAAAGACACAGCACTGGAGAGTGATGAGCACTGTTGGATTTTTGTCCCACCATTCCTTTCTGGGCATATCATTAGCCAGAGCCAGTCCTATGGATGACTTGCTGGCGTGCAACAGTGGCAGCTTGCTGGGCTTTTAAGCACCCTTGGAGCCATACTTGACAAAAGAATGTGGAATACCACTGATAAACACCTGATGCATGCTGAGGGATGCATGTAGTTATCTTTGCAAGAAGGTATTTTACATTTGTGTACTGTGCTACCCTTCTTGAATGGAAGCAGATTATAACTGCGTAAAACACTCATATTTAACAGTAAACTCCATCCATATAGGAGACATTTTGCTGTTTTAACTCTGTCAGCATAGCTAAAAAGCATGATGTTAGGAGATGACAGAATGTGGTATCAAGAAAGTATTACTCTTCCTATTTTCACATAAAAACTGGGGAAGAGGGAGAGGCACTGGTTTAAAAGGGTGATGTGCAAAGATAATGACAGAGTACAGAACAAATACGGGTATCTCTACCGAGTTCACTGATCTAAATTACTATCTTTTGTGCATTTTACCAAATATGCCATACTCTGTGGTCTTCTATATTGCTCTGCTCTGAAATGATGAAAGCTTAGCTGCTAAAACTGCTGATTTTACTGGAAGGCAATTTATAATATGCCTGGCTTTGACCATATCTGTCATTTTTGCCTGACTTCAGCTATATTAATAAGTCAAATTTGAAAGTGAGACTAAACAGCTAATTTTACTTTGGAGGTCTGTTTGAAAGAAAGGAAGTTCAGAGTGTTTTCAGTTTTCACATCAAGCTCTTTGTTCCTTTGATGGGCAGTTGCATAGCTTTAGCTTTTAGTCATATTTTTGTACCTATCAGCTCCTAGTTTCCAAGATTTTTCTCTCTGTAAAATGACTTGGATTTGTTACTTACTTAATTTGTACATTATCACTATGTGGGATGGAAATTCCTAAGAACTAGGCTTACTTTAAGATACAAGTCTTTATTTGAATTTGTGTGAGTGGCATTTTGTTAACTGCTGATTTTTAAACTGGGATAACTTAAGTGGAAAGACAAAGGAGACTTTATTATTGGTGGATATATTGTTATTTTGCATTCTGGGTTCATTTTACTGAATTTGGACCACAATATTTAGAAATGCTTGCTGAGGGTAAATATGGTAAGGTAGGGAGAAATAGTAAAATTCCACTATGGTTTTCTAGCTACTCACAACTTCATTAATTTTGCTCAATTAAGCTAGGTTTTCTAGAATTCTTTATTGATAATCCTTGGCATTACTTCTACTTTTTCTCTTGGTTATTTCCACAGAAGGCATGAAAACAGAACTGAGAGATTATTCCCTGGTTGTTTGGGTTTTTTTGGCAATGCTGTTATTTTGTTTATTTGTTTATTTTTAATTTGCTTCTAAAATAATATTTCTTAAGTGCCAGGGAGGGTGATCAGATTTGACTATCAGATTAATGTATCACTTGCACATCTTCTCAATGAATTAATGAGATTAAATCTGGTTTTCTAAATCTGACACCCTAGAGTCCCCACGGGGTGGGGGCGGGGGGCATATAGCTTACAACTTTACTATATATTTTATATTCTATATACTACTTCATCTGACACATACTAGGCATTTACTTGGAGTGAATTGTGTTTTCTCCAAGTGATTATAATTTTTAACATCCTCTCTAGCAGCATCAGGTGACTACCAAATATGCATCATCTACTGTGAAGATGTAATCATTTAGTAAGATAAATTCCACTATATCAATCCTACTTCAAAATATGTTGAAGGAAAAAGCTTCAAGACTTCATTCTTCAACAACATGCTTGAACTGTTATATTTACAAAATCACATACTTAAGCTAATTAATTGTGTTCAAATTATTGCATCTGTATAAAAGGAATATAATGTTCAAAAATAAACATTGATATGAGTTCATTATGATTAAATTACAGTGTCCTTCAGAGATGATTCAGTGTTTGAATAAATGCAAGCATCCAGAAGCTTCCACCCAGACAACAGATATGTCCATTATAAGGTGTCATTATTAATCTTTATGAAAAAATATTTCTGCTATCCAATCATATTATGCAAGTTCCTTTAACAACTTAATAATAAATAGAAATGTGTAACCTTCAAAGTGTAGGTCAAAGAGAATTTAAAATGGCAAAAAGATTGTACTATATGAATGCCTCCTACATGATTAATTATATAAAAGTAGCATAAATAAGTTAGATGCATATTTTCATAAAAATTAGTCTATATGGATCCATACTACCATTCAATAAGTTTGGTTCCTATTTCTGTTTTAGATGGTCTAGAAAAACAGTCAGTACTTAATTATTTTAGTCAGCAGTTCATTTCACTGGAACATGAGGAAATCTGTTTTACTAAGATCTGGACAAAATAATCTAGGCATAGTATTGGAGTAAAACAGGTACATTGCTGCCAAACCAGAAATGCTTCCAGACACCTTGGGTCAATCTGCACCTGTCCATGAAAATAGGCTCTATGATTATTCGCAGGAAGTCAAAGGTCTTTCTTTACATGGTCACTATTCTCAGTTTATGAACCCTGGCTCTGGTTCTCCTGGTGAGATAGTTGTGATGGGAAGAAGTTTTTGAGGAAGCAAATTGACATTCCAAAACTATTTACAGGTTCCCAACCAGCACTGTCTTGCTAAACCTGCTAATTCTTCTAAACTTTATATTATTAATAATTTAGGGTGTAAAATCTGTTTCAGAATACACTTCCTAGTGCCTCCTTTTTTCCTTTCAGTCTTAAAATATCATTATTTTCCATACTTAAGCATCAGTAATTATTCCAGTACTTTTTTATCCAGTACTCTGTCCGAGGGACTGTAAATATAACAGGATAGAGACTACTGCGAGTGAGTGGCCAGTTGATTAACCAAGTGATCACAACACTTTACCTTCAGTTTTAACTCAAAATATATCTGTCCACAATACCCTCTGCTGACAGTCTCAGGAATACTAATCATTGCCTTGGCATGTGGGAAACAGTATTTTAATACCATTTTCTTAACTCTTAGAGGGGGTATTTCCCTGATTTGTTATTATTTATCACATCACAATTGTTTCCTCCTCCTTATGACTTTTCTCAGATTTGTTGACATTTCACACATTGACTATCACCTCCTAAAACCCTGCCTGCATCCTCTCAATCTCTCCTGTCACTTTTAATTCCTAAAACTCCTACTGCTGCCCTTAATCTTTCTTACTCCAACTGTGTTTTCATTTGGACCTCTCCAGGTGTTCTCTGATTTCAGGTAAAAGCTGCCTCTGTTTCCCTCTTAAACATCTAGTGGTTATTCATAATTTTTTATTAATAATTTTTATTTCAGAATCTGGGCTCTGCATTCTTGTCTCACTTTTAAGATTGACTTGTCTGCTTTGAGTTGTAAGGATGCTGATGTCTTATTGAAAGATCAAAGGAGCAGACAAAATTTAAATACATTAAAGTGAGAGAGAGCTCATGATAGAAAAACATACTAAGGAAGCCAGAGGTTGAAACCTGACTCTAAAAATGTTAGATCAGAAACACAATAAAGAAGGTTGCATGACTTTTAATGTTTCTCAAAGTATTTAATTGAGTGGAAAATCCAAGAGCCTGTCAAATCTGTTTGAAACAAAAAACTTCAGCCAGGACTAATAATTAGCTACCAGAGCAAATTAAAAACAGTGCAGTCCTCCCTCATTAGAAGTTTTAAACTAGAACCTGGGCGCATCCACTAAGGCTGACTGATGCTTCTATGAACTCATGAAGGTGATAATAGGAATATTTTGCTGAACTCCTAGTTCTCTTATGGAAGCAGTCAGGCAAAGTGGTTAAAAGTCTTTTCAACCTGAAAAATGTTAAAGATCTTGGTTATAATATTTTGTTTATATGTATGCTGTTATCTTTTGTTTGTTTATTTGTTTCAGCTTTGTTTCTATGTCTCAGTGCCTTTGGATATACTAATTTGATCTACTTTTTAAACACTTTAGAGGGTTCACTTGCCAGAAGTGTAAATATTTTCAGGTGCTCATTTTAGCCATCCATCCAAAAGCAGGAGCTGATGATATCTCTTACTGATGACTCGTCCCTATTTAGAAATTGCCATTGAAACAGGCACAAATGCTAAATCTCTCTTAAAAGTATAAAAATTGACAAAAAAATGTCTTTTGAAATCATTTCAGTACATTAATTGGCTTACTTTTATTAAAAAATTTGAAAGGAAGCTGAAGAATAGTTTATCATAAAAATTAATTGGTGTAGTGGCTCCTCTCAGGGCAGTTGCAAAGAGAAAACAAATTTCCTTAAATCTAACAAAAGTGTCCAAAAATCATTACATAGTAGAATTAAACAGACACTTCAGACATTATGTAAGAGGAGACTTTTGAGCTGTCTAGTTTATCTTCAATAAACTGGCATCACTCCACTAGCATGAAACAGTCCTGCAGTGGGAAAGGTGGTCCCTGTTGCTACCACTGTTCTTTCCAAAGGAGTTCCTCCCAAAAATGGGAAATAAACTAAGCAGTTGAAACAGTGTGGGAATAGAAAAGAGTTGATTCAGAAGGAAATAATTATCTCCTGTCCTTTGTGAATTACGAATGTGTTTCCCTGGAGGCATTCTGTACTAATCAATTAAGCTCTGGGTAAAAAATGTTGCTGAAGAATTTATATGTTCATTGAAAATCCTGTTGCTACATATCCAGCATGAGTTACATAATTCTCAGTTATGAATCATAGATATGTAGTAATCTTGCACCAGATAGTTACCAAAACTATAGTTACCATTTTTGTAAACTGAAAATCCTATTTATATTGCTACAAAAGGTATATTACTTTTATTCACCTCTGATTATACTAATCATAATTTCCATATTCCTTCTCAATTCACCCAACAACAATTTTCACTATTGTTCTCCTCCCTATTTCTGTTCATCAGAAGGAAATTAAAGCATGATAAAAAGAATTATAAATCCAACATACAATATGATTTATAGTTCAGAAAACGACATGTATAAATTAAAGTGCACTAAATTTATTTTAAAAAGTTGTAACTCCCAGGAAATGTCATAAGAGTATTTTTTGTATACAAATCTTTCCATTCTCAAGAGTATCTATTTTTTGTTAAAAAAATAAATATACACATTTTACATGTGTATTTATATAAATAAATAAATATTCTATTTATTTATCTGGTTGGAAAATACTTTTCTACTAGAAATGGTTTAGGTATAAAAGCTTTCAGTGTTCTCCCCTTTTGGATGTTATCCTTCCAAATTATAGTTATTTCTAACACACTGCTCTCTTTTCTTCCACAGAACTTTGTATAATTAAACGCTTGAAGGTATATCTTTTTTTTTTCCTTCTGTGTCTCCAGATAAAAGTTTTGTTCTCAACAAGCTTGATTGTCAAAAGATAAGACTGTTACAGTTTTCTCTGAGAAGGGAGGATATAATTGTCTGGCTGAACAGTGCTTGATTTTCAAAAAAACTGTGACTTCTAGGCTTACCTAATTAGACTCGTTTTTTCACTGAAGTCTTTAATTTTGTCTTGCTAAATGTGAGCCACTTCTGTTATGACTGAATAAAATAATCTTCACGATGAAAGAATGTCCCATAATTAGGATTATCTGAAATGAGACTAATATCAAATAATACGCTCTATGGGAATTGCAAAAGGAAGCACAGAAATCTTGAGGATCATATAGGCTTTTATCCAGCAATAATAAACTATACTGCACTCTGGTGAAGCACAAAAACATGGCTATCAATGAAAATGCCTTTTGTGCAACCCATATAAAATACCAATAATAACCAATTTAATAACCAATATTAAATGACGATTATCAAAACAGTGTTGAACAATAAAGACAGAATTAAAGAAAAAAAATAGGTCCTGCACTTGGGTCACAGCAATCCCCTGGAGCACTACAGGCTGGGAGCAGAGCGTCTGGAAAGCAATCCAGCCAAAAAGGACCTGGGGATGCTTGACAACAGTGACTGAATGTGAGCCAGAGTGTGCCCAGGTGGTCAAGAAGACCAGTGGTATCCTGGCCTGTATCAGCAATGGTGTGGCCAGCAGGAGCAGGGCGGTGACTGTGCCCCTGTGCTCAGTGCTGGTGAGGCCACAGCTCAAGTCCCGTGCTCAGCTCGGAGCCCCTCACTATAAGAAGACATTGAAATGCTGGAGCAGCTCCAGAGAAGGGCAGCAGAGCTGGTGAAGGGTCTGGAGCGCAGTTGCTATGAGGAGTGGCTGAGGGACCTGGGGGTGATTAGCCTGGTGGGGAAAGGAGGCTCAGGGGTGACCTTATCACTCTCTACAACCACCTGTAAGGAGATTGTAACATGGTGGGAGTCAGTCTCTTTTCCCAGGCAACCAGTAACAGAATAAGAGGAAATTACCTCACACTGTGCCAGGGGAGGTTCAGGTTAGATATTAGGAAGAATTTCTTCACTGAATGGGTTGTGAATCATTGCAATGAAGTACCTGGGAAAGGGGTGGAGTCACAGTCCCTGGAAGCATTCAAGAAATTACTGGATATGGTACTTTGATGCCAAGGTTTACCTGACAAGGTGACAGTTTGTCAAAGGTTGGATCTTGGAGGTCTTTATTACAATGATACTTCACAGATAAATAAACATGATGCTTCCAAAACATTGCAGTCTATTTCTATTTGCACCTGTGACGTTATAATAACCCATTTATAGGGGAACCTTGTAAGGCAATTCAGTTCACACTGCACTTTAGCCAGAGGAAGGGTCCTTTACTCCTCACATCCTCCTCAACAATAAAACTATAAACTCAGAAAAATTTCTACCATCAGGAAAAGGATTTTCAGGTATGAGTAATGTGGAATGGAAACATCTTCCTGCAGTCTTGTATTAGAACCTATATTGTCTTCTTAGTCACAAAAATGAAAAAATAAAAAAAAAAAAATCTGTTTCCTTCTGGGTGTATGCTTTTAAATCTCAGTCTTCAAGCATTCCTATTTCACAGGCCAGACAGCTGAAGAGAGTTGTCTAACAGGAGCAATGAAGAGGGCTAAGTCAATCAAGTACTTGTTGGTGACTGTAAGTCAGCACCAATACTTTCCTCCATGGCTCTATTTCTTGACAGTTCTGCCACTATCTGAACTGTCTCTTTTTTTTGTAAAATGAATACCACCTAGTCAAGAAGCAACTTTACTACATTATTAGAGGCACCAGAAAATTCACTATACTTCTGTTAAATTCCACTGATTGCTCAAATGCCAGTAAATAAAAATTACCCTTATTTAATTCTTCCTTCCTCTGGTCCAGTGGTTTCTCTCATACAATAAAGTGCATCTATTATATGTGCAAAAAATCTGTCTTGTCACTTAAACTATTTCTGGCAAATTCCTAATGAGTTTTTATCTTTGCCCAATTAATTGTCACAGTCTCTGTTTGGGAATAGATAGTGATGTTGATGTGAAAAATCTAGATTATTAAAGAATTCCATGAAATGCTTGGTTATGCTGAACTTTTATAAACACAGTGTGTCTCCAGTCATGATTTCTGGGTGTCACAAGTAGCCAAGTAGAAAAATTTGGTACCCTACTTCTTATTTCTTTGATAAAGAAAACAAAAGTAATGTAAAAACTCTTAGATTTGTGGTACCAAAATGGTAAAAATGAAGAATATTCATGATCTTGAGTAGCATGTGTCTCTTTACAAAGAAAATAGTGTAAACATTTCAGTAGGGTGTGGATCATTTGAATTCAGCAATCTGTTATATAGTACCACATAATAAGCCACTGGCAAATGTAATGAAAACAGCAGGTCAGGAAAATTTAGTGGAAGCTATGAAAGTATTTAAACTGACACATTTAGATGGTTTATGTACTTCTTAAGGATAAGTGTGTGATACAAATAGTGCTAATGGAAATGTAAATTTTCTTTTTACATGTTAATTTCACTCTGAAGCGAACTCATATAAAACTTCTTAGAACAGTGGTGCTACACAATAAACATTGACTAGCAAATACTTTTATTGCACAGCAGTCATCTTCATACTCTAGCTAATTCTGCAATTAAAAATCAGTCACACACAAATAATGTTGAATAATGTCTTCCAATCCAAGTCTTGCCACATGTATTCTCTACAGGAACTAAACTGTGGTCAGAAAATGCTGTAATGCTATGTTCATATTAAACATAAATGTCAGTGCTTCAAAGAAATGTTGCTCATTTCTGTTGCAGCACTTATGTGTCACCAATAAGTCAAAGTTTTTCTTTTAAAAAAGAATATAAAAGTGAAAAAAAAATCAAAACAGGTTTTTTACTCTGAAACCCATGATGACAACAGTGAACAGAATGGTCATGGTGATAATAATTGTAACATAAAACTAGTCTTCATATAACTTCCTGCTCTGATTACTTCCTTACCTCAAGATAAAAAGAAAAATAGAAAAGATGAAGAGTTATAAACTAAGTCCCCTAATTCAAATAGATTTATCTCTAGGCTTGGGTAATATTTGATATCCAGATCTTCTTGTTATAAAACTGAAAATTAGAGATTTAATTAGAAAACTTCTCCCATCCAGCCATTCCTAAATTTGCTCTTCCTTCATCAGGCCATTCACAACATGTAACAACAGTTATATTATATAATTATACTGCCTGTGACCTGAAAATATTAGGTCTTTCAACTCTTTATCTTCCTGGTAGTAGACACTCATATAATGTCATATTTGGACCTAATGTGACTGATTGAAATTATAAAATCAGTTATTTGTACATGTGCAATCTTTCCTTATGTTATATTCCATTTAATGAAAGATTGTGCAAGAGCTTATTGGGTTTGAAATTTTTATGGATTCATGCACATATTTATTACAGTTAGCAAGATTTAATATTTTGCATTGCTCTGAATTTTCCTTTGTTATCAAGAATGTAATTTTTAATTAAAATCTAAAATAGACACAGCAAGATTCTGTAGGTTTGAGTTTGAGGGGGATTAAGTAATTTTTTACAAGCTATGTGAAAATTTAGTATTTTTAATTTTAAAGGAGCCTTACTATGCAAATCTTCAATTTTCTACTGAAATTTAAGTCAGAAATTTTTAACTGGTCCTATTGGTTGTATACTTGAAACACCAATTTTCCTTAGCAAAGTACACATGGAAGAGAACATTTCTCTTTGTACCTTTGTGTGAAAATCCTCTGTTCTTCCCATCTTCTAATTGTTTTTTTGTTGATTAAAAAATGTATATTCATAGTGTCTACGGAAGAATATTGAGTTCAAGGGAAGGAGTGGGTCATCCAGGGGACATTCAATGTTATTAACAGGCATTTTATATGCGTCCTAGATGTCATACAGAGCTCTGAGTGGAGGCTTTGCATTAGACAGAAAGACAGTAGAGATCTTATTCTACCAAAAAATACAGTAAATATTTTTGTGGTCTCAAGCACTGCCACAACGTAGTGTCTACTAAAGCTGCAGTCAAAAATTCAAAATATTTTTCTTGATGCATACGTAGATAAGAGAGCAGACATAATTAAATTACTTGTGTTTAAAATATGGCATATGGAAAAATGTGGAACTTCCAGAAAATATTAAAACAGGTTTGGGATTTTTCTTGTGGTGAACAGGAAATCCACCCCTTCTATTGATATACTAAGGAATGCTTTGAAACATGCACAAAAAATGGATAATTTAATTAGATATGCTACTGCTAACAGACATAGAGAAGGGAGGGACAAAAAGCCTTGAAAAAACACTACTAATGAAAAATAACTAAATGCTACCAAATGGAAGATATTTATAAAAAAAATAATTTTTGTTCAGATGCAACCTTTTTAGCCCATGCATGTTTAAGTCACTTTTAGGCAGTCACAGCAAAATCTCAGCTATTCTATGTTAACTGGACTTGAGACAGACTTACATACATGTTGTATAATATTAGATACCTTCAAGTTAGTGTTAGCAGTTATAAAATGTCCCAGTCTTTTTTCCTACAAAAAAAAAAAGGGGAGGTTAGATTTGTCAGCAGAGATTATCTGAATTTTTAATTTACTTTTCATAAGAATCTTTATAACTAACAGCTTAAATCACTGTTGGATGCAAATCTCCTCATTATGAAATACGCATTTTAGCTTCAACACAAAACAACATTTAGTGCCCAACATTTATTTATATTCATCAAAGTCAGCCGTCAGTATTTCAAAATAATTTTCATGCTATGATTGCCTTCAGGATTTTGGAAATTTTTATACTATTGAGGCAAACTGCAGGTCCTGCACTTCATAGAATCATAGCATTTTTAGGGTTGGAAAAGACCTTTCAGATAATCGAGTCCAAGCATTAACCTAGCACTGCCATGTTTACCAATAAACCATGTCCCCACATGCCACTTAAGTACCTCCAAGGATGCTGACTTCAGCTGGGAAACCTGTTTCAACGTTTAAAAACTTTCTCAGGGAAGAAATTTTTCATAGTATCCAATCTAAACATTCCCTGGTGCAACTTGAGGCAATTTACTCTTGTCTTATCACTTGTTTGGCAGAATACCTCACCTCACTGAAACTTCCTTTCAGGTGATTGTAGAGAGTAATAAGGTGTCATTTTTGTACTGAGATGCCCAAAACTGAGCACAGGGCTCAATGTGTGGCCTCATTAGTTCTGAGAACAAGGGGATGATTATTACTCTAGTCCTTTTTGCCACACTATTTCTGATACAGATCAAAATAGCATTGGCTTTCTTGGCCACCTGGGCATATGCTGACTCATGTTCAGTGACTGAAGACCAGCACACTCAGGTCCTTTTCCACCAGGCAGCTTCCAGACACCCTTCCCCCAGCCTGTAGAACTGTATCAGGTTGTTGTGACCCAAGTGCAGAATCTGGTACATCGTCTTGTTGAACCTTGCACCACTGACCTTGTCCCATTGACCCAGCCTGTCCAGATCCCTCTGCAGAGCCTTTCTGCCTTCCAGCAGATGCCTACTCCAGTCCAGCTTTGTGCTGTCTCCAAACTGACAGAGTTTCATCCTCTCATCCAGATCATCAATAAAAATATGAAGCAGGGATGGCCCCAGTACTGAGCCCTGGGGGATGCCACTGGTGACCAGTTGCCAGCTCTAAGTAACTCCAGTCACCACAACTCTCTGGGCTCAACCATCCAACCAGTTTTAACCCAGGGAATAGTGCACCCATCCAAGCCACAAGCAACCAGCTTCTCCAAGAGAATGCTATGGGAGACAATGTCAAAATCTTTTGCTGAATTCCAGGCAGACAACATCCAAAACTTTTGGCCCACTCACTAAACAGGTCACCTGGCCATACTATGAGATCAGGCTGGTCAAACAGGACCTGCCTTCTCTAAACCCCTGTTGGCTGGGCCCGATCCCTTAGTTGTCATGCACATGCCTGTGATAGCACTTGAGCTGCTCCATGACCTTTCTGGTACCAAGATCAGGCTGACAGGCTGTAGTTCACCAGATCCTTCTTCTGACCCTTCCTGTACATGGGTCACACATTTGCTAAACTTCAGTCAACTGGGACCTCCCCAGAAAGCCAGGACTGTTGGTAAATGATGGAAGTAATAAGTAGGCAAACACTTCCACCAGCTCCTTAAGTATTGTTCGTTTATGCCTGTTTTTATCAAGATTCTTGTATCTTGTCTTAATGTTTAATTTAATTAAGAATTTAATCCCTATTTGCACTTTCCAGAAAATCATGAAGTTTTATAGTTGCTCTTGTGTTACAGCAGTGATTCTTTCAAGAATTTATTCTCGTATATTTGGAATTCTTTCTTCCTAGCATTTATATCGTTCACAACTCATAGAATGGTATTCTTACCTGGTAAAATGAGATTTGCTGCCATCATAATCAGTGAAAAGATTGTTATTGGAGACTAGAATCAGAAAATCTGTCATCATGGTGCATATTGTGACAGTTTCTGAGTTAATAAAGAAAAAGCACAAGCATATTCTTTGTTCAGACAAGCCAGGATCATTTATTTTGCAGATATTGTAATAGGGGTCATAGCTAGAGTTTTGGCAGCCTTTTGATTCTTTGTGTAACTAAAAACATGCATTTAAACCAGATGGAATTATAACATAAAGTTTTTCATTGCAACTAGGTTTTTGGCTTCTGTTGGTTTGTTTTTAGGGTTTTTTTAATTAACCCAGTAAATGCTGCAAGAGAAGTAATAAACATTATTGGAACAATTTTGGCTGATGTGCTGGGTCAGCTGGAAGTAAAGAGTCTGTTTCTATAAAAAGATAAAGACGTCTGGACTTGTTAATGTTCATTAGTGAAGACCTGTGTGTGGTTTTTATTTCATTTAGATCCCTTTCTTTTGTAGATTGAATGGTTAGTAAATTTTTTATCTTCAAAGTTTTGTCAATAAAAACTGCCCTTTTGCCCCTCCTTTTATGTTATCAACTAATAGGGAATATTTAACAAAACTGAATATTTAACTGTAATAGATAATTAGCTATTTCTGATGACCAATAACCAGTTAAAAATGCATCTTGATGATGCTTCAAATTAAGTAGAGAAGTTTTTTCAGTAACCAATTAATTTTTCTTTTGATACATAAATATTTTGGGGTGGGAAAAGGAAAAAAAAAAAGAAAAAAAGAAAAAAAATCCACAATCAAAACCTTATGGCCAAAAATAAAAATGAAACACAAGATTGTAACATAACCAATAAAAATAAAAGAAAAACTTGAGCCAAGCAAGCTTCTATTCTAGAATACATTCATTGGTTTCAGATAAATGCTGCTGCTGTGACATAAAGTAGCTAAATTCATTCACTGCTGGAGTTTAATACAACTGTAAACTTTTATGTAAAAGTATATTGGATACCTACAAATGTCCAGAAATAGTGGCACTTTTATTGGCTTTTAGTTGAGTTATTTTCCTTCAGTTGTTATGTGACATTCTTTGTGACATTCATCAGATATTTCCAATTACTCTTCACATTGCTGCTGCTTTTAGTTCTTCTGTTTGGTCCTTACCTCTAGCCTAATTGTAGACAAGTAGCAATGGAGACTGAAAATACATTTGTGATTGCACAGAGCTCAACAAGATAAATACAAAAACTCCCACTGAACATTCTCTTTAACCTTGTTAATGCATGAAGGATAGCAAAGATACCCAAGAAATGACTGCTTCTCAGATTTGCACCTGTGAACAAATCAAAGGCAGAGAATTAGAAGCAATCAGATCCAACAATGGGTCTTTAGAGGCACAAGTTATATGAAGGTACTATGTGCATCCTTATGTGTAGGCCACTATCCTATGTAGGAATATTCAGAATATATATGAACCAATCTTAAAATTGCTCACATTATTTGTTTACTTTGTAAACTGGATTCTTCTTTCCATGGTGACAATGACTCTTGATAAGCTGACAGAAACCAGAAGAGCATAAAAACACCAGAGTATGTAAAATTTGCCCATGTAAAAGCATTTGAAAGCATGAGCTCAAGCATATTTCTGAGGAAATCTATCAGGATTAAAGGATATCACTTCAAAAATATATATTTTAAAGCATTTGGGATGCCTATAGACAACCTCCAGACCTGTGTTTCTAAGTTGTTCAAGGTTCCACTATCAACTGCTGCCAGTTTCGATCACTGCCACTTCTACAGGCTTCTTTGTGCTACAAAGATTCTCTAATAGCATCACCATTTTCAGCACAAAGTCTACTCATGCAGTAAAGCCTGAAAAATACGTATGAATCAATATCCTTCACTTCTTCAGATATCCTGAAATGTTTTCCCAGGAATCTAATTTTAAGCATCTATTTAAATGTAAACAGTTAAGTATTGCTGTCTTATGGACATTCATTTACCTACCATCTCAAAATTATTATTATTATTGTTGTTATTATTATTATTATTATTATTATTATTATTATTATTATTATTATTATTATTATTACGCAATATATATTAGATAGTGGGCTTTGGCCCCTCTTCCAATATTATCCTTGTTCTTTATCCAAACATGATCCTAGTGCTAAATATTCAATAAAACCCTACTCAGACATGCCCCCTTTTTTCACCCTGTTCGTAGTCATTTTCTGCATAGTCTCTGAACAGTGATGAATGTCTTAAAAAGGTGAACTGCTCCACTGTTCCTTTAATAATTCTCCACCTCCAAGATGAATTCAAAAGAAACAGTAAAGAATGACATTGCCTGCATCATGTTAGTGAGATGATCAAGCTCATGACCACGTATTATAATCTTAAGCATTCTTTCCCCCAGTTGCTTTATGTATGAAAAAAAATCATAAGAATAACTTTTTTTGTATTGATGATTGAAGTTTTTTCCCCTTACACTTTTGAGAAATAACACTGGGAGTTTTTTGTGTTGTACCTAATGAATCAAATTTGATTTGAAATCATCAGTATTAAAACTTAGCACAATGTGATAATACCAAGGGGATAGCTAAATATAAGAAGTCTCTGCATCTGGGAGGTAGTTCTAAATTTTCTATATACTTATTTGAAATTCTGCCCTACTTTCAATAAAACCAATAGTAAAATTTCCTTATTTCAGCTGTACAGAAAAAACACAACCATAGGCATTATGACTGTTCACCATAAAGAGGATTAAAACAGAGGTCCTTTTAATCCGACATTCATTTCCTAGTGTGTATTAATAGTAAAAATAAAAGAAAATCCACAGGTAAAAAACATAAGGAACATAATATTTACAGGAAATTTCTTCCTAGCCACAAAATTGAGTTACCTCAGTTCCTGAAACAGGGGTTCATATTCCTTCCAAAGTTTTAAGTCTAAAGTAGAGAATGGATGATCCTATTGTCTATACAAGTTTCTACTATTTTCCATCAGTCTTATCCTAAGCTTAATACTAACTTGAGTTAGAAAAAATGAAGGTTAAAACAGTCATCTCCTTTTATCAAATTTAAATTTGCCTTTTAATACTTTTACCGTGTCTTCTTGTTTCAGGAAAAATAATTAAATGTTATTTACATTTTCCAACCTACATATTCATTGAGTTCTATGGCTCAAATTTGCTCTGTTCAACTTCAAAAAACCCAACACAATTAACAAAAACCCCTTCATATGTGGAGCCTTCCTGAATTTTCAATATTGACCTGAGGTCTTCGGCTATGTCTCTTGGGGAAATAAACACTTTTTTTTCCAATTGGCTTGTGTAAAACAACAGCAAAATAGGACCATGGTGGGATATGCTTATTTTAAATGTACACTATATATAAAGTCTAAATTTAAAAAAAAGAAATCAAGTTGCCAAAAGTTTTTATCTTTGATTCACCAATAGAAACGGTGCATATTGTTCTAAGAAAATAAGAAATATGCTGATGATAGTATCTGTATTACCTCTACCAAAGTAAAGGTCAAAAGCTCTATTACATATCTTAACTTTTAAAGTAATGCACGGTTTTCAATATTTACGTATCAATTTTTGGACAGCAAATACACCTTTATGACAGGTGACCTTATCCTTGTCAGAAAGAGATGTATGTTAGAGCTGTTCATCAAAATGAAATACATTCTTTATAATTCTGTCGCTGTTACTATGGTAGAATGACTTATGTCCATTGAATGAATATAATTTAGTTTTGAAGATTGAAGTTTAAATAAAGAAAAAATACAGTTAAAAATTATGACATAATAGCATTACTTAAATTAAGGTAAAACAGATAAACAGTGTCAAGACAATTTTCTCAATATCTTGATTTAAAAGGTATTGGCAGTCTGTTCTCCCATGTATTTCTTTTTGTACAAAGGATATTTTCTATCCTTTTTTCTTACACTATTTATTCTATGAAATAGGCTATTCTGATATCCTATTTATATCGGCTCTAACAGTTGCTTGCCAGGGAGAAGGGGGGCCAAGGGGAGAATAGGAGTGGTGTGGACTAGATGACCTATAGAGACCCCTTTCCAACCTAGATTATTCAATGATTTTCTGTAAATATTAATTGCTGTTTCAATAAATAATCAGTATATTTCAGGAGATGGAACAAATATGTTCCTGTGAATTTGAGTTACATCTAAAACTGCTCCCTCTTAAATGTCAAACAAGGCATGTCTTTTCCAGGTGACCAATTTACATTGACTGTTTTGCTCCAAGACATAAAAGTCTGTTGAAGTCCTGAAAAGAAACCTTGCTTCCAATGACATGTTAAAATTTAGGTAAAGTCAGAAAGTCAGACCTTGACATTGGACTTTATTTAGGGTACAAGAAGGAGAAGGAAGGACTTTACATCTCTCCATTTGACACTAAAGTATGGCAGCCACATCCTCAGACTAGACTGAAGGGAGGATGATGAGCAGTAAGCCAACATTGTGTCCCAGCTGCCCTGGTCTCTTGAAAAATTCCAAAGGCAAATATTAAATTTACAATAGAATTACAATAAAAGTCAGGTAGGCATGCAAATATGTTTTCCCCTGTTTTCAGATAAATATGCATACCTGGTCTAAAGGCTTTGGGTTTATCTGTGCTTTTTAATCCATACTCTTCTGAAGACGCAGCACAGACTGTGATACCTAAATTACAATTACAATTTTGCAAGAGGAATTAAGTATTCAGAACGAGTTGCATGCAGCTTTTAAGAGTATAAACTTATTTTCCTCAATAAAAGATACTTCCATATATTAAGATAAATGGTCTTAAAAAAAAATTGAGATTCAATACTTTGGAATTTTAGATAAGATTAGTCCAGGTTAAAGAAAGTAATTTCAGCTATTTATTAATCACTGATTCTATTTCAGAAGTCACATTCCTTTACAAATTTTCAGCAATCAGTGGATGTCCTCTGGAAAGATAATTAGTAAGGAAAAACACCTGGAAGGACCCTACAGACACAGCTTGAGTGTCCTGTGAGACACATTTGCTATCTGTTTTAAGTGCCATGGTTGTGTACATTCCCATGGGCATTGGCTGGTGTCTTCTGCAAGCCTGTACTACCATTTCCCAAGCTGAATTTGCAACAAATATTCTCCAAGGCCAAGAAGTTAAATCAGCTGATGGAAGGCTCTAAAAGCTGCTCCATGGTATATGGCAATATCTTGTAGTCAAGAGCTAGGAGGAGGAGGGAGTTAAGAATCAAAACTTTTAGTAGTGAGAAGCTACTGGCCCTGCTTAATTTTGCCATGAGTGATACAGTTAAGATCATGCAACAAGTATGTTAGAGAGCAATAAAAACTAAAAGAGAAGAGCTTTGTTCTGAATCTCCCTGTTTAACAACATGACTTCTGTTCCCCTCAGTAATAAAATCTGAAGTGTGCCACTTTATATGTGCCATGTTTTACTGTAGAGCTGGGTGCCATTGAGGGTTTTAATGTGATATCATACCTTTTATATCTTAACAAGTATAGTAGTAGACAATGCAATCTAGGTACTTGTTTTGGCTTCATAGTATAAAGTAGGACAGGAAAGGAGTATTATTTATTTTGGTAAAAAGTGTGGTAATAATATCATTTAAATGGCATTTTATGTAAGAAATATTCCACGATTAGTTAGGTATAACCTCATGTTTGTAAATAGTTCAGCATGAGGGTACCTCAAAAACAAAAAGGTCATGTTAGAGAAATTTAGGCAGAAGAGAAATCTGTAAAATTTACTAGATAGTAAGACATTGATCATTTCAGGAGGACAAAGTCAGACACAGCTGCACTCAACTTTATTCCAATTTTCCAACTCCAAACATCTATGATTGCTTAAAAAAAATAATCAAGCCAACACTAAAGGAGTCATATATCCCTTAACATGTTTACAGTAAACTTTTGTTCAAGATAATTGGTTTTCGTTTTTATTCCCACTATTTTCTTTTACAGAGATTGAACTGGGTTTTTAAAAAGTCTTTAAAGCAAAATTTCTTTTTACTTCCCCACCCTTCTTTCTTCATTCAGAAATGTACAAGGGAAGCAATGTTAAATGTTCATAACACTAATATTAATTACTACACTGGAATATGAACCCCACACCCAAACACTCCTGAATACTGGAAGGACAAATGTGGATCTGAGTAGTTTCTGACTCTTGTCTAGTGTATTTAGACTTCCCTAGTGCTGCTTTCTAGGTTAATTTCATAATTTCATTTCTTTCATCTAAACACACATCTACTAGGAGGGCAGGACTTATTGGCAGCAAACTTTCCTCTCACAGAGGTCAGTCTCTGATGCTGAAAATGGTGGCTAATGGAGGGGAAAGCTTCAAAGGGAACATCAAGACATTTTGAGAGCAACAGGGGCAAATTTAAGGGAGTTAATTGACACTGCCATAAAAATGGGAAACACCTGAGCAAATACATCACAGATCAAAAGAGAGAGAAATGACCTACAGAAAATCAGACAGAAAGGAAAAAAAGTATAGTAAAATGCATTCCAAAACCTAAAAATCTCTGCATGTAACTCTGTTACATTAGTAATAGAGGTGCATTCAAGCTTCAAAAATCAGATTTTGTATTCTTCGGAGTTTAGAGTATTAAATCTGCTGTTTTGATTCACAGCTTTTTATACTTGAAAGTATAAGCTCACTGAAAAAAAAAAACATTACTATACCCTTTGATAACCAAAACATTCACACTGAAAAGCAATTGTTCTTAATACTCTAAGGAGAAAAAAAGTAAGTTCTCACTCAGTAAGGAATACATATAAAGGTTGATTTTTTTTTTCCCCACTATTTTTTTTCTTCTAAAATATCTAGAGGTTTGTTCTATCTACATGCAAGGTATATCTATGAATGGCAAAGCTAGCATTTTATAAGACAATCAATTATTTTATTATTTGATAATAAAAGGACGAAATTTCTCTGCTCTTCCCCTTAATAAAGATGGGACCTTTTTTGGTTTTTTCCTAATTTTATTTTGAAGACCTAAAAAACTGAATTCTTAAAAAACTTGAGAGCTTGAGAAGAAGAACAGATTATAGGAAATGACACCCAGCATACAGAGAGCCAGATACTGGAAGTAATCTTGATAGGATGCAATAAGTGTCTATGCAGATATTATCTTTAATTGCATATATATGCTCAATTGTTTTCAGTCACATGTAATTCTTCATTTATCTTCATTTTATCTACTTAATTGCCAGATTTTCTCACAGTGAGCTTATTTTCATAGTTATTGCAAACTACTGACCACCTTTAAAGTGCTATCTATGAAAATAATAGGAGAAATATAATGCCTCGAAGGTGATTATTCTGAAAATATTATGTCACCCAGCAGTCACTTCCTAAATAGTGATAACTGATGTACCTTCACAATCAGAAGTACCTCCAAAACTCTATGGTTTACAATGTGACATGATGACTTTTTTTTTTTTTTTGTGGTTAACACAATGACTATTAAACAGCCTATTTATCTGAGATTTCCCATTCTGGATAATTGAAAAGTTAATTATGATCATCATTACTAACTCTTAGTTACAATGAACATCAAGTTAAAATTTGTGTGACTTAAAAAGTGTATTACTTGTAAATGATGTAGAGCTCTTCATCTAGAGTCATTTCTCTTTCCAACATGAGTAGAAATGAAAATACTTGCTTCTTCGTGGTCCTAAAACCCTATTCATAGTTACTTCCCAGGATTTCAGGATTGACTGGATGAAAGTAAAGTAAATCAAACTAAGTATTTGTTGCATACAGGAGCTAAGGTCCTTTTAACTGGTTATTCTGCCTGTGCTGAACTTCCCAAAGTGTCAGTGTAGCCACAGCTTTCTACGCTCTTACTTCCAGTCCAGGAACCAGTCATAGAGGAATGATGATGGTGATTTCCTTGTAGATAATACTATGACCTGCTAAAATGTGGAATTCCCATTACTTGAAACATTTAGTAAAAGTGAGAAGAGTGTTTTTCTTTTTAAAAATATGCAGTTTCAAGTCATAAATGTAAAATATTTTGTAGGCTTTATCCTGAATTGTAGACAGGTAGCTTTGATGAATAAGTCTATCTTTTGTAGGCAGATGTCTCTAAATTTATGAGACAAAAGCTAGAGTGAAAGACCATACCATCTTTGTCACCAGGAGTTCAGTAAGACTTTTTTCATTGGTTGCAGTAAATATTGTGAATATGTAATCATAATACCCAGATTCCTGATGACATGTACAAAGCTAACAATTTTAATGAAAAGCAAGAGCAGTTAAGCATCCATCTTCCATTATAAAAGGGATTTTAAAACTGGTCTATTTATAACCTCACATTAAACTTAAAACCAAGGGAACAAGTATTGGCATTAAAGCACTTTTATCTAGCTGCTACTGGCTCATAAAAAGCAAGAACTTGTGTTGTTTTTTAGTTGCTTATGCCACAGAGAGTTTGAAGTTATATAAGCCATTGTCAGGCATGGTCTGTGCTTCCAGACTATCATAGACATACAGAAATGGATAACATTCACACTGGAATTCGTTGTCATTAGTTCACAGAAAGAGAGTTGTACACTCCTCCAAAATACAGAACTAAGTATGACAAATACTTATTACTCAGGAGTTAAAGATATGTTGCCCCAGGAAAATAATAAAAAAATGAAAAAAAGCAACAAGAACAAAAATCCATCCAGTTCTGAGAAGCTGTTTTCTGATAAATAAAAGTCAGGCCAGAGATGTCATCAAAGGAAAAAAAGAAGCTCAGTTAACTGAAGGCAGTGACAGTGAACTTGATATGACTAGCCACACACACCTAGTGGCATTCTGACATGTCCCTCTGGAGTGCTAATGAGGCTGTCAGATAGGACACAAGAACTACAAGACACCTATGCCATTTGGAGCAACATTTGACAGTCAGGAAAAGAACATGTTCCCCTTATATAAAATATTAGATTTATATATATATATATGTGTGTGTATGTATATATATCCATATATATATATATATATATATGTGTGTGTATGTATATATATCCCCACACGCACATATATACAAGTTTATGTAATTGCACTTCACTTTAATATAATTTAAAAAGAAAAATGAAATATTCACATTCTTTGAACTCAGATGAACCAGGTTTTCAGACTACACAGATAGATAAAGCCTGTTTACAGAACAGAAACAGAAGTAATACAAAAGTACTTATACTAGATTAGACAGACTATTTTTCATTTTTTTCTGTCTTCAACATCACACATTCACACTACTTGTCTTTAACTGTGAAAACATTTATCTCTAGATATGGAATAGTAATATCTAATGTTTAACAAGGAAACAATACAGTGCTTAGAGAAAACTGCAGATCAAATACAAAAAAATTATAGAACCAATGAGTTCCAGATGTTTATCTGTAGGACATCCCAAGACTTTTGATTGACTTAATCATATCTATGAATTCCCTCTAATACTATCTACATACAGAATTAAGTCTAAGGTCTTTGTTCCTCATCAGAATCTAGCCACACCTCAGATTCTAGGTAGCTGGCCTCAGCTGGTGTATGACTCCTCCACATACAGCTTCTTCTCAAAACACCTCTCCTGAAGACAAAATCAGTGGAGACAGAATCAGAGCTAATTCAGTGTGTCTCTCACCCTTTGCTACCCAGCACCAGCCAAGAATAGGAGTTTCTGACTACATGATCAGATGAATGTCATCCATTTAATTCACTGGGTTTTGTGAAAGGAAGTAGATGACACTGATTGCTAACCAGTTTAGGACTTGTTTCATCTAGAACAGAGGGTCTTAATTAATAAATTCTTATTGTTACAAGATGCCACTCAGTTCATATATTTTAGAATCAAATTAATTTTCAGCTGCATGTCGTAGTCATCCTATAACTACGGTATACAATTTCTTCTTCCTAAGCTTAGAGCAAAAATTCTTATTAGTTGTCCTTTCACTGCAAGCTGTTAAATTTCAACACATTTTGTTAATTGTAATAATCCAGATTGAATTGAATTGAATAATCCAGCACAGCCCAAGCCATGACTACTGTCATGGTTTGACCCCATCCAGCATCCAAGCCCCATGCTCAATCACTGGCCCACCAGTAGAATCAGGTAGAGAATCAGAAGGGTAAAAGAAGGAGATCTCATGGGTTGAGAGAAAGACAGTTTAATGGGGAAAGCAGCAGCCATGTATGCAAGCAAAGCAAACCAACGATTTAATTCACTGGTCCCCATGGGCAGGCAGGTGTTCAGCCATCTCCAGGAGAACTGGGTCCCATCACATGTAATGGTGACTCACAAAGACAAACACCATCACTACAAACATGACCCCGTTTCCTCCTTCTTCTCCCCACTTTATATACTGAGCATGATGCTATATGATCTGGAATATCCCTTTGGTCAGGGGTCACTTGTCCAGGCTGTGTCTCCTCCCAGCCTCCCATGCACCGCTAACTTCCTCACCAGTGTGGCTATATGAAAAGCAGAAAAGACCTTGGCTCTGTGTAAGCCCTGCTCAGCAATAACACAAATATTTCTCTATTACCACCCCTGTGTTCACCACAAATCCGAAACACAGCCCTATACTAGCAAAGAATATTAGCTCTACCCCAGCCAAAAGCAGCACAAAAATCCTCAAAATCTTTCTTCAATACCTTTCTCCCTTGATTTCTGCCATGCCTTAGTGTCAGGGTCTTCATTTCAATCTTCAGTCTGGGAAGGTATTTCCCTGGAACATTGATTGAGTTCACTCTTAAAAAAAGAATTACTTATTTTAGATCATGCATCCCATTAATAAAGTATCCCTAAACTGTTTTCATAGCTTTAATATGGTCTGCTTCTAATCATTAAAATCTCTTCTGTGCCCCTAGGATGTCTGCTGAGGTTCCATTTCTGCAGCGGGGTGTAGTCATACTTTTCCTCATAGTGTTGGTTATTCCATTGACAATTCAGCTCTGTAACATTTTTCCTGCTGTTACATCCATTTCAGCCTCAGGTGTACTTTAGCAAGATTCATCAGTGTGTTCCTGGCAGGCAGCAGAAACTTCAATTTCCTGAATCAACTCTAGGGTCAGTTTTCAAATTTTTACTAAAAAGCATGTCTTACTAATGCAGATTTGACTCTTCTTGATGTGGATGTGAATTTCTGGCCTTTTGTAAAAGAACTTCTGTTCTGTTATATTATAATCCTGTTTTCATATCTTCAGTAGTTCATGCTCCTCCTATCTCTCTCTTGCTACCATTGATACACTTTTTTGTTTTGTGAGTAGCACTTTTTTTATTTGGTTGTTTTTTTTTAATTTAAAGTTTTTCATTGAGATAGTCATTTGACATTTTTTTCCTGATATTTTCTTTCTTCTTTTTTTTCTTTTTTATACTGCCAGCCTCAAATCCCAACAGTTGGTGTGATCACTTCTTCATTCTTTTTCTTAAAAGAAATGTGACCATCTCTGCAAAATTGCTTTAAATAAAAATAAAAATAAGTATTGCCCTTGTGTGGAGAAGATACACACTACAGTAACTGTTTTTAAATGGAAAATAGGTAAAAAAAGATAGGTAATAGCATTTAGTCCAAAGAAATTATGTTGAAGGATAAAATGAAGAATAATTTAAGTTGAAAGATTTTGTTCCCACTTGCAAGCATATATAGGTCTCATAGTTATTTTTCCCATTTCTTACATTCTCACAGAGTATCCATTTGTACAGAAATCTTGTTTTTCAGAGTACTTTTGATAGAACACGATTATTATACTCATCAATAGCTATCATCTTCAAAAGGACTGAACTCTTAAAATTAAGGGCCTTGGAAATCATGTCTTTATAATTTACAGTTTTGATCAATGAAGAAAATGAAGATTTTTGAACTTCAGTTAAATAAAATAAAACCTGCTCTGTGCAACTAATAAATTGCAATAAGCCATTCTGAGTATTTTCATGTTTTCTCAAGAAATGTTTTTGTGGTTTTTGTTTTGTTGGGTTTTTTTTAACAGCCATTTGTTTTGAACAGCCATATCTTAAAGAAAAAGTTGCTAGAGAATAGTTTGACACAAATATTCTTCAAATAACGGACAACTGTCAACTATGAAACAAAGAGGCATATTTGAAAAGGTAATTATAATTATTTTCCTCATACAAGCTAGACAGTTGTACTTCTGAAACACCAGAGCTTTTAAGTGGGAGCTAAATTAATCTTTATTAATCCTTGTTATCATGATTGCATAATGTCTGGATTTAAATGTCTGATATACAGAACTCTGTTTCCTGCATCTCTGGTAATCAGAAGTGTGAAAATAAACCTTACACTTTAAAAGAAACACTTCATTTGAAAAAAATAGATATAATCATCTGTACTATTAAAAAAAAGTTTTACTTCACACAAGAATAAATATACAGCATGTCAGAGTTTCAGACTTGCTATTTTATGTTAAAATATGCACTGCTACATGTCAGAGCTGTGAAAATGGGAGGTAAAACAAGAAGGCACTTGGCCAAATAGTTATAGCAAGATTTTTTTTCCATTAAGATTTTTATTTTTGAGAATACTGCTCCTATAATTTAATTACAGCATTTAAAACCCTCTCTAAAATGGTCTCTGTGTGCCCTACTGAAACTTCAAACTAGCCTAATTAATTATTAGATCAGAGTGAAAAACAAAAACAGGTTTGAGTTTGGGTCTTCTTGGGCTTTTTTACAAGCTTCTAAACTGCAGAAATGAGCCATAATTCAAATAACCACTTTCAAACTACAGATACAGTGTATAAAAACATTTAAAGTACTTTCTACAGACACATCATTAGTTTAGAGTTAGCTTGACATTAACATTACCATTGTAAATCTAAATTTTAGGAGAAGAGGGTTCTAGCTTTATTGCAAACATGTTCTGCCTAAAGAAGCTTAAAGAGAGTACTCAATTGGAAAAGATTTCTTACTTAAATATGTTAGCTCTCAGAAATGAGTGAGGAGTTCAAATTTTAAAAAATACTATCAAAATAATATTTTTTCCCTATGTGTGTTTGGGCACTTAAAATAATATTAGAAATTAATTATAATTATCATAGTCTTAAATTCACTTGGTCTTATAGAGTATGAGTAATGAAAGCATATTTCTCTCACCTTAAGGGTGTATGTTTGTGTGTTTGTTTGTTTTGATTTATGGTGTTGTGAGAAATCAAATCAAACTGTAGTTTCACACTATATGTACGAAATATATTGTATAAATAACTGAAGACATATTTCCAGAGAAATATTGACTATTGGTTTAGAAAATTATGCAAGATACAAGATTTTTTACTAATTTAAGGGCAATGTGCTGTGAAAAATATATATTTACTGTTTAAATGATAATACAGACCTTGTGCAAATGTCTTTTACAGCCTTTTATGTCTCCAGTGGCTCATTCATGATCCATTACTGTTTAAAGTTTCTCTAATAGGTGGCTGCTTCTTAAGGGTTGACACAATATGTTGGGGAAGAATAACTACATCTACACTGACATAACAAGCTGCTCTTGAGAACAGCTTTCATAACAATAACCTAGCTTAGATTAGATGCAAACTGGCTTCATTTCTGTAGCCTATACGTTGTACCTCCAATGCACTGCAGAGCAAGGACAGCCATGATGATGGGTACGTCATTGTCTTCCTTGCAAGTCACTGGAATTTCCTCAAGGATTTATAACACTACACCTGACCTGTGAGATCTTCTCAGCATCAGGTGAAACATCGTCATGGAACGTGCAGTGTACCCCACAGATTTTGTAAAAACAGGGTCTTTCAAAGATTCCCTAATTCTCATACTGTACAGTTTTCAAGCATACAGCCAGAGTAAGAATCCCCACAGAAATTTTCCAGTTGAAAAGCCAGGAATTAAGTCTTTTGCTTGCTGAAACAAATGCCAGTAATTTGCCATCCTGTTTACTGCAGGGAGCTTATACATGTGGGGGATTTCATTGGCCTATGAGAAAAGTGGAAAGAGCTTTTTAGAAGGACATGTAATGATAGAAAAATGAGGAAACTGAAGAAGGGCAGTTTGAGATAGATAATGGGAAATAATTATTCACTTTGAGCATGGTGAGACACTGGAACAGGTTGCTTCTAGAGAAGCTGTTGATTCCCCATCCATGGAAGTGTTCAAGGCAAGGTTGGATGGTGCTTTGAGCAACTTGGTCTAATAAGAGGTATCCTTGCCCATGATAGGGGGATTGAACTAGGTGGTGTTGAAGGTCCCTTCCAGCCTGAATTATTCTATGATTCTGTGATTGCATGTAATTTCAAACCATATTAACAGCCCTGAGAAACTCAATCCTGAAGTCAGTCACTGCAACTAAAATACCATTTTTATTCTCCCATTGGTTTTCATGGTTTGTCCATTTTTACTGCACCACTTAGGAATGTTTCTTCTTTCTTCCATGCTGTATATAAATTTCTCACCTTTGAGTTCACTCTTTACAACCTGATAGACCTAAGTACTTTCCTCTTAAGAATTGTTTAAGAAGCTAATGATTTGCTATAACCTCCTAAGAACCTGAGAAGACATATTCTCCTCTGCGTGCTTCTAGTTAGCCTTCAAATGAAGTCAAACAAATGGCTTTGAACTATTTCATTTAAACCACTCTCAGGGAACTAAAAGTACATATGAAGCCAGATACCCCATTTAATCTGAAAGGAAGTCATCAATAATAATAATAATTTGTTTCTTGAACTTTTTTTCTTATATGTAATGCACGATGAAAACCCTTTTTAATGTGAAGGCAAATACACTAGACTAAACCAAATCCAGAGATGTTTTACACCAGTCTGCTCAAACTTTATTGGGAGATATTAGGGATATTCTACTCCATGGCTGAAAGTGTTAATAGATTGATTACATAGGTTTTCAGTTAAGAAACAAAAACTAGTAGAAGACCACTGAATTTTGTGCATGTGAACATAGATTAACATGGTCAGTGTATTCAGACTAAAGTCTTGATTTACATTTCACATGCCCCAGCTTCCATCTGTACCAGGTTTCATACATGCTAGGGTGACCAATATATTACTGCAAATTATGTTAGAATATTAATGCAGGTTCTCAACTGAATTCCAGTTATGATTAAGTCATAGATTTGGTTATATTTCACTTAAAATAACAAAACCTTTGTTTTCTCAAGTGTATTTTAGGTATGAAGTGTTCTGTATCACTGATCATTCATATTCCTTTTCTATTCTCCATCATTCTCTGAAAGTCAACATATTAGAGCTGCTGAAACTTTGTTAGCAGACTGGAAAATTGTTCATATTTCTGCATGTGATGGCATGAGACATAGGAACAACTGTGTGTAATTCTTATTTTATTTTATTTTTACCCAAGAATCTGAAATTTCCATCTCATTTTCATTTTGTGTGACTATCATTAACATGATTTTACCTGAGAAAACCATACTCCTTGTTTAACACAAAATGGATAATCCCAGATATCATGAAGAAAACAAAGCAAAGTAAAAGTAAACAGGGGAAAGTATGATTAAAATGTCATCATATTTATTTCTCAGATTTTTCCACTTTCAAGGGAAGTCACTGTATTACAAAACTGCAGACTTTAAGCTTTCATTTGTTTTACTAACTAGCTTTGTTTCATGCTTATCTATAGCATGATCAACTAAAATGTTTGCTTAAATATGCATCACGAGATTTCCAGGTGTGTGAGATATGATTCATTAAGAAATACCATTGTTTCTTGTCTAATACTGAGATCTATTCAACCTTACTACCTTAATATGAATTATTATTATAAACTTTCAAAGAGAACTTATATTCTAAAATACTCAATTACTTGGCCATGAGAAGAAAGAAAAAAAAATACTATCAGTAAATACCTTCAGAGTTTGCAGAAAAAATTTAGAAGAAAACTTGGGTACTGCACCTTTAATAATTACTTGGTTTAGTAGCTTCAAAATACTAATAATTAAAAAAAGCTCCACTAGGTCACTTTGCACCTTCTCCTTGGCTAAATTGGACACTCTTGCTGCAGCTATGATATCATGTTGCATATTTGGAAACTTGACATATGTCACACTGAGGACAAGAAGATTAAAGTGCTTTTCTTTTCGACTGTTTTCCTGACAATTAATTCTATATTGCCTCAAGACCTAAAATATGCAGCTTGTTTAATAATGCTCTTTGAACTCTGTAATGATTGATCTATTGCAATTAAACTTTGAACTCTGAATATTACCAGGTCATCTTCTTGTTGGCAGTAGTAGACCTGTGAGCCCTCTTTAAAATGAAATCCTATGGCTAAGTCACTGATCCAAGAGAGGATAAAAACCATATCATCTAAATGGCCAACAATGGCCTCCCTTGAAGAGGGAAATTAAAATATGGAAAAGAACAATCACACTGAAATGGGAACATATTTCTAATTCAACATTGAATTGTGTGAATTATTGAATTGCCAATTTTAAATAGGTCCACTACTTCAGTATAACATTTCAAAATAAGACAAAAATAATCAAAGTGCTGAGTAAGAAACCAGAGTTCTCGGAAGCTTTGAAAAGACCATTTTTAAAAAAAATGTCAAATTCTGACACCAAAATTTCTCACTCATATCCAAGCTCTTTAGTCAAACTGAGACATAAACCCTTGTGCCCATAGAGACATCAATTTATTTAGTAGTTGTGAGACTCAAATGAGATGTGGCAGAGAGAAATTCAACATTTTCTTCAGCATCACAGACTAAGGAAAAACACGTATTTCACTTCCCACTGAGTCCTCTGAACATTGATACTTGGTGGATTTTTCTAGTGCGATGCAGATTTCCTTACTAAATAACTTTAGCTTTGATTTTTTTTTCTCAGTATTTGAGTAACAGAAACTTTCATTTTTTCTCAATAAATATAATGATTTCTTTTTACCTTTTGCTGCCACATCAGGAAACCATTCTATTCTTAATTTTTTTCTAATATTTAGATTAATGATAAAAGCTCTGATAACTGGGATACTTTCTTCTGAATTGTTGGCTGAATTATATATTACATAGTGATTTTTAAATATGGAAAAAGGGGCCTGACTAATTTTTTGCTTTAATTTTAAGTACTTAGAAGTTAAAATTGTTAATCCAAATTATCTATATATAGAAGAGAGAATAGCAATTTTACCACTGTGGATTGTCCTAAAATTTTTCCAGAATGTCATATCTTTAGATGAACCTCTTTAAATATGAGAATGGTCAAATAATCTAGAGAAGACAATGGACTATTTGAAAGTCTTTAATGTGAAATAAGTCTCAACCCTGTACAGATGCAAAGAATTAAATATAAATGCATAGGTTTAGATAGAGAGAAACATCACAGAGAGGATACAAAACCTGCTTCCAAAATGTTTTTTAAAATAAGAAAATAAAAAGTTCTTCATGGTGCTCATTTATCACAGCAATAGGGGTAGTTATAATTCCAAATCATCAGATTCATGAACAAACACTGTCCTTCTTTTAATTTCTTCTAACAGGCCATTCATCTTCTGTTTCCCTTCATGTTAGACGTCAAAAACAAGCGAGCGAGAAAATGTCAATTTTTATATTTATTTCATAGCATTTGAATAAGAATAAAATAATGTATCCAAAAAAAAACAAACACATTTAAACCTTTACTGCCTGAAGATTTCCACAGAGGCCCAATACTCTACTTACTTTAAAACACCTCAGAAACAGAAAGGAAGAACTTATAAATGAAGAAAAAATTGTGCTTCCTCAACTTGAAGTGTGCTTTCTGTTTTTTACTCAGAGAAGATAAAACATTAGTTTTCATCAAAATTATACAAATATAATTTTCTCTATACAGGTCAAGACAATGCAGCTTATTTAGTGATTTATGAAATCCAAAGGTTGTGCCTCACTTTCCTTTCCAAGATACATCTGGACATATGATAAATAGAAAGCGTACAAAATCTTATATTTCCACCGTATCTTCTGTTTCATAAATGAATTTTTACTTTTTCCTGATTGGCTCTTCTATGAAAAATTGTAATGTGGAAGATCTTGTTGCTGCCATACTTTTTACAGCACTACCCTGGCTGCTGTTTTGCTGGAAGTCAGCTCTGGGCTGGGTTCCTCAGGATAGTTTGGATGAGCTGCTTTGAAAATTGCTTTCAGATTTCATTTTTCTTTACAAGCAACAAGCAGAGTTATACAGATTCAGACTGAAGAACAAAACTTTTAAAAAATAGATCACAAAGAGTGAACCTCCCCCCAATGCAGTAGTAGCAGTTGATATTCCATTTTGCTCATTAGTTTCTCAAAGATGAACTTGTCCTTGAGAATTGACAGTGCTTTTTATTATCTATATAGATTATAGATTATATATATATAGATTATAAAATCCTGTATGGGGCTATTTTTGGATTATTTAAAACTTGAAGGTGCTTTCTAAATTAATTGCTTCCTTGAATGAGTTCAAAGTCACATTAGAAAAAAATAAGAGCAGGTTTATCTTAAAGGGTAAGGTATATCTTCAACTTCTGAAAACAATTCTGTTTACTGGAGAATAGCACAGAGGAAGAAGAAATTAAAAATCAGCTCTAGGCTTCTGGGGTAAATTTCTCTGATTTTTTTTTCTGCGGTAAATTCTCAGCCTACTCACAGCCTTGAGTAGTGGGGTCACTGGAGAAGTATATTCTTGATCAAGAAAATGCACAGCAGAGTGCAATAAGAGCAACTAATTTCCTATACTGTTCCACTTTAACCACAGCAATTTTTCCTACATTTTATCCACATTTCTCAGGAAACATTAAGGAAATCACTTGTTCAGAAAGCTTACCAATCTTACATATAAGCTTTCCAAGACAAACCTTTACTTGCAAAAGTATACAGCATTTAGAATGCCTACAGTGAGAGCTTTAATTATTTAAGATATTTTTAAATCTCCCCAATGTATTTAATGATTTTCCCTTCTACTATTAAAAGAAAAATCACAATTACTAATTCTTTTCCATTATTTTCAAATTATTCCATGGATAATATATTTTAACAATAATCAAGCACCATTCTTAAAATGAAAATTTCCCTTCTAGTAAAAAAGCACCATAGTTTCAATGTCTTTGGGGGGATTTTTCTGTGTTTCAGTTCCAAATTTATTTAACTTTACTTACATATCCAATATTCTTAGACCTGGCACTCATCATGTTAGCCAGCTAAGACTGGCTAGCACATCACTGCTTGTTCCAAAATAATTTGAGATTGAAAGCTTGAAAGCTTCTTTCATCTTTCTTCCCCTGTGCACTGACTCACCTTCCACCTTTACAAGAGATATGTTATTATCTTGTTCAGTTGACTTTACCACATCAGCTCTGACAGGAAGATAAAGTTTCCAGTACCATAGTACATGTCATTTCCCAAGAACATTTCTCTGAAAGGAACATAAATATGAATTACTTCTTAAAACCTCCTGCCATAGTGAAAAGACTTTTCAGGAACTGAAGATATTTTTGTCCAAGCTTGAGGAAAGGCTTTAATTTTCCAAAGTGATTTTAATCAATGGGGAATTATACTGAACAATGATGAACAGACATACAACTGCCATACACAGGCTGATAATAAAGATGAGGATAAAATAGTTTTGCATAATAAATGCATAATAAATGTAGTGCAGAATGAAGACAATCTACACACTAAAGGCAGAGTGGACATTATCTCCTCTACACAACTAATACACTCTCTTGTCAACTGATACTCAATTTATTCAAACCATTATTAAGTATTGTAAAAGTAAATTTAATTTATAAAAAAATCCACTATCTTTCATAAAGTTGTATATTACCTGGTCTCTCTGTGAGCTACTCTTATTATTTTTTCTCTGTCCTAATGCAATTAACAGCCCAATTTAATGTGCAGGGCACAGTACATGACATCTGCGACTGGCATTATAGAAAGTAATATTCAAAAAAGTATATTATCTGATGAGTTTGAGAGAGGGCTTTATTAGCCAGTTTTGGTAGAAATTTCTTTTGAAGATCCAGAAGCATATTTTATATGTAGATGGACATTGGGTTGCTAAGGAAGATCTTCCTTAAGCTTCCTTAATCTTAAGGAGATCAAGAAAAAATACCCTGTGCATAGACCTCCCACAAAGACTCTCACATCATTTTTTTCCTCCTATTTTTTTCCATAAAAATAAAGAAAAACTTTTTCTGTTAATGCTAAGTGCTGGGCTTTATTTTCAGCTCTCTGTGGCCACAGCAACTTGACATAAATTAGAACTGACCTCCATGGGTTCCAGTGGGATAGCTATGAATTGGAATGTGCAAAGACATACTTTGAAACCACTTACATTAAAATTATTATGACTGCATTCTCTGTAACTTGGATAGAGCTGAGGTTTTAGCTCCTTGTTCTTATTTTCAGGGATATGAAAGGAGGAAAGGGAAAGAAGACAGGGAAGTCCCATATAGATTAATTCTCCTTTTTTTTATGTTCTATAAAAGGTAACTGAAGATGCTATTTTAATGTTTGACTGAGTAGTTACCACAAATATCTGAAAATGATCCCATCTGACTGGATAATCATCAGCACAATATAAATGAAGAAAAAAACCTTGATATTTTAACAAGACAAATGGAAGATGCAATTGTCACTATGGCCTGAGGGACAGAAATGCTGAATCATAAAACCAAACTGGTTCTGCCAACAAGCCAGCAAAATATGAGAACCTCAGATTTGTGGTAACTTGAATTTGAGATTTCCCTTTGGTAGGTCTGTCTGAGAGCCAGACCTCCCCATCACCATCTGGCTGTATTCCACCTGGATGCTCAATTCAATCCAGCTGTGGTCAACAGGCTATCACATCATCAGACTGCAGAGCCAGATCCCTGAACACCTTCACAGCTCATTTTTACTGGGACTTCCAGCACATGTGGGTTCCTTTCTGCTGTCTAGAGGCATAAAGACTGAAAAGGCACAGACTTGCTCTAAGAAATTAATGTTTTTTTTTTTCTGGGGTTTTCTGCTTTGAATTACTATTTCACTATCTGAAGATATTCTGGTTCACAGAAAGAATTAAAAGGTCTTAGATAAAACTTTGAATAGAAATTGCATTATGAAATTATGGATAGCAAAGAGGACAAGAAAAGAGTTTGTGTTTTTTTTAAAAAGAACTAGAATAGTATAAAGATTGATTAAAATATACATTTAACATCTATATTGCAAATCTCACACCTTTTTTATTGTTTGTTTTTAGTGAAAATTCTGAAAGTTCTGCTGTCAGTGCTACCTACACTGACACATGCATCACCTGCTTATCATCATATGCCTGGACTTCCTGTTGTTCACTCAAAATTAGACAAGATGCCGCACCAGGGGAGGTTCAGGTTGGACACTAGGAAGGATTGCTTCACTGAAAGGTTGTCAGGCACTGGAACAGACTTCCCAAGGAAGTGGTGGACTCACCATCCCTGGAAGCGTTCAAGAAACAGCTGGATGTGACATTTAGTGCCATGGTTTAGTTAACAAGGTGGTGTTCAGTCAAAGGTTGGACGGAGGAACTGGAGGCTTTTGCTAACCTTAATAATTCTCTAAATTTATGTCAAGATGGGAATTAGGATGCAAAGAAGATACTTCTTACAGAATGCCTTAATGAAATCTAAAGTTGGAATTTTTATACTGTGAATGTTTTCAAAAGCAGATGGCTCTTCCTACTCTTGATAAAACAGCATGACATTACTATCAAACAATAAAATTATCAGGAATTTTATTAATTTATTTTTCATTATTGTTAGAGCTCTAGGTAGGCAAATACTTAATATCTTGATCATCCCCTGGGGTACCCCCATCCCCCCACCGAAGTTTTTTATAATCATCAACTAGAAGCTTGTAAGCAGTCATAATACTTTTATTTGGAAATGAAACTTGAAAACTAAATTTTAAAATTAATGTACTGAGAAAAAGAAGTGTTCTAAGTAGGGTTCAAATTCTTTTATCTCCCTTAGTAAGAGAACTCATATATGTTATGAATAGAATGGATTGAGTAACTGTATCATTAATTATAAAAGAAAACAATAATAAAAAAAGAGCATGAATCCAAACAAACTATATTTCTTATAGTAATCAAATGTCTGCAGTGCTTTTGTTTTTTATGCATGTATAGCTAAGATTAAAGGAATGTGACTTGATTCTTTCTCCTTCTGGAAAAAAATATTACAACTGTAAAGCAAATTCTATAGCAGAAGCACTTAGCTTGACCTAATGTACACTTGAAATTTCTGTTGAATTATGTCATCCACCTTCTGCCAAAATGAATAATCCTGAATTAGCAGTTAGAGAAGTGACCTCTGTCTCTTCCTCATTAACACATTTCAAATGTTCTCTTTGTAGTATGTACAATGTAATTGGCATTAATACTTTTACTACTACTGTAAGATATTTGATTTTGTTTTACTATAATCAGCAAAATAGTCTCTTTCAAAATGTAAATTCCTCTGGAAACACTGAGCACAGCTAGTGTTAAATGTGCCTTTCCTAATGAATATTTTACCTTATATTAATATACTCTATGCTGATTTTTGTGGCAGAGGGAAATGTTCAAATCACATCCGAGCAATGATTCATGCAATCTTAGAGTGAATGATTGACTTTGTATGGAATGTTTTACTCTTGAAAAATGCTTATTTCATCCTACTAACTAAGAAAGAGCAGATAAGATTCTTAAGTGGCTAAAAATAGCTGAGATAAATCTTGTCCTTATATTCTCTTGTGAGTGAGTGGCTTAAGATCACTCAAAGAATCATCATCAAAGATATTAGCAAAAATAGCTCTAATATGAATTCATAAAATCATAGTAATATTTTTTTAAATAAAAATATTTAAAAACAGGATCGACAACATATATCTTTATCCAGTCCTTCTGTCTCAGAAAAGCTTATAATTTAGTAAAGTTCAATACCAGACAGCCATTTAGACCAGTCAGAATATATTATGGAATTTCAACAGCAGGCTTCTGATGCTAGTTGAAATATTAAATGAGTATTGTAACAAGTATGTGTGTTGCATTTGTCAAGCTTTTTTTCCAGATGTCCCAATCCAAAACATAAAGAGTATCAGACAGATAAAAAGCAAGGAGAAAACACTTCTGAAATTGCAGAAGGTCTGAATCCTTAGAAACTCATGTGCTCTTTCTAAAACATTTCACTACACCAGTTTTATTTTTCAGATGTGAGGTGGTATGGCAAATGTGCACTAAAAGTATCTAAGTATTTAATAAGAAATTTTTTCAAAATAACCCTGATGAGAAGAAAAGGATCTATTTTTTAATGTGATTAACTGGCAACAGAACAGTAGACCATATTACCAGACAAAAATTTAGAAAACACCAGGCAGAAACAGAGGTCTTCACCTAACATGATCCTTGGTAAATGTAGCTGAACTGCCTGAAGAACATTGTGGGAAAGGACTAGCATTTTGCCCTATCAAAAATCTGTCTCTATTTCTACCTCCAGTCTGGTGTCCATTGCCACATATTTCCTTTTTCAAAACTCATATGTCTGTTGTTATTTTCTTATTCAGTATTACTCTTGCTTCTTAGTTTAATTCTCCAAGCATTCTCTCCCATCTTCCTACACTTGATCACTTATGCCAGATGCCCATTCAGCCTGTACACTTTATATTTTATTTCAGTGCTGGCTCCTCTTTTCTCTTTATTCGAACCAGCTTTTGTTTCTTGGATTCTGCAGATACAGAGGGTGCAAATAATAAAAGTTACTTCCTATGTTTTCAATGTTTATATGATATGTACCTTGAAGCCTCTGGGAATAGTCAAAGAAAACCCAGCTCACCTCACTGCAGTGTTTGGAAATTTTTGATGTGAAAATTCAAGAAGCCTCCAGCAAACTCATTTTATATCACCTTTTCATTTGGCCAATATTTTGTAGATTTTGATAAGATCAGTAAAACATCCACCCAATGTAAGAATAATAATTGGAAAAATGTCAAATTTCCTACTTTCAAGTAGGGAGGTTCTAGCACTATTCAATGTCAGTAATCTCTTTTTTGTATTGATTTTTCTAATAAGCGTAATAATGGTTTTTCTTCCCCTAACTCTGTGTGGCCAGCAGGTTGAGAAAGGTGATTCTGCCCCTCTACTCTGCTCTCGTAGGAGCCCACCTGCAGTGCTGCATCCAGCTCCAGGGTTCTCAGCACAGGAGAGACATGGACATGTTGAAGGAAGTCCAGGGGAAGGCCGTGAAGGTGATCAGAGCGTTGGAGCACCTCTCTGCTGAAGACAGGCTGAATGAGCTGGGTGTTCATCCTGGAGAGGACTCTAGGAAGACATTATTGCAGGCTTTCAGTATTTAATATTCAGATTAAAGAAAGATGAGGATGGATGTTTTAAGCAGGATTTCTTGTGAGAGAACAAGAGGTAGTGGCTTTAAACTAAAAAGTAGAATCAGACTAGATACCAGAAAGAACATTTTTTGCAGTGAGAATGATGAAAGACTGGAACAAGTTTCCCAGACAGGTTGTGTCACCCCAGGACAATGCTCCAACTCTGGAAATATCCAAAATCAAATTGGATAGGTCCCTGAGCAACCTGATCATCATTGAGGATTCCCCTGCTCATTGCAGGAAGGCTGGACTAGATGACTTTTAAAGGTCTCTTCTAACCCAAATTATTCAATGAATCTTTTCTTAAAGTAGAAGAATTTGAATATTTTCTGCTTCGGCTTTGTTAATAGGTCCTGATGCAGACAGAAACTCTTTTTTAAGTAAAACTCTCATGCAGAAAGGCTGTAAAGAATACAAGGCTACTTTTTACTTTTATTTTTAGGAGTCAATGCACATTGCAAATTAACAAGAAAATTTACCTACAGATAGAGAATTAGCTACTTTGGTCTCACACTGATTCAATTAAACAAAAAAAATCAGGCATAAATGTAAAAAACCCACTTTTATAGTGCAAAATTTCCAGATGACTCTTACAGCAGCACTGTTCTTTGGTTAATTCCTAATATTTCAGGAAATGCTAATTAAACAGTTTTAATCACGAAGTCATGCCACTTCAGATTTTTGAAACATTTATAAGAGGATGCCAATTTTTTTTTTTTTCATTGAACTAACCGCCATTATCAAAACTAACATACGAAATCACTCCATCTTAATTTCAAATATTTAATCAGAATAAAGTGTCTTGGGGAAAACAGATGCACTCCTATCTGTAGAATATGTCTTCAAATCCATGAAAAACCAATTAGACTGAAAACAGTACATGCTGCATACAAAATAGAAAACGTCCTACAAATTTTATTGTTGCAACACTTATAAATTTCATGTGCAATTATCTAGGTTTAGTTTCTTTTTCTGTACAACTGTTGTATGGCACCAATATCCATCAATTAGACCTTTCTTACTCTGACACAAAAATTCAATTTCTTCATATTTGTGTAAAGTATCAATCCCTTTTAAACCATGTACTTTATTTTCCTTATATAAAAATATTATTGTTCCTACATTTTATTAAATATCCTCAGTACTGTCTCCTAGGTAAAAGATTAATTACTTGGCTGTGATTCATAGGAATGGAGCTGCAACTAAATTACCTATGTGGCATGTCAGCCATTTCTTTTGTTATGTCATGACGTACTGCTATTTAAGAGTGGAAACAAAGAAGTATTCATTTTCCTGTAAATTTCCATGGTCACATCTTGGGAATAGCATCAATAACCTAACCAACAGAAGATTATTAATCTGCAACAAATGTTTTCTGTCATCAACAAGCTTCATCTTTAATGCTTTCTTCACTTCAGTGCTCATTAATTATATTTAGGTCAGCTATACTTACGGAGGCCTTTCACAACAAAAAGTATTATTTTCTGTTTCAAGTGGGTAGGGAAAGGAATAGATCGGCAACTAATTAAAACAAAATATTGACTCTCATTTCTGAAAAAAAAATCATGCATTTCTATAACACTATTTTTTGCAATTACACTATACATGGGAGGGTCCATGAGAATAAATGCACATAAAGGATGTTTTCACTCTTGTAATTAAGGAGAATTTAGTCACTTCTCAAATACCAAAGAAACAAATTATTGTAGGGACAAGTTGGGGTGGGTTTGATTTTTTTTTATGGTGTGGGGGACTGGACTTTGGGGGTTGACTTTTTTCCCACTGCAGCAGTGAGAAATGTAATATTTTGCATTATGTGTCAATAAACTGTGGTGATATTCCTACCACATATTTTAAAAAGCTGAAATACTGAAATTATACTTGTATGAAACAGCTAACAGAATCACTGTATTATATGATTGATCTTATCTGCAGTCACTGTTGACCCTTTTTATCAATTTAGGGAATCTGAGTATTGAACTAAATTGACTTTAATACTATTTAGGGCATACTGTCATTACTTTAAATCTTGGGCACTTTTACATATGATAAAATGCTTTTAATCTAACCTTTCCTATCTCTATAAATATCTCTCTAAATATATCTTTAATGTCAATAAACTTTTCTGCCTCCTAATCACAGAACCTGGTCATCATCCTCTCTTTTATAATAGAAACACTGCACTTCTCCATGTTTTTATGTGACATACTGTTATAGTTCCCTTACAGTAAATACAGTTTTGTTGATTTGAAAATTTCAAGTAATTCTTTATTTGTGAAATAATGCTTCTTTACAGTTTTCAACTCTGAGGGATTTTTTTGCAAAAGTGGTAAGGTCTGATTATTAGTGGGGAGGGAGACTTATTTACAAGGCAAATGGTTCTAGGCTTAGTTTAAATTTCAGCTTTCATTTTAAATATTTGGATTTTTTTAAAATGTGGCCTTTTTAAAGAGTCATAAACAGTAGCTTCATTCATTTTTCTAAGTAGAATATATCTTCATTGCATACACTTTCAAATTCATTTCTTCGAATTGTTGACTTTATTAACAACTTTGCCACCAAAGTAAAAGTCAATGTAATCTCCCTTCATGGCCCATCTCTCTCTCCTCATTGCACTTTTCCACCTTTTTGCTCTTCTTGGTTTTGAAAGAATAATTTCAGTCCCTCTGAAACACTTGAATTAGTAACATGTTACAAGTGTTAGAAGAAATTATTCTGCTCTTTTAAAAGTAATTCAAGCATAGAATCACAAAATCATTTGGGTTGGAAGAGTACTTTCACATTTCAAGAGCAAAAGAATAAAAATAATAAGTGGGATATCAGGATATTGGGTGACGGTTTATATTTTTATCATCTAAATACTACAGGGAGAAGGGAGCATATACTGCTTCTGTATTTCAATATTTGCACTTGTAGGTTTTGGCCTTATATTTCTACTAGAATGAGAAGTTCAATGATGGCTGAAAGATAGGGATTTTTTCGCACTGGTATTCTTCTTTGAAGACCTCAGTAATTAAAGAATGGAATGTCTTTGATGCAACCATGTAGAAATTAACTAAATGTACCTGCAATTCTAAAACAGTAATTGTCCCTTTTGCTAATGCTAAAAGAAGGGTAAAAAAACCCAAAACCCAAATACTCTTCACTGACCTTTTTTTTCCTTATCTGACTTCATAAAGTGGCCTTTTAAGAATTCCTGATAAGGATCAATTAGCTGGTAGCAAGAGTATGAGTTTGGGAGAGATTACATGGCTGAATTAAAAGGATTGGAAGAGCATGTGTTTTAGATGTTACAAATTAACTGTACATACCAAGGCTAAGTGTAACACAGTTAAGCAGCTCTTCTACTTAACCAATTTCAAAACTAACTCATCTGGATCACAAGACGACTTATTATTACATAAATAACTGTAGTCTTCATGTAAGGCAGCTATTTAAAGAATTAGCAATAGCTTAAAAAGTGACATTGCATACTCTTAATGTTTCACATTTTTATAATTTTAAAAATATTATCAGCAACATCTACCAAAATAAGAAAATAATATATAGAAAGACTAATTGGTTAGAATTGATTTATATTATGAAGTCATTTTAATGACCTCTAAAATTCTAAAACTGATTCTGGTTCTATAAGGTACTTAGACACATTTAAATTTATGTGTAAAAATAGTTTACCTGACATTTACTCAAAAAACTGTATTGTGCGGAGTGGGAAGCAAGAGTCAAAGTAGCCCAGAATAAACAACCTATCACATTTCATTTGCAAGACAGTCAGAAATGCAGTACCTCTGTATAGAAATATTTAATGTAGAAATATGTGAACAACTAGGTCTTTAAATCCAAACAAATCCAGCTCAGAGTTCAAATATGTAAGTATGTTCAGAAACTTCACATGCCCTATTTAAAGCTAGCATTTTGATTAAGTTAAAGTCTGATTTGCCAGGTGATTTTACCAGATAATTACTTAATATTCTTGATTTCTCTTCAGAAATCAGTGTTTGGATTGAGAAAAATATTATTTTAGTAAAACAATTTGATCAGTCACTTTAATTAAAAAATAATTTTCAGGAAACAGCACAGTGGGCAAGCACCTATGATGAAAGTAAGAGGTGAAGACAAATAATAAGAAAAAATAGTCTCTCTGCACACAAAAACGGATATCCAAACCAAAAGTTTCTTATATGCAAGGGAAAAAAAAGATATTATAACCACATGTACTACTTCAAATACTTTTCCAACTACTTTACCAGAATTTTAACATGCTTATTTAATTTTTCCCTTGTTTTTTGTATACTATGATTTTTATATGTACTCAGATGTATACTGTGGTAGTTATGAAGCCAAAGTTTAAGGTTTGCTTCAGGAAGCTTAAAACCTCTCTTTGACCACAAGTATGCTATCATTTGAAGATTTCCTAAGTCTTTATGTGGGATCTGTGGGTGGAGAAGTTCACAATGTAATGATTTATTGTTCTGTGGAAAATGCAAAGCCAATTTAGACAGACTTAAGGCAATTGCTTCGCATTTAGAAAACTTTCCATTACCGATTTCTGTCACCATGTAAACCCTCAGAAAGTATGAAACTCTGACATGTTCTGAAAACAATGTAATTTTCATTTCTGCCAGAAATTAAAATATCCAGCATTTTACTCTAGGTGTAGACTTATCATTCTGATACTCAAGTCTGAGGGTTCTGCTGCATTTCAGTACTACAACTTTCAGTTTGAAAACCCAGGACTCCATATCGTGTTGTATTAGCAAGCAATGATCTTATCTAATAATCAAAGAAAAAATACATTTTTTTATACAGTTCACATTCAGTCTGGAAATTAAAAAACAGTTCTGTGGGCAGTGATGCCACAGAATGCTTGCAAAATAGATACAGCTGTTACTTAGTCTGAAAATAATGCAACCTTTTTAAAAAATAGTGTTTGAATAGTGTTGCTTTCCTTCACAATTCTTAATATTTCGACAGCAACAGCTAGGTGAGGTAAATTCAGGCAAGTCAACCTCACAGAGACATTTGCTCACTGTCCCACAGTGGAATGGGGAAAATAAGAAAAGCACAAAAACCCATGGGTTGAAATAATGATGGTTTAATAAGTAAAGCAAAAGCTGTGCACACCACCGAAACAAAAGACGGAATTCATTCACCAATTCCCATGGGCAGACAGGTGCTCAGCTATCTCCAGAAAAATAGGCTCCATCATATGTAATTGTTACTTTACTTGGGAAGAGGGGCTTCTCAGTTCTCAACATCCCCTCCTTCCTCTGTCTTTTCTGCAACTTCTATTGCAGGGCATGACACATACCATATGGGATAGCCCTTTGGTCTGCTAGAGTCAACTGTTCTGGCTGTGTCCTCTCCCAGTTCCTCGTGCAGCCCCAGCCTGTTCACTGACAGAGCAGCATGTGAAACAGAAAGGGCCTTGACTGTGCAAGCAGTGCTTAGCTAAAAAACCTCAATGTGTTTTCTGTTCTCTTCACAAAAGGAAGATATTGCTTCATACAAGCTACTATGAAGAAAATTTACTCAGACAGAGCCAGTACAGAAACACAGGTATCATCTGTGAAGGTGAACATAAGGAGTTAATGCTGTGAAGATTGAAAGCAACAAAGAGCTGCTTGATCAGGAGTTATTGATAAGAAGGCAAAAGGTAAATTCATTAGTTTATCTGTAAAAAACCAGTCTAATCTACAACTGTAAAAATCTCATGTTCTCCTTCCCTTTTCCATATTCTGAATCAAAGACACTGCAGCAGTAAACTGGTCATGAACAAACTTTTTCTTTTCACAAAGGTGACCCTGGAAGCTAGAGATGAGTGCAACTTAATGCAGTATCAGGGCTGTGAATTGAAAAATGCCTATAAACAAGAGGCAGGTCTATGATGTGCTGGATGTTCTTTCCACAAACACCAGTCTCTGTAGGATATAAAGCAAAGTCAAAGCTGCCTTAAAGCAGCAGGTGAATGTTTTGCCACCTAAGGGGCTCAGAATCTTTGTGAATCAGATCAATAAAGATTTGGTGATTCAGAAGGACACTTTAACCCCTAAAAACACCATTATTTTAGCAGCAATTCTCCAAGGAAAGCTGGGAAAGAAACAAAAATGTTGTGGTCAGCTGCTGCATAATCAAGTTGTCTACTAAATAAAACTGAGACCTTCTCTTTGTCCTACAGCTCTGTAATATTTTTTTCATCAGAACATTCCAAAGAAAATCAATAACATATCAAGAACACAGTGATACCTGGCAGTGTAATTTCAGAAAGTCTGCAGATCAATAGCTGTAGAGAGGCTTACAGTTCCACGGAATATAAGTGCAGTAACTAATGCTGGGGACTGTGTAGGTAAGCGTGTGTGTGTGTGTGTGTGTGTGTCCGAGAGAGAAGCTGAGATTTACATTCATTACTGGGGCTTTCTGCAACGTTGTATTTCAGTCACTACCTTTACTGTTCCTTTGTGAAAAGGTTTTAAAGCTGGATATTTTTCACTCCTTCACCTTAAATAGTTATTTGATTTAAACAGCTACAGAAATAACATCAGATTCTCTACATTTTAGATTGAAATGGGATTTACATTGAGGCGTTGATTCAGAAGTTTTTAACTCAGTCAACTTTGTCTCAGGTTTGTCTACAAGATCTGTGCTTGGGATTGAATTATTCCTAATTAATGATGGATGTATTCAGTTATTTTAAAGTGAAAGACAAGTTGTTTTTTTTTTAAAAAAAGAATTTTTTTTGTATAATTTCAAACTCACATAACTTCAACAAAAAAGATGTTTTAAATATATAATTAAGAAATTTTCTTTATCTTTTGAACCAAACAATTTTTAAATTTCATCTATGAGAAAGAATTAAGTATACAAATATTTAACTATAAGTGAAAATCAAAAAAAATCCTAATACACCAAACAAACATGCATCAAGTATTTGGCTCTCTACAGGACAGCATATTTTTTTGATCTATAAAAAGTATGAATAATTATTCACAGATGATTCCACTATGCTTGAGAAATGATAATTCTGGATTCATTGACTGATGAGTGAATTTGATTCAATAGATTAATCCAAAATCTATAAGTAAAATGTAAAATATATTTAATAAAAGGTCTACTACAAAAATTCTATGCCTGATTCAAATTTCACTCGTGGAGAGGCATGAGAAACAAGTACAAATATTTACCTGTCCTGTTCTAACATAATACAGAATATAAATTCTCCATTTTCTGTCATACAATGTGATTGAGAAGAAGTCGGTTTAAGAAAGCTCATTTAAATATTGGAGATTTAAAAGATTATTTGTACTCTATGTTGGGTTTAAAATTTGAAACCTTTGACTATATATGTATTGGTTTGAATTTCTCTCAACTTACTTCATGTATCTACTATATAGTTAATGAAGAGGAAAGGAGGGTAGACTCAGGTCATGGCTAACTTCCTGATTTTTGACCTCTCTCATAAAATGGATGAGAAAAATATCCTTACAAATGTACTTATACTTTTCCATTGACTAGACAGGAATGGTAAACAGCCAGATATGGATTGAAACCTACTCTTTCTGCGGTACTCTCATATTCATAAAAAACCAAATTCAAAACAGAAAAATTGGCTGAGCAAAGTTTAACCTCACACACTTTCATGTCTTCCTGAACTGGATGGATAAAGACCAGAAAAATTATTATGAATTCTATGGATGCATTTGTTTTTTGCTTGGATCTCTTCTTTTCTGTACTCCATTAATAGGGATAGTAGCACTAATCTCCAAATAGAAGACCAATGGAAATTTTAAAAACTATTTCTGTTTGTTTAAAATGGTTTCTTTCTGGAAGTGCAGAGATGTATATAACTCGGTCTTGATTTCAGGAATACAGCCTCCTTCTTAATTTGCATGTCTTCAAAAGAAATTCTGCAAAGCTGCCTCAATCTGAAAAGGTAGGCTAAGTGATGAGAACAAGAAATCATAATACTCTAGATGTCACAGGCACCTCACCACCTGGTTAACCTTAAAAAGATAAGGAATCTCTTTGACTTGAAAGAGGCAACTTATTACTACATGGGTAAGCTCTTGTCTAGACAGAGACATAATAACTTTCAAAAAGTACCTAATATCCCTATTATTTGTCTGGAGAAATCACAGTCAGGTTCAAGCATTCCTGGCACCAGGAATATGTGTGAGCTACAAGCATAGTAGTTTCTGAATAAGTATGTGTAAATTGATTCACTAGGAGAAAATAGATTTGGTCACAGGTAGTTTCATCTGACTGCTTCTTCTTTCATTTCCTTTCCTTTTCTACAGACAGACCTGCTTACTGCACTACTTTCAGTTAAAAAAAGCATTTCAGTCCTGTAATAAGTATCTCACATGACTTTCCATTCAGAGAGGCTGTTTAACCCCTAACCAGGTAAAGGGAAAACTTCAAAGACATTGGGGCTGTGCTGTCCTCTTCGATGAACTGCACTGATTCATACCAACTGAATGCCTGGATCGAAGTCTCATTTAATGGAAGGTGCTTCCTGCAGTACCGCTGCTAAAATTTTCAAATGTCTCAATCATCCACCTGCAGAAGAATATTTTCCTAAAATCCCACCATAGTTTTCATTGTTAAGAAGGATAATAGGAATAACAGATGGTGTATAAGTACTGTCTCTTAATTTAAAAATGGGTTTCTATAATAGTAAAAAACCCCAAAACAACTTCAAAAAAAATCCACCTTGAATCCAGTTTAGTTCTCACAATTTTATTATTTTTACGTGGAACATACTATTGCAGCTATAACAGTAGACTGATATTGACATGAAAAAAAAGAAATTGTGAATTGTTTCCAGTAATAATTGAATTATAAATTATAAATTTGTAGTCAATTTTACATCAGGCAATACTTACACTCTATTATGCATCAACCTTGAATTATATATAAAGCCTCAGATTTTCTGCTCGTGCTGCCACTAATTTTGTAATTCATTTTTGACCATTCACACATAATCACTTACATGATTCTTCTTATCAACTGATTGTAAGGAACTCCCAAAATATACTTTATTAGCTGCTTCAAGACTGACTTACTTGCTCTGTCATCCTCATGAAACCCTTCAGAAGCCTTTAAAAAGTATTAATATTTTCTCATATTGAATAATATATGCAAATTATTAGATAAGTTGAGAGGGTAAAGGCTCTGGGCAATCAGTGCCTTCAGGATGTTGTGAGTATCACTGACATCACATTGACATCAGGTTTTGTGTATATATACTTTTCACAGAATACAGGATGGGTTCAGGATAAGTCACTTATTTCCCATGTACACTGGCAAATAAAGTCTCACAGCATTCAACATTAATTCTACTACTACTCTGCAGTCAAAATTCAACATGTTCGAAAATAAGATGGACAATAAATTTGGGAAGATGAGTGCTTCAGCTGAAGAGGTACATGGAAATATCCTAGATATGGAAAGAAACAACACAAACAGGTAATGAACTGAATGACAAAGAAATTAAAATTGGATGACAAATTGGAAGAAACCAAGTATTAAAGGAAAAAAATTAAGACAGATTGAACATGCAGAATATAATGAAGGAGTACAACCCTATCTTTCCATAAAAACTAAATTTCTGCTCTGCCTAAAGTAAGGGGAAGAGGGTGAAGGAATAGAATAAAGTCACTGAGAATTTTTTTTACCATGACATAAAGTACTCAGAGTATTTGTTATGTCACCATAGTTAAAATAATGGTTTAAAAAAAAAAGAATAATTCATAATGATGTAATTGTAAATACATGTTAATCTTTAAACTGAATTATTAACTCATGTTTAGTCTCTGATTTTCAGTACCTTTTTTTCTAAGAACAGGCTGCACCATAGAAGAATCAAAAATACAGCTGCATCAAAATGTGTTTTCTTAATTATATTTCTGAAGAAACATTTCAGCTACTGTAACCACCACATTTAGATATTTTCAGTATATTGAAAACATACTTTTCTGTATGTTTTATAGACATTTGAAAATAAGAGTCTTAGTTCCTAAATTTTAAAACACACTTCCTTTTTTTAATGATGTATGATAATATAGGCATAGGAGACTCATTTAGCATAATTGCAGAGTCTAGGAACTAGATTATAAAGCCGGATGATGTAATTACTAGTTTGTTTCTAAATTAATTCCATTCTTGTTCCTTTCTTACATTCTTATTCAATAGCTTGTACTTTTTGCGGTACTGTAAACTATTGAACAAAGATAAGTGTGACAGTATGCCCAGAGTTTTGCCTCACATTGCTGAGAAAATTTAAGTACATACTTAATAATAAAAAATTCAAAAACTGAACACAGCACAATTGTAAAAGCAAAGAAATAAAATAAGCCACTGCCAACATCAGAACAAAATTAAGCAGGAAGTAAATTTAGATACTAGTAAACAGTCCACCCTTCTATTTTGTATAGTAACTGCATCAAAAATATTGTTTATGAGAAGAATGTTATCTATTTTCTATACAGGAAACTGAGGCTGTATGAGCTGAATACAAATTATGGAAAAATCTATGTGTGTCCACACACAGAAAATGAATTATTCCATATAGTCACTGATATAATATCTCAGCTGTCTGGACTGCAAGCACCACTCTCCAAATACAACACACCACAGTGCAATACAGTTTATCACAAAGGGGGAAAGAGCAAGTAACTCTTGTATTGTTGACACAAAAGAAGTGCTGTGTGATACCTACTTAGCCAAACTACAGAATCACAGAATGGGAAAAATTGGGAGAGACCACTAGAGGTCATCTTGTTCAGCTGTCCTGCATAGAAGGGCTCCCTAGAGCACATTTTTCGGAATTGTGTCCAGACAGGTTTTTAAGTATTTCCAAAAAAGATTCTGCAGCATCACTGGACATCCTGTTCCAGTGCTCAGTCACCCCCACAAAAAGTTCTTCTTCATGTTCAAGTCCCATGTCTAAAAATTCCCTTTTCCATCACTTCTTCTCCAGCAGATAAATAGTATGAATTAGCTAATACAGACCTCTGCAGATAAACAGCTATGAATATTTCTACATAGGATGTTTGCTTTCCAGTTAGACTGATCTTACTCTGTTCAAAGAGTAGCCTCATGCAAATTAGATCTCTACAATATAATATGCAAATACATATTACACAGTGCTCTGCTAGGAATAATAAATATAGGAATGAGGTGGAGCAACAGCTTGGGACCAGTGAAACCTTAGAGCAGCCAGACAATAATAGTTGGCAGATGAATTCAGACAAATCAGCCACAAAAACCTATTATTTTTTCTTCTGCAAGCCTGCAGAAGTCATCTACTACAGTTGTGCACCTTGACCACAACTCAGCTCAGTGTTTCAGAAAAAAAGTAAAATCATAGAATCACAGAATAATTAAGTTCAGAAAAATCCTCTAAGATCATCAAGTCCAATATATAGGCTGGGACCAGCGTGTTTGTCACTAAACCATGTCCCCAAGCACCACATCTGTGTGCCTTTTGAACACTTCCACAGGTGGTGATTTCATCGCTTCCTTGTGCAGCCTCATCTAATATTGATGTGCTATCAACATGGTTCATGCCAAAAAATCTAAGACAACACCATAGAGCTTGCTATGAAACTCCATCCCTTCAGATATAAGAAAAAGTTTTTCATTCTTAAAGCACTGAAAAATTTCTAACAAATATGCTCAATAATTCTGGGAAGCCATTAAAAATAAATTACTGCTAAATTAAAAGTAAAACAAGAATTAGCCTTATAAGCAGTCTGTAACATTTGATTCTTTTACTCCTGACAAAAAAAATAACTGGGAAGAGAAACATTAAAAATTTTCAACTACAAGACATGCCACACTCCCTTCCTAACCATAACTAACAATTCATAATCTCAGAAATCTTAGAAACTCTGGTGAGTGAGGAAAGAAGTAGCTACTAAAGTATTTGTGGCAGTCAAGTCTGGAGGAAAAAAAATTGGGAAAAAAATTCTGTGTCAGACTTCTGCATTTATCTGTTTCTTGTTGGAATAACTTAAGCTATAAGATCTAAATTAATGGCTTTCCACTGTTTAATTTATTTTCATTCTGTTCTCATGAGTGGATCAAGTGAAGACAATTTTTGAAAGATGTTTCCCTATTTTTAGAAGTTAGTCCATTAAACATAATCAATGACAACTTCAGAGTCTGGGAAGTATCTGATGCTTAATCTAAAGACTTTTAAATATTCAAGGATTGATTTTAATAGATGCCTCATAGACATCCTTAAACTGAATTCACATACAGCTTTTTAATATATAATTATTAATTGGTTTACAGGACTCAGCAGTGTGCTAAGTACTTCAGAGCAAATATAACAAACTATTCTCTCCCAGGATGTAAGCACTGAACATAAAAAGAAACTTCCAGCTAAAATTCCCTTCCGTATCTCAACAGAGAGATTGGTTGCCAACATTACCTACTCACAGCTCTCTGCTGAAACACACACTAGAGACAACAGGGGAACTGTTTAATTCAGAACAACTTCCCTAGCCGTGTTAATCTCTACAGTCAGGGAATAACCAGAGAATTAACTCTCTCTAACTTTCTATAGGCTTAAATCACTCATTTCTAAGCTCAACACAGTAACTGGTGGGTTTACTGTATTCTTAAAAGATTAGATGATATGAAGATATATTTAAAGGTACATTTTCTCCATGTTTTTTACTTTTGTGTTACTGTTAATTTCTTATTCTGATTATATTTGTGTCTTCCTTCTGATGCTTTTCATTATTTAAAATGCTTTTCCTAATTATTTCCTCTGTTTTTTCCCTCCTTGAAAATGCAACATTACTTGCACTTGTTTATTTCTCTGTTCTCTTACTCTGTCTTGCCAAACACCTTTGCTCTTATATTTTACACCAGGTTTTTCCCCATCATCCCTCCACATCCAATCTTCTGTGTAGCAGCAAAGTAGTTTCTATACTTAATGTTGTTTCTATCTCTCAATTCAGTCTCCTAGGTTTTTTTTTTGGTTTTTTTTTCCTAGATAGTTTATATATTTTTCTGAAGAAAAAAATGTTTTTCATGGCGCTTGTCTGGAAATTCTTCTCTACATAAAACTGTGTCATGGTTTGAAAGGGATTAATTTTTTCCAATCTGATCTGTTCCCATTGTATTATTTCTCTGTATGCACTTCTGGTGCTATGTTCCTCCATTTAGGTACTTTTTCTTTTTGTTTGCCGAAGTCCTATTTCCCTTCTTTCCAGCTCTTGGTCTTCCTCGTGGGGTCTTCCTTCTTCTTGCTATTACTCTTATCTCAGCTGTCCTCCCTAAGTTTTCTCTTTGACTCCAAACTAAAAAAAAAGTAGTTTGTTTGTTTTTTTGGTTTTTTATGTTGTTTTTATGCTTTTGGGGATTGCTGGTTAATTTTAGGGTTTGTTGTTGGATTTGTTGTTGGAGTTTATTTAACTTTTTGTTGAGTGTTGGGGTTTTTTGGGGTTTTTTGCTTGTTTGGTTGTTGTTGTTTTTAAGATATTGCTCCCCCACAAAGCTCTTCTCTGGTCAATCTTGCCACCACTCTGTCTTCTCTGCACCCTATTCTTTCTTTCGTTTCCCACCTCCCCTTTTATTATAATGCATAGCTGGTTCAGAAGTTAGAAGTTTTGCTGGCAATGGACTCTGAAACTGTTGTTGCTAGGCTTTTCCCATTATATGCGTTACCCACAGAAATTTCCATGACATACTCCTCTGAGCAAACTCCCCCTTTTCAAGTAATTTTTAACTTTTCTTTTTAAATTAAAGGATGAATTTCTGTTTTTTCATAAATATGACTAGGATAAGAACAAACACAGCAATGTAGACTTTATCACGAAGGGACAAAGTTGTTAAGCATTTATGTATATTTATGCTAACATTTATTTTAAACAAGCAATAGAATTCAGCTAAATTTAATGGTTAAAAACATTCTAATGTATGAGGAAAAAAATACTTGTAAGCTATGCTTTACCAGGCGGTAAAGTATGAGCTACTATCAATGTGATAAATTACATATTCATATATGTCTTCTGATATGCAGAAGACAAAGTTAGAAGCATTAGCAAAGATTGTGTCTTTTGGACTATTGAAAGATACTAACATTTTGTTACTGACTGCCTGGAGTTAATGTTTCACAAAAGGAAAAGAAAAGAGAAAGAAACATGGGGAGACAAAGTGGAGACCAATAGTTAGTCATTGTTCATGATAATTACTGTCATCCATCTTTCAAAAATGCTAGGGGATTTTTTCTGCTTTCACATTTTGCATTCATTGCTGCATTCCCACAAGCCCCCAAGCAATTCAGGATTCAAAACTGTACACCTCCAATACTAAGTGATTTGTTTCACTTTGCATAATAATCACTTTTTTTTTAATAGCTTATGATATTTGCGCATTTTCATCAAAGAATGATACTTGTTTTTAAAATATCATGAAAATATACTGCCAAAAATCAAGAGATTAAACTTCTGGTGGTAACAAATTAATTGTTTGTGGGTGAATTTCCAACATCATATGCATATGCAGCAATGAGCCACAGGAAAAGAGCGGTGCTAGTTTCACGATTGTTTAAGTAGCTATTCTTCATCTGTGTGGCAAGAGAAGGAGCCACACTGAAGGTCATGATTATAGACTAGGGAATAACCTTATAGTGGCATAGGAAACACTTCTAATAAGTAAGTTTTCCTTGTGCAGATTCTTCCCAGCTACAAGCTTACATTCAGATAAATAATGTTTACAAAATCTATCTCAATAAAGTATAAAGATGGAACATTTACTTCCTAGAATAATGTTAGCTATACAATGCCCCTTGGTGCATTAACAACTCCTGCTAGAGAAGAGACCCCCTACATTATCAGTCTTTATTTTTTGCCTGCTTTATGAGAAGGAAAAAAAAGAGTGAACTGGAGACAGGTTTTCTGTTTAAAATGACATAAAAATGTGACGTTTATTCTGAATAGCATCACTTGTAATATTTCAGATGTGAAGTTTAAAAACTGGTTGAAGAACATTGAAAAATGTACCTTTGGTAGTCAGTTACCCACAGACCCATATATTTAACTTTAGCCTTAAAAAAACCCAGTATTTTTAAATAATTAGATTATGAAAATGGTAGTTGAGTAAGCTGATTTACTGCAGCTGAAAAACCATAAAAACTCACATCTGACTACCTAAGCAGTTAATCTCTCATAATTTTGTATTTTTTTAAGCACAAAAATATACTTTCTCAGGATTCAAAGTCCAACTGTAAACATGACAAAACGTATTCACTGGTGAGAATGTGGAGGATATGGCCCAAACCTTGAGACAGGCATGCCCAGATGTGTAAGAAAAGATGGCTTTTCTACCAAGCCCATTAGAAATATCACTGCAAATTAAGGAGGCTTTTCTTTAATGAAAGAAAAGTCAGACAAATGAAATAAGTGGGAAAACACTGTTCATGTGTGGTGGATTTCGTATTGCTATTACCAGTACTAAAGGAAAACATCGCTTTTATCAATCCTAACCAAAATAATCAGACAAAATCCTGGCAGTGAGCAAACTATCACCTTGGAGAACAGTGAAAAAAGCTCCTATTGAATGGAGCCAGGACAAAATTATGACCTAGAAACAAGGTTTCACCTCAGAAAAAGTGAGGAAGTGCTATTGTAAACAACTCATACTCAGCAGTGACTTTGATGCTAGTAGAAGTTTCCAACATCTGAAGAACATAGTCTAGGATTTCTATTCACTGATTCACCTGACAAATTTTCAACGTATGAAAAAGGGCTACATATCAACAAGATTCTTTAGATGATTAATTGCTTTTTACGCTCTTTGGTAATATGAAAAGATATCATCTTTAGGAGGAAAACATAAAAAAATTAACCAGTGTTGTTTTTTTAGAAACCGTTCACAATTATAATGTCATTGAAGGCTTACTAGTGCCGGTATTTATTGTAAGTTTGTATAGCTTGCTTGTATATTGAGCTTTCAGCTACAGTTCATGACTATAATTACTTGGTGTATTGTCTCATAAAACATTTTAATAGTATTCCTTCACTAATAACAATGACGATCTAAACAGCAGTGATGGACTAAAGTGTTTAAGGAGGTCACTAAAAGTCTCACTGCTCCTATCAATTCCTAGGTGATTTATGTGACAAACTTACATTAATGCTAACCTGAGTTTTGCATATAAATCCTCTGTTCACCAGTGAGAAAATAGACCCCAAAGTGCTTGATTTAATTAATCTCTTGCCTGTTCCTTTCACTAAGGAAATAATCTAAATAATGCATAGGGATGGGGTATTAGGTATCTTTCTACAGTTACAACATGATTAATTACAATGGCTAAGCCCCTAAACATTAAGATGAATATTAATTCAGAGGCAGAATCTTGAACTGGGAAAGTGCAAAGGACACATATTTTTGAACACAATTTTAATGCCACAGTAGTGAAAAAGAATGACAGAACTTTGGCTGCTACTTCTGGATACCATTTGCATAGATTAAGATCCCACAATTGCATATGTACTTTTTAAAGGAAAAAAAGATTATTTTACATACTTATCATTCAATATGATGCAGACCTGGTTTTTACACTGTTTCTAAAAACCTCCCTGTCCACCAGGAGATGTTTTGTATGCACACAACACTTATAATTGCAAATCTGCTCATGGAATGAAAAGGGCAAAGGTCTGGTTAGCTTTATTACTGGTTTATTAAAAGACATAATTATTCAGGGTGCAACTGTCATATGACCATCTGATGCCACAGATAATGTTTATGCAAATGTTGCCATGACAATCTGATGCATTAATATGCATTGATGCAAATTATCATTCATTTTCAGCTGAGAGTAAGGCTTACGTGAGAATATGAGAACAATGCTTAAATGACGAAACAACTGATTGTATTTAATTCCACTTTCATGAATAGTCAGCACCAGTGACTAACTGAAATATGCATAATGGGTAGATATTTAATGGGTAGATAATGGAGTGTTTCAGCCAGTTTTGGACATAGTTTGTTTTGTATATATATGCCCCATAGAATAGTAATTAAAATTTCAAACTGAAGTTTTCATCTCAGGGAGAAAAAAACCACTAAACCAGTAAATTTGCCTTTCAGAGAAAACTGATAAAAAGGCAATGGTTGTTAGGGAATTAAAAAAAAAAAAACAAACAACCAAAAACGACAATCTAAAATATGCAAAAAAACTCTATCTTAAAAAACTCAAGTAATCCCATAGAAACAATAAATGGCATATCATTCAGCCTGCTGGACACTGGCCAATTCTGTTTGCAATAGATCTGCTACATGCAGCACTGACCCAGGCCAGGTTCCACAAAAGGTCTGGATGATGTGCTGCCACAAGCATCCCAGACAATAAACTTTCTCAGGCTTGCCTGTGATCACTGGACATTCCTGCTGCATGACAGAGCTGCCCATATCACTTACCTGTAGTGGCTGCTGCTGGAAGGTGACGGGTATGAAAAATACTTGGCTCCATTCAGCTCCAGGGTTTGCAGTGACACTTCATAAAATGAAGCAGATGGATGGCTGTTTCCTCAAACCCAGCGTATGATAAATCCTGAAATCTCCAAAACCACTATGCCAAGCCCAGTGATATCCATTTTTCACCAGAGGCCTGGAAGTATATAATATAAAAGAGAATCTAATAAAGCTATCATAGTGTCTGTCATATAGCAATGTATAGAAAGCTGGGAATGTGCTGTGTCTATTTTTCTGCAACTTGTTCTTTGCTATGTTATCTTTAAAAAACAAAAAAGAAGCGATGGTTCAATATGGAGGGAAATTTAGTGCTCATTTTGAACTGGATGATACTCTTTGAAAGGATGGAGGAGGAGAAAATAGAGTCATAGTGACCAGATTTGTCCCATGTATGCTTCTAAAGTTTGCCATTTGGCACCAAACCCACCTTGGATGACAAAATAATATCAAAAAATGCATAACACAATAACCCATATCTCCTCAGCAGTCTAGGACAGATGCTTTGGAGAACAAAGTGATTTTCCACAGCGGGTCACACATGAAATATATGAAATGGAAGCTGTTGCTGGTAAATGGGCTGTCTGTTACACAGAAACAATTTTCTTTTGCCCTTTACCTGCGGTTCTTATTTCACAATATAAAGGGACACTGTCAGTTAATGTTATGCTTTTGTCTACAAATGTCAAGTTTAGAATACCTCATACACTAACTACAAAGTCTGCAACTGAAATAAATAAATAAACAAATAAATATATTCTCTCATTGTTTCAGAGACTTAAGTCTATGCATGTGAGAACATGCATTTTTAGTTAAAGCTAAAAGTTGTGAAAACATTCTTAAAAAGTTAATAATATAAACAGAACATACAGTTTGAAGACCTGTAACAGATACAGTTTTTTTTCACTGTCATTAAAAAAAAAAAGAAAAACCTTGCTCTCTAACATGCTATTTAGTTGAGCAAAAGACAAAAAAAAATATATAGAAAGCAAAATATAGCTTAATTTCTATAGAAAAGCTGTCTCTGACTGTTTTTTTAAATAAATACAATATAATGTTTTTAATAAAAACAAGTATAATGCTTTAAATAAAAACATCCATTTTATTCTCTGGCCTTCTCCACCACAATTACTGGTGATACTCTGTAATTTGAGGAATATCTGCATGGTAGCAACTGCATGTTTTAAGACTGTATTCTGTGAGAATGGACAAAGTACTCACTTTTCAGTCGTTGTAGCACCTTCCACAAAACACACTCCTTTGAAATATGTAGTGTATAGAAGGCAGCTGATAAAAAATGTCCCAACTATTTGAAAAGGTGCAATTCTCAAATCCCACTTGAGTTGCCAGTACAGTTGCCTCTTTGTATTCCTGAACACAATAGGCTTATCTTGATAATAACCTTCTGTGACAGTCCTGGTCTGTGCTGAATCTTCAGGCTTTGAGATGTTTCACATACACCCACGTTGTCCTCCCAGATGGGCTTGTTCTATTTGACTCCTGCTATAAATATACGCTCATTCTTCATGCTGGACATTGAGATCTGCTTTTTTGCCAGATGAAGAACAATGGAGAGGTTTATGCATTTCCATAATTTTATTATTCAAATTCCTTACCTGAATATGGGAAACAAATCTTAGCAGAGAGAGTAGGAAAAAAAATAAATATTGGTTTATGCTTAAAAGTTCTTGAACTCCGGTTTTCTCTGTTGCTTAGAATTAAGTAACAGAGAGTTCATCTATGCCAAGATGAAAATCATCAAGTTAAATGCCATGTGACCTTTTTAGTGTAATGATCTCTACGCATCTTGCTTTGCCAGTCATTTTGTACTCACTATTTTGTACTCACTACTCACTATACTACTGTCCCTATTGGCATTCAGTGACAGAAATCCTTAAGTTGGGTTCTTGTTTGATAAATCCCAAAGAATAAAATGTGTTTTTTTGTTGGAAAAATAAAATTAAATAATATTTCTGATTTATTCAATTAAAATTGGTGAATTAATGTCATTTACATCCATATATTTATACTCGTATGTCATATAATCTCATATATTTATAAATTCATAGTAAGATTAAATTGTCTATCAACATATACATTATTTACTTTGATTTAATATAATATGATCAGATTTTGATTTAAACATGATATCCAAAGTTGTGAGCATTGTACTGAAATCTGTTCAGTTCATACGACCCTCTTTTTGAAGTCTTTTAAAAATATTCTTTCATAAGATTCATCAGATTATATTGATGTAATTCTTGACAGGCACTTATTTTACTAAAAAGAGTAAGACCAGATTCCATAAGCAGTCAAAAAACTTTAAAAAAAATCAGTCACAAAGCCAGTGACACAAAACCAACAATTACATTAATGACAAATACATTCAGAGAAGAAAGAAAAAAAGCTAACAAAATATTGTTAGAGGTGAAAGGACATGCAAGGGAAGTAACATAGAAGAGAAAAGGCACCGAAGATTATTTCTGGGAGAAAAGGAGAGAGGGATTTAGAAAGCAGAAAGGTATTTTCAGTCTAAGGAGAAGGAAGGAAAGACAGTGGTATGACTCTAAATGTCTGAATATCAAAGGAATTGTCATATTGGGGAATAGATTTTGTGTCTGTTTATGGTTGGTTGGGGTTTTTTTGGTTTTTGATCTTTTTTCTTCCCATAAAAGAAAAAAAAATGTACTTAAAAAAGGCAGTGCACTAAGAATTTTCCTAAATTATTTCAAATTTGTTGTGGGTGCAACAATGTGTTTATGAATTGGAGGCGGAGACAAATTTCAGTCTCATTTACTTAGTCAATGAAGGAGCAGAACTGCTCCTGACAAAAAACTCTGAGACTTACTGACTCAAATGTACATATGACTGGTCAAATGTACATATAAGGTAAAGAAACTCATGGAAATTAATTCCAGAGTGTGTGACAAATTAACATTCTTCAAATTCATGAGTAGAAATGTGTGTGCAGATTCCAGGCATTCTGAAAACATATCCTTTAGAGAAAAATTTAATATCCAAAGATGCAACATGATATAGAAGGTCAGCTGCCAATCTAAAAGAAAATGAACCACATGAATAAAAATGAGCCCTCAAACTGCAGGAGAGATTCTCTATCAAGTCCGTGAAACCAAATAAAATATTGATAAGACTTCTGGCTTGTAAATTTATTTGTAAGTCCTTAACAATAGAGGGTACTTGACAAAATAGGCTCTGCCTCCCAGACCTCCCACTTTGATATCATTAACTTGAATAAGCTTCTCTTTGTCATGAGGACAAAGGTGGGAAAAGTGATGTAAATGTTATCCATCTTGTGCAGGGTTTGTACAATCTCTTCTTTATGACTGGTTTCACACAAAGACCAATAGACACTTTCTACTTCAGATTTTAATTAAAAGCTATAAAAGCAGTCAGCTGTAGGCCATGAATGTGTTGATAACAAAAAAAGTGCCATTATAGAGTGGGAAGATCAAGCACTGTACAAATTTAGTGTGAAACCAAGTTAAGTAGATCCATATGCCTGCCTTTAATGTAATTCTAAGATCTACATGGTAGCAATGGGAGTACTGAAGTAAAGCAAAACGTCAATTAAAGCCAGGACACACCATTTCAATATAATCATGTTAATTCAGTGATATATGAAGTATATTTCTCTTCTGATGTTTGCAAAGAAATTCCACCAAGTGAAAAATATTTTTTTTTCTCTGATTGTGGCTGCAAGTATCCAGGTATCTAGGGTATCATAAAACAAAAAGCTAAATTTATACTAGTGAATATGAAATGTATTCAACATAGCATAGATTAGAACTATAATTTTACAGTGGAAATAATTTTGAACACAAATGCATATTTAGACATATATTGTCAATAAATGAAACTTTTAAATTCATTTATTCCTCATATCATTTACAATAAAAATCAATAAAACTTATGGTGTGGAGCTTTTGTGGTTTCATAATAAAAATTTCATATCTGGAATTCAATCTGTTTTGACTGAAGGAATAAATCATCTTCTGTGATTTAGCTGCCTGTTAAGATCAATGTATATTTAGTACCAACTTCCTAGTACAAAAATATTTAAGTATTTTAAATCTAATTTTACATTACCTAGTATAATTGTTAAAAATATATATGAATTATTTTTTATACAAAAAACAGCATAAAATCACAATAAAACCAGTTTATTTAGTGAGTCTAAAAAATACTTAAGAAAAAATTTTAACTCAATCCCCTGTAACTAAAAAGAGAGCATTCTGTTATTATAGTTCAAACACAAAATTTTAGGAAATGCTTTTACTTGACTAATCAAATTCATTATATGAATAGCTTAATTTGCTATTCACCAAGTTATGAGTAATATTCTTATGCAGAATATACTTCAGCATATCACAATGGGATATAAATATCGAAGCCACATATCCATAGAAAGAGAATTTTCTTATTATATTAATCTGGAAATTTATATTCTAAATTATTTCCTGAAAGCTGCTATAGATAGAGAAGATGCCAAAAATACATAGAAGTACAATTCCAAATCCATGAACATGGGCTTTAACTGATGTCCATCTGGTACAATATCTCTATGGTTATTTACTGATAACAAAAGCACATGGTAATTAAAAAAGAACTCAGTACATTAAGCCAGAAAATTCTGTTTTGTAGTAGCTTCTTTACTTAAGAGATCCTCTCTGGGAATTTGAACACAAATTATTTCTGAAGTCTGTTCTGATTATTTCATACCTCTGCTCAAAACACAATCATCAGGGAGGCTGTGTATATTGTACATAAAAGCAGACTCAGTAAGGCATTAAACATCTTGACCGTTTCATTTCTGTTCCAAAAGGAAATGGTACAGTGACCTCTCAGAAGTCAAGGCAAACAGCTCTGATCTTTCATGTTTGATTTCTACACAGCAGAAAGTTATTTAACATGCCTGAGATTGAAATGCAGTGTAGAAACAACTTTGGCTTTTCCAAATAGGGGAGGATATGATCCACACACAGGCTTGTCCTCTGAATTTCTGGACCAGAAATTTATCTCCAATAAATACTGAAAATTTTTCTGAGGACATATACTAAATACTTCACAGGTAGTGCAAACAGCTTTGGAAATCACTGTAGGTGCCCCGAAACAACTATAAAACTCTTGGCATCATCCTATGTTGTGCAACTTACACTGCAGAGTCATTTTATATTATGATTCTTTTTTACTCCACAAAATTATGCCCAAGATGAAAATGATGCAAAAACTATTTTCATTTTAGCTGTAACAGGCTCTTACTTTACTGCAAAAAGTACCACTAGGAGTCTGCTCAAATGCATACTACTAGAAATGCATGTTATTTCTAGTAGTTTTAAATCTCATATTTTTCATATTTTGTGCTGCCTAGGTGTGTAGTTTTGATCTTCATATTAATTGTTAGTGAGCTCTCTTCACAGAGCAGGTAAACAAAATTCCTTTTCCAGCTTGGTACCAAGGACAATCATTACAAGTTTCAGGCACAAAAGCATAAACAAGGGTGGAAGGAAGAGAGAAGATAAGAAGGATGGGACTTCATAATCTGAAGCTGTAATTGAGCAATTAACCCCAATATGCAGATGGACCAAAACTTATAAAAATATGAGACCTCGTGACCAGTTGTCCATATTGCGACCATTTTAGGCTCATCTTGGGTGCAGCCCTGGCCAGGCTCTTGTACTGTCCAAGGCACTTGGGCCTTTAGAGCCTTTCAATAAATGGCTGCTTTATTCTTAACTCTGTCTAGCCTCTGTTCTAGGTCAGCCTTCTTAAGGCATCACTATTACTGACGGAAAGAAAAAAAAAAAAGTGTTGATAAGAGTATAGAGGGTACAGTTTATGTATTAGGACATCCTACAACAGTCATCTAAACCCAGTTATTCTTTCCAGCCAGTTTTTGACTATGATCTTTTTCATTAATTATTTTGCTAGTCTGCCACTCATATTACATGGAAAATGCCTTGTGAACAAAATCAAATATTTCAGGAGGAATATAAACTGCAGAATCTGCAGGGAATTATTTTGGTTCATAAGCCACAATTTGGTGTCAGTACTATGCATGAAATCACTGTGATACTTTCTATAACATCTATACCTCTACATCTGGAGATACAGAGTGTAGGTGGGGGATAAAGACTGTAGGTGACTGTCGTGGTTTTAAACCAGTAACAAAAAAAAATTACTTATTTCTTGCTGTGAGATATGGATTAGAACAAAACAGGCTTAAAACTTAAAAGGAATAAAGAAAGTTTATTAACAAACTATAATAATAACACCAGAATAAACTTCCAAAAAAACCCTTTTTATCCCCTACTATTCACTATTCCTTTGTTCACATGACAACAGAGACAAAAACTTTGGAACTTTGGTGGTTAAAACAGTCTCAATGCCTGCTACAGTGTTTTCATCAGTCTTTGTAGAGAAACAGAAGTCTCTTTCTGTTAATTTATGCAGTGTCTTATAAGAAAACTATTTCTGCTATAGTTTTCTATTTTCCTGATGTCAGCTGCCCAGAAATGCTGTTATCAGAGCTCACTCCTCCCATTTCACATCACTCTGAGGTGTGTATGGGCCATGGGTCTAGGGATGTCATTTTAAGGATGAGTCATTCAAAGGCAAAAGTCTTCATCTGTCTCTGTGAGCTCCACTAGAAAACAGTTTTCTCATTGCCCCCCATGGCTTCAAATCTTTGCTTCACTCTATTCTAGCACTTCACTGTATCACAATCACTCTATTTTTTATTTAAAATTTACACTTTGAACACTCTATTCCTCCTTATATACTGTCATGAATTAAAGGAGTTATTTCAAGACCTTATTGTCCATTTCCATAGTCTCAACAGAAAGTTATTTCAGCTCATAAAAGCATCTCCTTATTCTCTACTTTTCCTGAAACTTCTTTTTCCTTACTGTCTCTGACAGTCCATAAAGTCTCTTTACATGCTGATCACTCTCTTTTCTTCTCTCTGGATAAAAGGATTAATCTGCAAGTCTCATCTGGGTAATGACAAGTTTAAAATCTTGCCCAGGCTTTGTAGATAGTTCTGTGGCCTCGGCCGGTGCAGGAGCTGGAGCCGTCTGCAATAGAAAATTCCCCATAGCTGCTCTGGAGAGTGTAGTTGCTGTTTCAACCCGCTGCAGGTCCAGAGCTTTTTCTCCTTCTTTACTCGGCAGTCCCGGTGAACTCCGTCACTGCAGCTGAGCCAGGAACCGGCCCGGCCTGGCCAGAGCCCAGGACAAGCCCCGCAGGCCCCATCTCCCGGCCGGGAGCCGCTGGGCCCAGCCCAGCCCCCGCCCAGCCGCATGGCCTGGGCAGGGAACAGGAGGCAGAACTCTGTTATCTTTCACAGCCAGGAAACAAAGAGAGCAAGAGTGCTCTGACTTTACATCTTAAGGTAGGGTTCACAAGTTGATCTCACTTTTCAATGGTCAAAACTGCTGTCAGTTCTTAGAAATGACCGATAATTGGTCAGGAGAAAAGACTCCCATCAGTCCCCAGCAACTTCAACTTCCTTAGCTCTCAAAACCACCTTAAAGGTAAAGTCACCCCATGACAGTGACCTCAGATGGACTCTTGACTGTCATCTTCTAGGTGACCATTGTAAATGCCAGTCCTATTAGCTGAATTAAAACATTGCTTCCCTGGTCATTTTGAAAAAATGTACTTTGGAATCCTTTCTCAGTTTAACAGAGATGCATGTTAGATTTAACTTTTCCTACCTGGTCAGCCACCACAATTGTCCCTGTCTGTAAAAATACGAAAAAAAACCAACCATCTCTACTTTAAAAAGCACTTAATTCTTTTCTTCTGGTTATATTTTTCCATACATAGAAGATTCTAGGAAATGCATGTGCTTCAGAGGTAATCAATTCAGGAATGGCAGTGTAGTGTATATAGGAAGCTATGTAACCAGCAGATTGACTTTGTAAAATATTCATCACTGCAGGTGATGGAAAATTTCATACATGCAAAAACATAATGAGAATGAGCAGCCACAACCTAGCTACAAAAAGGAAGGTTTTTTTAAAATATTTTTTAAAATCTTCTATAACCTCAAATAGAAAGTTTTCAAAAGTTTCACTTACTTTTCTGGTAGCTACCTTGGTTATATAAAATTCGCACAGCCATTAGCACCAACCATATGTATTGCTGGTTGAGAGAATGCTCCACTTGTACTATCTTGTCATGAACACGATAAAAAATGGTTTAATTTTGAAACCCATGACTTTTTTATGTTTAATCAAGTATGAATTTTTTTTTCTTCTTCTTTCCCTTTTTTTTTTTTTAATCAGAAGTTCATTTGGTGGTTTTGGGTGTTTGAGATCTTTGATACATGTGTCCCAGATCAGACAAGAACGAGATCTTTACAACTCTGCAGTGTGTGGAGTACTACCTGTTTCCTTCCTTCAGGGATACTTGGGCTATAATGAAAGAAAAGTTCACATCAGTCTAAAATAAGAAGCTTCTAGCTAGAGGGTACATTTAATGTCAGATTCCAGATGGCAGACATAGTATCTGTTATTTAGAGCCACATCTAAAACACCTGCAGGCAGACAAAAGAGTAATCTAGCCTGTCAGCTTCTCAAGCTTCTCTGTTTGAATAGTAAGACTATAATGATATTCAACAAATTATTCCTCTCATATATGGAAACAGAGGCCCTAGATGTATCATCTATCTATCTATCTATCTATCTATCTATCTATCTATCTATCTATCTATCTATCTATCTATCTATCTATCTATCTATCTATCTATCTATCTATCTATCCATCCATCCATCCATCCATCCATCCATCTATCCATCCATCTAATCTTTCTATTTACTACCTATCATCTAGTTTTTAGACACAGACTGGTGAAATAGTGGCATAGGTTGCCTGAGGAGGCTATGGAATTTTCACCCTTGGAGCTAGGATGTGACTGGGCAAGGTCCTGAGCTATTTGGTTTAACTGCTTTGAGCAGGAGGGCAGATAAGACTTCTGAGATCACTCCCATCCTACTTTATTCTAGTACGCTGGTATACTGTAGTTCTCTCCCTTGTTGTTGGTAGTGTACCAGACACAGTCTGTAGGAAAATCTTAAATGACTCTTAGCAAGTATGAATTCAGCATGTGCAGAAAGGCAACTAGATGTATTTCACAACAATTTGCAAAATCTCCTCCTCATAATTAGAGGCTATATGAGAGCTTAAATAGAATCTTGATCCTCCAGAAAAATCTAGGATGAACTTTCTGCGCTTAGAAGACACACTTGTCATGAGAGATATCCGCATCTGAGCCTATCCCTCACTGAAATCATTGTTCAAGATTTTTAACATTCAGTGTGAATATTGAGGGGGATGGTATTCAGTGCTAAGAGACTTGAACAGCTATAACAAACTGATGAACTTCCCAAAGGTAATTTATCTGGAGTAGTGTTGAGAACCTATCCAAGAAAAGAATACCTTTCCTAGTAGTGAATAGGTGAAAAATAATTCAATATGTCATTTGATCAAAAGTTATGAATTTCTTTCAGGAATGAAGAGTTATACTTGCTTTTTTGGAAAAATTTGTGAAGAAAATGTTTATGAAAACTACACTCAACCTGCAAATGCTGTAGTACTTTTTCTTAGTCTTCCAAACAATTTGATAGCACCAAAGTCTCTTGATTAGGTCACTCATGCAGTATCTGCCACTCACTCTCAAAGCTACAGTGCAGTTCGAGAGGTTTTCATATATTGTAATCTAAAAATATAAAATATTCACTTGATAATTTCAAACAATATTTTCAAAGTAGTTTAATGTATCCATGTATGCCAAGATTTATTTTAATAAAAACAGCATCTTTAAAATAAGTAGGGCATTTTAATTTATTTTTTTTATGGAGAAAAATATTTATGTAATAAAATTGCACCCACCTGGCTGTATACATAATAAGTAGAACCAGGCATAAGAATATGGTGTCCTGTGATTTACTTACTACTACTGATTGAACCAGGGATTTTTATTCAATACACACAGCTAATTTAAATAGACAAACCCACAATTTATTCCACTAGAATCTTCAATGAAAACTTTTTGGGCAAATGAGAGCATTGATACTTTCAGTTTTTCCTGCTCTAAAGTGTCTTCTTGTCAACATCGTCACACTAATGAATAAAGAAAAACAGGAAAAAAAAACCCAAAAAATATAGTTCATCTGATTTGTAAATAAATCTTTTCTAATATTTACTGAATTTGTATTTCAGTCTGGAACTATTTTGGCTGAGGTGCAATGGAGAAGCACACTGTAATTCTGTACATGTGAAATAGAAATTCATATGCAACAATCTGGATCATATAGATAACATTTTTTTTGCCTTTTAAAAATTTTTATGCATTCCCTAACAACACTTTCAAGACAAGGTACCCTAATGGTATGTAAAAGCAAATATGATAAAATGCAGCAAGGACATACTTCCTTTAGCTAAAGCATAGTAGGATCTTTAATATTTACATTAAATATTTTTCCCATAGGCACATTAATTCTATAAATGGGTACCCACTCATTCTCATCAAGTAAGAATTGTCACCAAGATGAAGATAGTCCCACATGCATTTTCCTCTATTTTTCTAGATGTAATCCATTGCAGGGAAATATGAAAATGTTTATTAAACTATATGCCTGCCTGACATTGAATACATTTACTTCAATAGATGCAGTATCAGAAAGATTATTGCCAAAAAAAAAAAAAAAATTAAAATTATGATTGTCATGGTAACAATCAGCTGCTGTTGTACCAGCTCCACTAATGATACAGTTTCATTAAAGATATGCTAGACCTTTAATGCAACAAAGAAAAGGAAAATTCTTCCTTGATCACACAGTGATGAATTTTTTATAAGCTTTTCAAAACCCTCTGTCTTTTAGAAGCACTCACACTATAAGTTTATATAACGTATATAATAAACTTTTAATAAAAATATGTGTACACTTATAATAAAACTAATGAAGACCATTTGATTTCATCAGCACTAGCTACTTTGGTTTTTAACAGCCTAAGTATGGCAACTGTGCACAATCTCGTTGATAAATATGCACCCAATGACAAATTAATATGTGCTGGCCCTTCTCAGCTACAGCTACAAATGTTATTATAATGTTTTGGACATTAGTCAGTTTCATCTGTCTGGGGAAAGGTTGATTGAAGCAGCATGTGGATCTGCTATAAAGAGGCATAAGCTGCCCTCTGTGTGAGGAGAGCATGAGCTACATCGTGGACTTAAAAAAACCAAAAATGACCTCAAAATCATGACTCTTAGAAAGCAACGTATTTTGTTAAGCTGCCAAATCCATTAAATTGTTTAACTATAGAGACTGTTATTGAAATCCCTGTGGGACTTCTGTTTAGATGGTCTGGGAGCTTTTTTTCAACAGCTAATGTGTACTTCCACATGTTAAGTTTTCTGATTGTTTTCACTCTGCTTTTAGACAGGAAATTGAGAATCTATAAGATTTTGTTTTGTGAAATATTTGGATGATTCTATAACTCAAGAAAGTTAACAATACATATGATAACAGTGATAACAATGTATAGGACTAGAAAATAGGGTCTACTCTGTTACTAAATTACTTAATCTGTGAAATTGAACAAGTAATGACAGAAATTTAAGAAATAGACTAAAAAACCTCAAAAAATGTTTATTTTTATACACAAATGGACATTATGTGCACATTTTAATCTTGCAAAAATATTTCTGTTATAATACCCTATATTTAAATTGTGAGGTGGCAATTTTGGCATATCTGTGTATTTAGTTAAAACCAGGGATTAAATGTTCTCTAAAAACTCAGAGATGCTTTATAGGAGCTGTCAGTCAATCCCTGACATTTTCCATTGTCTTCTAGTTCTGGTATTTTTTCTATTAATTGATTTCCTTGTTCAATTTATGAACCAGATTTCTTCTGCTTTGAAACAGCCTGCCCTGAATTATTACTGTACACAATGGGAGATGTACTCTGGTAACTCTGCTGTAGAAAGGATCTCAACCTTAACTCTTGCAGAATTCAGCTAACTTGTAAACTAGTACAAAGGGTGAGCTTGGATTATTTCTTGCAGGCAGCTATCAATTGTCTATAAAATTATTAGTTATACAGTGGAGGCAAAATTTTTTTTCTGAATAGAAACTGAATTTTTATTAAGTTGCAAAGAACTTTAATACAGCAAAAATCTCACAGGTAATAGGTGAGATAAAAAATGTTGTAAAAAGTATCTTAAATCTAAAGAATTGTTGCTTACACAGCATATTTGTTTCAAATAGTAAATAAAATATACATTGATCATCATGAATGAATAAAAATTTGAAAAAATAGAAGCAAAATGGCAAAGGCAATGTACCAGGATAAAAATATGCAATTTTTTAAAATCAGATAAATTAATTTTTAGATATGTGGTTGATCCAAGAAACTGATATTAAATTTTCCTAAATTTATGTTATTTTTGCTGGAAGCAGTTCTAGTCCAGCTGCAAAGCAGAGACCTGGATAAACTAAAGATTTAATCACTTGTAATTGCGGGCTTTTTTTTAAATTGCAGTGAATGCATTGTTGTTCAGTTAGGTGGAATATAATAAGACAAAAATTGGTTTCAGTAGATCTCCTTGGGTGCTACCAAAGCCTCCATATAAAACCTCAAAATTAGCAAATGGGAAAATCAATGTCACATTTGGAACACTGAAAAGGTGATGAGTTATGAGTTGTTGCAAAAAAAACATGCTAAGAATTTAACAACGTATTACAATAAAGTAATCATCCCGAAAAAAGAAACACAGAAAAAAAAGTCTATGATTCTGAAAAAACAGAGTCCTCAATCTGTCCTTAGTTTGAAATACACACTGCAGTTCTACTTCTATTTGCAACTTTATCACTCGTCCTTAATATACTTATATATTTATCTATACCTATAAAATGTATATATCAATATCAAAGCCAAACAGACAAAATCATTCACATTCAGTAAAACCCAGAAAGTGATATTTGCAATATTCTGCAATAACTTTGCCAACTAGTAATCTCATGAGCTCTCTGGAATAAAAAAAAAAAGAAAAAGAAAACAAACCCCTAAAAACAAACAAACAAAAATAGACCAACAAAAACAAAACAAAAAAAATAAACCCCAGAGATAACCACAGCCAAAAAATCTTTACATACTCTGTCTCTAGAGCAAAATACCAAGTAAAACATAAATCCACACAGTGCTGTTATCCACTTATCAGCTCCATGTCTAATTAAACTTTTGTAATTGCTGGAAGCCATGTCTCTTTCTCTCTTTTTCATTAGTTGAAAGACTAATAAAATACAATGCATACATTGAAAAATTCATTTCAAACAAACTGAAAATGGAGAGGAAATACTGTTACATAAGGAAAGAAAAAAAAATCCACCACATTATAAGATCATTTTGATGTTCCCCTGCATAACATTACAACACTAAATTACAGCAAGCTTTAAGGTCTCACTCAGGCACTGGTGGAAAAATGCTCTGAAAGAAAACTGAACACATCTACTTCTCTGCTTTTGCTACTGAAGACATCTCTCCCACACACCACCTGGGAAATGCCACTTTTCCACAGGCTCTGTTGTGGGCCTTGCAAATAAAAAAATGTGGCTTTGACCAGCCTGACTATCAAAGCAAGGTTAGAGTATAAACTGAATATTGTTGCTTTTTTGCCAGCTACAATCCTGCTAAGATCTCCCTTTGACTGACCCATGGAAACAGGAAAGGGATGGATTTCCTGTTTTTTATTCTTGGTCCAGCACCTTCGTCTGCTTCTGATACAAGACAAAGTCCTCAAAATCACTAGAAATACATCCAAACCAGTCTGACTGATTCCATTCCTGGTAGACTGTTCATGTAGCCTTTCAACCTACTTTTCAAAGCAATACATTTATGCAAAAGGATTTTCCCTCCCAAAAAATCAGTCAAAATAGTTCTTTGTTCAAACTAGAATCTGAAAATATCTCTGATAGAAAAAAAGGTACTTTCTCTGCATAAATTATTAGGAAAAACATATATACTACCAAAACTGTCTTCTAGAAGTTAATCTAAAATGATGCACAATTTTGGTTGACATTTTCCTTCATATCCAAACTCTCATTTCATGTCACCAGTAGGCACAAGAATATCAGAACAGGTGTAGTTCTTCAGCACAAAACTTCTAGACGGTGACCCTGCCACTGGGAGTACATCTGTATTTACAGGAGGAGGGTCAGGAAGAGCTCGAGCTCTGGATGGTCCTTGCATGTTTCAGTAGATCACACACACTCTTGGTTCCCTTACTTTCCCCAAGACAAATGCATAGTCATTTACTGGCATAATCAACTTCCTGCTTTGTTTTCTACTGCTCCCCCTGGTAAATTCCAATATGCTGTATTGCCTCTTGTATTCACAGTGTTGTTAAGGTTTCTTTTCTGAGCAGCAATAACTAATGTAGAAATCATCATTATAAGTGTGTTTCCCTGTGTAGATTGTTTAGGTTTCATCAGTCTTAAATTTCATCCAGAATTTTTGCCTGGTCTTTTAGTACTGTCCAAGTCTTCTGTGAGTAGGCTTGCTTTATTGAACCATCTTTAGCAATTTGTAACAGTGCCAAACATTGTTAATTCACTATTCACATCACTTACCTGAACATTCAAATGAGAAAGCTCAGGGATGTAATTTTATCCATCATGAGAATGCTTATTTTTAAATGAAATGTTTTACAGTAATTTTAGCAGCTTATAATGTCACACAGCACTTGTCAAGCTGACATAACTGCTTTGAGGTCTAAGGTATAATTAGTGAGAAGGCACAGCAAATTTGGGATTGACTTGAGTGAGATTTATCAAATATTTAGTTTTAAACCCAGACTTGAGCATATTTCTGAATAGGTGTGTAAGCTGAGATGTAAAATTAAAAAATAAAACAAAAAGCCTCCATAAAACCATAAATTTACACTTTTCAAGCACTGATATTTTTGTGCATTGTATTCTGATGGAACAAATAAGAGTTCTAATTAAAAAATAGCTCATAAACCAGCACTAAATTATATCTGATTTTCAACACATTCCACTTTTTGACTGCAATTGTTAAATATTATTAACTCCATGGGCCAAGCAAAAAAAGGCTTCAGAAGCCATCAGTGCAGAATATCATAGTGCAAATAAGAAATACAACAAGCCACAGGGTGTTCAGGAATGTTTCATTTTATGCACTAAAGGCAATATGTTCTTCATTAATTGTATAAAGTCACTTTTGTGATTTAAAATACCTAATAATGAAGGAAGCTGCTCCTTGCTAGGGATTTGAAAAGCCCTGTATGCTTTGATGACAAGATTGTCACTGTCAGTTAATAATTCCATTCTCATTGAACAGCTCTGACAATGTAAAATCACTCTCAAAATAAACCCTTTTAGCTAGGAAAAAGTAATAATAAAATACATTGGGCAAGTTTTTCTACAGATTTAATTTCCCACTTCATAAGCAAATGCAGCTACCAGTAAGTGAACAAACTCTAGGTTAAAATTAGCAAAGTTACAAATAAACAATCCTTTTTTTCAAAATTTCCATGGCTTATGCATAATTCAAAATGAGAACAAAGGCCAAATTATAAATCACCAGATAAATAATTATAATAATTCTGCATTCCCCACTTACAAGGATGCAGGTACTTCACAGTCTACGCAGACACAATAAACCCTTTCTTCTCTACACTTCTATAACCATGACCACACTACACATTATGACCCTTGAAAAGTTTAAACTTTAAATTAGGTCACTATATAGATTTTCCTATTCTGAATTGTCTGACCCTCTTGTGAAGAGGCAAATATTTGTCATTTATTTTGAAAAGATATAGGAATGGAGGCTGAGCATTACAGTGTTCATAAATTGAATTTTGAGATATTTTACAATGCAATGTGTAAAACATGAAATGGAACTGGGTTTGTGTGATAGAACTGAAGAAAAAAATGTTATGGCTTTCTTGGAGTATAGATATATGTAGTGATCAGTCTTAGAAAGTGTGTCTGGTGGATTAAAAATATATATTAACAACAAAATTAAGAAAGATAGTGAGAGAATTATTGTCTAATGTGTGTGTTTCCTGTTGCCACATACTGCTGAGAAATTTACTTGTCTTTTGATTAACAGAAGACAAGGAAAGATTTTTTATATGATACTGTGGTCTTGAACTTCTTCCAGTGTTTCAGACTAAACACACTTGGACATATCCTGCCAGTGAATTTACTGCCAGTTAAGAAATAGAGTGCATAAACGAACAATCAATCTCAAAGAAAAAACAAAAGAAAGTATTTTTCAATATGACATCCAGCAAATTCCATCATACAGGAACGGGTCTTCACCAATTTATTTTTCTATATGGCATAGAAGCCAAGAGCAGAGCTATGAGCCCTCCAACTGCCAAATGTGAGAAATCAGATTGCCATCTACTTTCCTCAAAAATTGTGTATAGTGGAAGGGAGACAACTGAAAATTTGAGTGAGCCAGTTAATATTCTCTCACAGCTTCTGTTAATTATCTTCACTGCTACTCATTACAGTGTTCTTAAATAGACCTGCATTTATTTTATTTTTTTTTTTATATTTGTTACAAAAATTTAAGCCATGGAGAATAAAAAATAATCTGGTTCAAGTTTAATAAATGTCTAAACATCACTTCCATGGGAAGCTGAGTTTGGAGTATGGTGCAGACTAACAGTATATCTAGGTGTTGGAAGAGCAACCTGCAAGATGAACAACAGTTCTTCCTTCTCCCTGGTCACAGATCATCCTGTACTAAGAGAGGTTTACAACACATACATAGATTTTGCTAAATTTATTTAAAACTTTGATCAGTCTAAATAGGCTGCTTCACAGGAGATCTTACCATTTATATATTGGCCAAGATAATGTGAAATTTTTGAATCAAGCCTTTCATTAAGAGGTCTTTTCCCTTAGGAAATTTTATCTTCTTAAGATAGTCAGAGAAAATTGTTCTGAGATCCATGAGGAAAGACTAGGAAATAGGGACTTGTCCAACCAGGAGTAGAAATGGCTTCAGGAACACCTAAGAGGCTCTGAAAAAGGAGAAAAGAGATGTGCTTCTCACAGAGAAGCATGAGCTGGGTCAAGTGGGACGAGAAAACACAGCAAACATGATCTGAAGTGAGTTTTACTAGAGTGATGAAAGTTAGGCAGTGGTACAGATTTGCCTAGAGAGGTTGTGCAGTCTTTATTCCCAGGTTCTCATGATATGTCTCAAAAAATCCCTGAGCAACCTGGTTTGATCTCACAGCTGATCCTGTTTGTACACAAGTTTTGATTGAGGACATCTCAAATTCCTTTCACATGTGAATGATCCTGTGATCCTATGCTAATGTCAAAAATAAATTTCAGCATTTAATGCTTTGAAGGTTCCATCCAACATATGTTCCTGCTTATTAGTGATTGATTTCTGTATTTATAACACATCGTTGAAATATTTAGTGTAGGTTCACTTATCTATTCCATATAAAGATAGATCGAGATATGAAATACTTGCCTTTTCTATTTCAAAAATAACAGGCATTTTTGTACAATTTGAGCAAAATTCTAATTATATTTTTTATATTTCTTCTTAGTTTTTGTTAATCAGAATAAGAGCGACCATTGAAAAATCACAGAAATGACAGCCAGTTGTTAAGAAATAAAAGAAAACCCCAATCTCTGTTTTTGTTTCATAAATTGTATATTGTTTCATTCATCAAATTTTTATAGTTAAATTAAATTATACTTTAATTTTGAATTCTAAAAAATAATGTTATTTTGCATCATGAATACATGATTTTAATTATATAAAAACAGTCCCAAAATTTGTAATCACAGCTGTGACCCTAGTTATTCTTTACAGATATTAAAGCCCCTCCAAACCAAACCAAATAAACAAAAAACTCTGTCCTCTTTCTCTTTTACTCTCCCATCAAATATGTTTTTTTGTCTCCAAGCTGTGAGATTTTTAAGTGATGGAAATGCAGTGAAGGAAAATAATATTCACAATAGGTGGTCTAGGAGTTTGTAGAACTCTTCATATGAATTTTCTTAATAATTTATTGTCTGTAATTCCAAATCTCTGATGAAATATATCTTTCACTGATTATTCTGTACAACTTAGGTTTATTATATTTCTACATACTGTAAGAAAAAACAACGTTGAAGTGGTAATCAAAAATTAACTCCAAGCAAGACAACCAGTCAACCAATGTCACCCTTCATGCTATCATTTCTCACCCACTGTATGTATGACAGCTCTTCTTAAGCCCATTTTCCTTGATCTCAAAAACAATCACTACCAAATTTTCTGAAGGTCAACTCATTTATCTTATACTTAACATTCAGGTTTCCTTCTATTCCCCTTGAGAAATGTTTGCCTTCCAAGTCCAGTAGCAGGCAGCCAGCAATGGATTAATGCTAAAGTCGTACACGTATGAAAAGAAAGTTATCTTTCCCAGGAAGAACAGTATACCCCAAAATAAGAGAAGGAATCACATTCAGTGGCTTTATTAAATTTGACAAGCAACCTCATTGCAACCAGAGCTATGTTGCTGAGCTTGTGTATGTGCAAGAAAAGCCAGAACATGCAGTTATTATATGTAATTAAAGTTAATTCTTTCCAAAAACTCAGAGAATTCAAAGAACAGCTTGGATTAAGTGATGTCTAAGATGTTGCAAATTCTAGCCTGAACTGTTGTTCCGATTGTTGCTCTGCCAATTGTATAATAATTGCATTCTCCACATCACAATAATTTATTTATTAAGACACTCTCAATGTCAGAATGCCATGGCAGAGGTGATGGTTTTAAGGTTTGCAGGATTCTGATCAAGACTCCTGCTGAAATAGTAACTACAGAGAAGAGAAAGTAAACTAGTATATGTCACACTGAATCACTCAGCAATGAAAAATGTAGGAGATAAAATTTACAGGCCACACAATAGGAGAAAATGTATATCCTTTCCTTTTTCTTTTTTTTTTTTTTTAATTTGTGGGTTATTTGTAATAATTATCCTTCCAAATATTCTATAGAAAAAAACAAATTCAAGGTCAGTTATGAGCTACTCCTGAATAGGGAGTGACTATGTTTGCTTTTGTTAGGTACCATTTTTGATAGATAAGAATAATATTAAAAATTTAAATTAAAATTAAAAAGCTACTAAGCTGTGGAATTAAATACCAATATAAAAAATCTTCCAAGAAAATAAGAAAGAAAAACCTAACCTGAAAATGGTTGTTTCAGTGAAATTATAATGAAAATGAAAATTACTGTGCATCATAAGCAAAAAAGCCCAAAACCAAACATGTCATCCTTATTTTCTTTAAAAATCCTCGATTTGCTGAATTTGATGTTCAAGTAAAGTAACATCCTCATTTTCAATAGGTGAGATAAAAATATGACCTGAGGTGACTAATCATTTTCAGCCAGTAAACCTTTTCTTTATATAAAAAGAATCCTGTCCCCACTTTGGATGATAATGATGATTATTATTAACTATTCTGTTTGTCATCTTTAAATGTTCTTTAAAGCAGTTACTGACCCCTTATAATTTGATTTAATAGGAAGGTCCTATAAAATAATACTGAGATTCTGCTCTTGTGCTCTTAGCTAGACTATTTGTTCTTCTTAGCACTTGAACAATTACTGAATAGGAGATTCTGTCATGTTTAATTGATATAGATTCCATTATTCCAACAACTGAATTATCATTAAGCATTGTGTTGTTAAGCTTTATGGTATGTCATTCTTTCATTAGCATCAGTAGGCTTGCATTATTTCCTAATTTATAACTTTTTTCCAAACCCCCAAATGAAATTTTTATCTGGCTAAAATTATTTAATATGGATTCTATTAAGAACTGGAAAGATAGCTTAAAGAATTCTCTCTCCTGGGACAATATAACGAGATGTTACTTGGAGATTTTTTCCAAAAAAAGAAAAAGTAAAAAAAAAATCAATTTCTTTTAATTCTTGTGATTTTAATAGGCACTAAAATGCATGGCATTACCTATTTTCTATTAACTAAAAAAACAACCTCCCCAAAAAACCCAATTTAATTATCTTTTGGGCAAATGTCATGTCATATCTCAAATGTAAGAAATAATTTTTTTCCCAATGTTATGATTAGGAAAGATACTTCCACAATAAAAAAATCTTTAGAACAGGAAGTATCAGAAAAATTTAAATGCTTTAAGCCATTCAGCATTTTATTTAATAGATCTAGATAAATGTTTAAGTCTATCTAAATGCTTCTTTCTCATTTAGAGTTTAAGGTGTGTCATAAGTGGAATGTAAGAAATTCATTGCCATGATGAGCAGCTGGAATTTCCCCGAATAAGCAAAAAAATCTGCACCAAAAACATGTGGGGGGTGGGAGATCGAGAAAGAGGGAAAAAAGAGAGAGATTACAGTGAGATATGTTTTATTTGACATATTCTCCCTATGGAACAATTAATTTGGGGAATTTAATGGAGTTTTTCACTAACTGATAGAGCTGTGTAATGTTTCTCCATTCTTCTATTAAAATATTCTAATTAAATCAGTCATCCTAGTCCCATCTGTTATATACTGCTCTCATGTGGGGTGGCTGCTGGATTCTCTCCAGGGCAGCCACTGTATTTAGATCTCTTCATGGCTGGTTGGATGTCAGACACAGCAGAATCTTGTTCTCAGTTAGAAATTACTGCTAAAATATATTTTTCTGTTACATCACACATGAAAGCAACCCCAGGACAATATGCCCATCAGTAAAAATTGTAGGTTGACAAGAAAAACTGAATCATATCTCCCTGTTATTTTCTCTGGTGATGGAATGATTTTTAATTCTTTTGAGACAAGGAAGGACAAATATATCTTGGAGAAAAAAGGTGTCTAATTAGCTATCAAAGTATACTTTGAGCATTATTGTCCTCCATGTCAAAGACACTCCTTTATAATAATTGCTGTGGAAATTGTTTATCAAAGGAAAGTTAACTGAGTAGATGACAGATTATCTGTGATGCTACAAGGGCAACTGAAATCAAACACACTTGCAAATCTTCACAAGTGCATCACAGAGCTGGGTGTCACCAGACCAGCTGCTTACAACACTTTGGACAAAGTCCTGGTTCCACTGAAGTCACTGAATTTAACATTGACTTCAGCTCAGCCAGGATTTCTGCCCCTGAAGATAATCTATATGCATCTGTCAACTAACTTAAACTAAATGTGGTTCATTCACTCCCTAGAATAAATGAGCTTTATATTTTTCAAGGTCAAATTTGTTTAAATTAGTTCAGCTCTGATTACTTTGTCGTAGGAAGGAGGTACCACCACTTTAGCTAACCATACAGTTGTGGTGAGAGACATATGTTCAAGTGGAAAGATTTATCATGTTTATACATTGGGTTGATAGTTTATATTCTGTGTCTGTAAAATTTGCAATAAATATGTAGAGTCACCTTTAAAACCAGCCAACCATCAGCTGATTCACTTAAATGCTTAATGTTTCTCAGGCTTTCATAAATTTTGTTTAAAACTTCCACACAACTTTCTGTATCTATTTGCATGAATAGAATATAAATTCTTGTCAAAGGGTGAAATATAACAACTCTGAACTCCTTTACAGGAGTCATGGGGTAAGAAAAGTATTTTGCAGATTTGCACAGGTGAAGTATAACCCTACAGAGTCTAATAAAGTCGAATGGATAGCAAGAGAATTGCAAACAGACTTCAGCAGAGCCCATGGACACCATTTGTGAAAAGTAATGACAAATGAAGCATTCAGGACATCCAAGTACCTGCAGATAATTCTTGAATAATAGCCCCTATTGAAATAATACAACTTTTCTCCTCCTTAATGTGGTCCATTAAACTCCTACCATTAAAAAATATTGTTGATTTAGTGTGCAGATGGTCCTCACATATACCTCTACATATACCCTGTAAAGGAGTGAGAGATTTGATTCTTTAAATCACGCTTTATGTCCTTCTCATTTTTAAAAAACAAAAGAGTGATACACTTTCATTGAAAAAATTCAGTGGTTAATTACTTGGCCATTCCTTCCTTCAACTTAAAAAACAGCTTATCCAATCAGAGTGTAGAATACTGAAATTATCAATAAGCTATCAATTAAAATATTATGCAAGTGTAAGTATACAATTAAAATAGTTTGCTAAATTATTGGGAAAAAAAAAAACACTAAAAATTTATACAAAGCATAGAAAGCAAGTAAACCAGATATACAGAAGTTTTCTTCTGAGTTAACAGCACATCTGACTACTGTACCTTTACTCATAAATGTCTGTATATATTCTAACATTCTAACATTCTAAGTTACATATCAAATATCTGAAGCAAAACACGTGAGGATGAGAAGTTTTATGAAATATAACATTAAGATTACCTACATCCAGTACATTCCTAAAACAAAAATATGTTTCTTAAAGATATATATCTCTTAAAATGAGATTTATTTATACAATACTTTTACTCTTTCTTTACTAAGAAATCTGTCCTAAAATGTAAACTCATTAAAACTAGTCTCTTCCGATTTTTCTATTTAAAATTTTTAAAAATATAAATTTTAGATACAACACAAGAATTTTAAAACCATCTCATCACAAATCTCTATGGAAAATAGTATAATTAATTTTTAATATATATTTTATTTAATCATGGATCATAGTGGGAGGTGTCCTTGGCCATGGCAAAGGCTTTTGAACCACAAGATCTTTAAGGACCCTTCTAAACTAAACCAAATTTTATGTTTCTCTGAGTATTCTGGATTATTGAATTTGAATGCTGGTTTTATTCTTTTAATGAATTCCTCTATTTGCTGTTCTTTCATCAACTATGAATATTATTATTACTGCATAATTAAAGATTAATATTTAAGTCTACAATGATACTTTTATTACTTTTGGTTCTTTGGTTTTGATTGGTTTTATAGGTTCAGTGGTTTCTGTTAGAGATCAAAAGTCTTTGCCTTTTGTCAGCCAGATGGTTCAGTTTTCATGTTGGGTGGGAGGGCCACCTTCCAAAGGCCAGCTGAATTAAAAAAGAACAAGAAGCAAAGAGTGGGAAACCACATTTTTGATATAAAGCCTTCAGAAATATCAAGACAACCACAAAAAGCAGGAGGTGAAGCAGTAGAATAGAAAAGACAGTCAAATATGTAATATGAGTTTTGATATTTAATATTATTTTGGTAAAATGCAAGATGAGTATGACTCTACCATGTGCACATGCCATCAGCCCTCCTAACAGACTGCAAAGACTGTTTCCCCCCAGTAATCACTGAAAAATGCAGAAAGATAAAGGTTATTTCATGGTGCAAAATGGTTCCATTACTTAAGTGACTTTTCACAGTCTAAAAATGGGTGATGGAAAATGTCTAATAAATCACCGATTCATTCTACTGCTATTGAAGAATTGATCAATAATTTAGATATCCCTATCATGTACACTTAATCTGAATGTGTTCATGAGTTATCAGTGAGATTTTATTCCTTAGGGAAATAGAGCTTGGCCTCAGTTTATTTTACCTAACATTTAGCTTTATCTAATTATTTCTCTTATTTTGAATCATTTGGTTTTACTTCTCTATATATCCATAATTTACTTTATCAGAAGGCCTTTTCCAGCAGGTGGTTGTTTTTTTTTCTAAGCTGTGTTTTAGTTATGAAATATTTGTCTTCTTTTTTTCCCAAATAAAATTTCCTGACTTCCAGAAAATCCTGATCATGTCCTAAACTCGCCTGTTCAGACATTAGTGCTGATTTCTACACTGCTCCATGTATAATCATGTATAGTTGCAACACTGTAATATGTCTATAAAAGGCAACAAAATTGAAAAGGTGGAAATTCATGATACTTTATACAGAAGCAAATCACTTTAACCCATAATTTATTTCAGTCTTAAACATACATATAAGATATTCTACTATTATTTGTTTGTTTGTTTGTTTGCTTAAAATGTCATATAAAAATATGGGTACGGCATATTCAAAAAGAGATTTTAGATTTTCCCACCTACAGGGAACAATTTCACTGTAAGAGGAAAAAACATTTTCCAAATAGGAGCCAGTTCACACTTCTAGCCCTAGGAAACTAGAGATAATGAACTGTAATGTTGTGACATTTTTATGTACTGGAAAAGTATCTCTAATTTTAACAGACTTTTATAGTTCTTTTTGAGAGTCCTCTTCCATGAAACTCAAAGCATTGCTATGAAAGTGAAGCATTTTTTATTATCCACAAAAGTAAAATAACTCCAAATAAATGTCCCGGGTAGTCTAAAGAATTAGTTTTGGGTTTTTTTCCTACTGTCCATTTAATGAAATATTGCATGGTGTAGTAATGTGAGTATTTTATCTTGTTTTGTTTTGCTGTTGTACAGAGGTAGGTGTTGACTCCCCATTATCAGCAAAATATGTCTTTTGAAAAGGGATTTGTCTTCTTCTCTTTCATAATGTCCCCAAAATGGCTTTTCCAGAAAGAATTTTTGAGTCCAAACTAAGCAGGCAAAGGAAGAGAATGAAGAGCAGTCCTCCAAGCCAAACCCAGTGGAGCCTTTGGGCTTTTCCTGCTGCTGAAGAGAGAACGTTTGATGATGAATACTGAACACAAGCCATGGTTTTGTAATAGTAGTCAGAGCAAGCCAAACCAAAATGCTTCTAACCTAACTCTCATAAAGAAAGACCCCATTTACAGACACTGTCTCATGCTGGAGGCTTTGTGTTGCTTCCACTGGCCTTCACTGACAAGCAAATAAGTGCAAGCAGTCAGGCTTTCAAGAGGTAACTAAAATTTAGGTGCATATTATATCCAAAAATTAAGTAGTCTTTATTGCGGACTTGTAGACCTCATCACACTGTCATGCTCCTCATAAAGTAGCAATTTTAGAAAGGAACATGCTTTCTTTCAAAATGAATTTAAGTATGAAACAATTAAAATCACAATATAATTGCTTACAATAACTGCAAAAATATCTCCATGACTAATATACAAAATGTTGCTGCTACTTTTGCCACTTAGAAGTAATTTCCACTGTTTTTCATATTCATATGGATATTTTCCAGATATTAATACCTACTGGGGCATATATTTTCCCCAACAACAAAGATCATTGTGGTGATTTAACTTGCATTTGTAAGAACCTTTTCTGAAAGTAAAATGGCACATATCTCCTTGTCTTTTCTCCTCTTGCTCATATGAGTCTAACCCCGGCTTTGGCTGAGCAACAACTCAGAGCTAAACATCTAATGGACAGGCAGGAAGTTAATGTGAGTAGTGCCTGATACTGACACACAGGATCTGCACAACACGTGTGAACTGTGGAGCTGTTCAGAAGCCTGTTGGCAACACATGCTGAGCTCATTATCTAGCACAGAACAGGCAGGCAAGTATATAGGACTGTAGTTTGCAGAGAGAGGGAAAGTGGGAAGATTCATTCATTTATTAATTTATTTATGAAACAACAAGTAGGGCAGTCGGAGCAGATAAGTCAATTAGTTGCAAGGATTAAAATGTCCTCGCAATTAAATTGTAGGGGGATGATAAATCTTGTATCAAACACAGAAATCAGTCTATATTTGAATAGCAGTTTTTACATTAGTTATATTGAATAAATCTTGATTATTTTAAAGTAAATTAAATTTGTAAAAAATACAAATCCATAAGAATATTTACTGCATATTACAAAAAATAAAGACTGTCTTACAGTGATTAGAAGTAATATCTACTGAGGATTTTTTTGACTAGAAAATTGTCCTTTGTGCCCTGAAATGTGGGTTGTCTTTCTTTGTGCAGACACAGTGAATAAAGTTGCAGTGCAACCCTTTAGAGCCTGTGAGAAAAAAGTGACAGAAAAATGTGCAAGAAGCAGAGACAGAGGTGTTCCAGGAACTAAAAGGGAGAACATCACCCTAATCTTTCCAGAGGTTGGTTCAATCATGTATTATGTACATGAAAATTTATTTGCACTCTCAGTATTTAAAGCTCCCCTTTTTGTGTTCTGCTTATTAGTATAAAATTTTTCTAAAAAGTAAAAAGAGCAACAACTCTAAGATTTAACATTAACAATTTAAGTAAATGCACTCTAAGTAAATGTTGAAATTATATGAAAAAAGATAATGTAAATAAACTTAAGGTGCTCTGTGACTTTTTACAGAATTGTCATAAAGAATATATTTTCTGTAAAAAAAAATATACCAATTAATTTGCAATATAGTGAGCTAACATACAATTAATAAATAGTAAAGTCCACAATATCACCACTTCTAAAAGAAGTAAAATTACAATGCCAGGTATCACCAGAATGTCTGAGAAAGCAGGTGTGAATCTCTCAAATCTTCAAATCTTTCAAACACAACATCTAAACTGAAAGTTTAAAAGTGTACAATTCAGTAGGCATTGGGCTGTCTTCAAACTACTTCTTTTAATAAATAAGAATGGTGGATTAAAATGTCGTTTAGGGAGAACTGGAAAGCATTTCAACATTGATAAAGTTTTTTCACGAGTCCTGATCTAGAAACATTATGTTCTGTGAAAGTACCTTAAGAAGGAAAGAAAGGGGCCAGGGAGGAGGAATGACAGGGGCAAAGAAAGAATGAAAGATAGGAAGGCAATTCAGGCATAAAAATTTATTTCTGCAATCAGCACTGGAAGTATGCAATCAGATTTCTGGTTATAAACTCATTCCATTCAGATGAAAGACAGAAATACTTTATAGTTTCATGCCATGCCAAAATGGGGTGTTGTCTAACTTTGAAAATCTCCCAACTTAATTGATTGTATTTATAATAATGATTAATAATCTTTCCAAGTCCCATTTTAGTTCTAAATATAGGCAGCTAGATAGATGACTATTCATTCCCACAATAATACTTAGACTGTTTAGACTGGAATACAGCCTAAAATAGAGGGAGGGGAAGGGAAGGGAAGGGAAGGGAAGGGAAGGGAAGGGAAGGGAAGGGAAGGGAAGGGAAGGGAAGGGAAGGGAAGGGAAGGGAAGGGAAGGGAAGGGAAGGGAAGGGAAGGGAAGGGAAGGGAAGGGAAGGGAAGGGAAGGGAAGGGAAGGGAAGGGAAGGGAAGGGAAGGGAAGGGAAGGGAAGGGAAGGGAAGGGAAGGGAAGGGAAGGGAAGGGAAGGGAAGGGAAGGGAAGGGAAGGGAAGGGAAGGGAAGGGAAGGGAAGGGAAGGGAAGGGAAGGGAAGGGAAGGGAAGGGAAGGGAAGGGAAGGGAAGGGAAGGGAAGGGAAGGGAAGGGAAGGGAAGGGAAGGGAAGGGAAGGGAAGGGAAGGGAAGGGAAGGGAAGGGAAGGGAAGGGAAAAAGAAATACATCAAATCTGTTTTAATTTGAAATGAGTTCTTGTATGAAGATCAGTGTGATGCAAACTTTTCTAGTGTCTTTCCAAGAGGCAGTTGTCTGTTAACTTCTTCATTTCTAGCCCAAAGAAAATTAGAAGACTGTAGGACTTCTAAAACATCTCTCCAGGAAAATAGGTATTCAGAAAGCAAATCACATAATCCAAGCAGAATTTCTAAGAAGGTGGAATGTGAAAAGAGCATAAAACTTTGAATGAGTGATGTGAATTACTAAGAGTGCCCCATCTCAAATCTGGTGCTAATATAAGAAGTAACAGGACACCTTTTCAATTGTGTGCACCTTTCACATGTAAAAACACTGACACTAGAAAAATATTTGTAACATCTTTCCAATATGGACAAATACAAAAGTGTCTAAGAAATGGACTAAACAAAACCTGCATTCAATTTTTCTCTCTATGGGAAAATGCTGGCTATGCATGTTGTAGAAATATCACTCAAATATTTCTAAATGTTACATATCATTGAGGGCTGCTGGTTCCCAGAGATCATGGACATGTAATATACTAAAAAGTAAGCGCTTTCCTGGCATAAGAATAAAAAGAAGTCAAGGTATAGTTTAAAAATCAAACAAACCAACAAATAAAACCCAACAGTGAAATAAAGTAGTTCTGTCGTCCACACCTCCTTCATGGTTTCTTTGCCCCTATCTTTCATTGTGTCTTCTGGGAGTTGATGCACGATTTCAAGCAGGGTTTTAAGATTAAATTTCTTTCTGTGTTAATCCTCTAAGCTTTTCCCTTTGGAATCCTAACTTCAATGACAGACGGTTCATTCAGTGTCCAAACTCTATTTGTTTTAGTAATGAGGCACTAATGCAGTGTTGCTCAATTCTCATGTCTAAAGATTGGTTGTATTTTCAGAGGGGCAGATCCATCTCCTAGAGGAAAAACAAAATATTATTTAGACAAAGAGAGAGAGAGAGACAGAGAGAGACAAAAAGAGATGACTCTTTACAGCTACATGACTGTAAACAAGCTATGCAGAACATTTTCACTGTGCTTAACAATCAGCATTAGACCACAGAGTAAAACAGTTAATAATAATTTCCAGGACTTCCTGTCATTTTATGAGACATTTCAAAGCTAAGATACTTTTACCTGGTCGGTTAAGGGATGTTTGACATGCCATTTAATTTCATCTAATTAGACAGCTAGTTGTTTATGTGTGTTTCTCTACACATGATGCTGCCACTCACCCCCTTGTCTTTCCAACCCTTACTGCTGGGTTTGGTTAGCCACTGGCCTTTACCAACCAGCTTAACTGCAGCATCCTTCTGCCAGGTTGCATTTCAGTGGGTTTTCAGTATGAACACTCCCCTGGCATGAGCTGTAAGGCACATGGAAAGTGAGGAATGACAGCTGTTTGTTCAGGGTGGTTGAAACCACCCAGTTGCTTATGAGGAAGTTGCTGACGGTTTTCTTTATCTACCTATACATAAAAAGAATTTTAAATTACTGAGAAACAAGAAATTATCATACAAATTATGACACAACTGTAACCATCCTGTGATTTCTTTACTACAGTATCTAGATTAGAAATACTACTATTCATACTGCAAGATCTTTCAAATAATAATTTCCAGTTACAGTTTTGCAACTTTCTGTGGAAGAAATACTCACCTTCAAATAGTACTTTATATTTTTGTTTTACCATAGCACTCAGTGTCAGAGGTAATTTTAACTTTCTTCAAATTATTTTAAAAATTAAGTGAAGTATAGCACTGTATTATTTCAATGCAAATTCTCTATCTGTGAACTTAATCCTGTTGTGAAGTCAGCAGGATTGGTAGAGACTGTCCATATATTTTATAGGAAGGATTTTGTTTCTGGATGATACTGAATCCAAAATATTTGGAGAACGAATCTGAAATAAGATATTTAATTAGATTCCACATACTAGGAGTCAATTTACTTTTTTTTTGGTTTTTTTATTATTTTCTTTTGTGGTTTCACCCCAGCCAGCAACCAAGCTCCACACAGCTGCTCACTCATTCGTCCACCAGCATGACTGGGGAGAGATTTGGAAGGATAAAAGCTAGAAGACTCAAGGGTTGAGATAAGGACAATTTAATAGGGAAAGCAAAAGCCTCACACAAGCAACAAAAATCAGGGAATTTATTCTCTGTTGCCCATGGGCAGACAGATGTTCAGCCACCTCCAGGAGAGCAGGGTCCCATCACATGTAATGGTGGCTTGGGAAAACAAACACCATCACTACAAATGTCCCCTCACTTCCTCCTTCTTCCCCCCCCCCACTTTATACACTGAACATGTTGTCACACGGTCTTTGGTCATTTTGGGTCACCTGTCCTGGCTGTGTCTCCTCCCAGCCTCCCATGTACCCCCAATTTCCTCACCAATGTGGCAGTATGAGAAGCAAAAAAGGCCTTGGCTCTGTGTAAGGCCCACTCACCAATAACAAAAAAATTTCTGTATTATCACCCCTGTGTTCAGCACAAATCAAAAACACAGCCCCACAACAGCCACTGTGAAGACTATTACTCTACCCCAGCCAAAATCAACATAGTTTGTTACGCCTTTGAATAAAAATTCTGCTATCAATATATCCGTTCTATCAGTTTAAAAACTAGCTATTATGCATATATGTAGACCATTAAAATTAAATTCTACAGAGGGTGAAAAATTCTCTTTTATTTGTAATTATTCATATTTATTTTTACTTTATTCTAAATCATCACATATCTAGAGACTGACCCCCAAAAAAATTAATTCTTTCTCTTCCCCTTGCCTTCTCTCCTCCTTTTCTTGAAGGACAGGAAAAATGTATGCTTTCTATTTTTGTAAGGTATTATCACAAAGTTTTAACTTTTAAAACTTTATTTTCTTGGGGTAATTATCTTTGATTCATAAATGTTTTTTATTCTGTCTCCCTGTCTTTGCACAAGATTTTAAAGAAGTCATAAAAGTTCAATATGCTAAATGTTATACACATTAAAACAATGAATAAGTATATATTTACAACTACTTGTGCTAATTCTAGTCTGCAGTACCCATTTTTCAATGCTTCAGACTTTCTTCCTGACTCACAAAGTTTTCCATTTCTTGTCTTCATCTCTTTATCAAGACAAACAAGAGATCAAAGACAACATAACCAGTTTTTATAACAAGACTTTTAAAATTTAGTTCCTATTAAAAATATAATACTCTTTCTCTAATCTGTTAATACTGTGTGTGGAAATTGGAAGATATCATCTTCTGGAAAAAAAAGAAAAATAATATTTTTTCTTTTTTTCCATCTAAGATTAATTCCACTGAACTAATGAGACTTTCAGAACGATCCCTATTAAGTAAAGCTGATTTTAGGAGCACTGTTTATGAATATTTAGGAACCAAAACCGTCACATAAAACCTTGGAAAGTGACTCTACACAAATATTGTCTGACAGTGACCTAATTAGAGTCATTTGCATACTAATGAGACTTTGAAAGAGATAAGCAATAGCATGCTTGTAATAGATAATTAATTTGTGTTTCAAAATAAGCTATGGTTATTTAACCACAATTCATATGACACATTGAATTAGAGGAGTCGAGCAAGTTATTTTATAACAATAAACAACTGTTACAGCTTTTCAGTTTTACTTAAACTCCCATTCAAGAAATTTCCTTTATGGCAAAAAAGGTAATACTGTTCATTAAGTTTTGGATTTTGAAGTTTGTTTTGAAGAAAAAAAAGAGCTTGGGAATAAGATATTTCTGCATATTATAAAAGCAGCACAACCTGTGATGTACGTTGCCCCTCATTTAGTATGTATATCAACACATCAGCCACTGCAGCTGGCATACAGCTTCTTTTTCCTCCTAATCTTTTCCTCTAGTCACATATTGTTTTATTTGTGCAAGACACGACCATACGTCATAACATGCATTATAATTCTGAACTTTCACTGTAAGAAAAGAGAAATGAGTGGTTTAAGGTTGTATTATAAGCTTAGAAAAGACACTGAGTTGTGGCTCTTGACATATATTTACCAAACTGCTACCATTTTCAAAACACTGAATTTAACTTTTCCTGTAAAATTTCACTCTTTTCCTGTAAAAATCATGGTGAAGCCAAAAACCTCAGTTTTAGCTTACCTAAACTATAGATAGCTGAAAAGTCAAGTGTGTGACTCCTCTTTACGATTAGAAAATGTCACTTCTCAGAGGTCTGATGCATAAAGAACATAGACTTTGGAGAAATCTGTTAATATCTAATTAATATATTGCCTGAAAATGCTTTTTACTGATATGCAATCCATAATCAAATGGTTTATTAAATAGTTTATATCAAAAATATAAGCCACATTTAAGTCTTAGGTCAATCTCACTTCTGCAATCCCCTCCTACAGTAAGGTGACCATGTCTGTGTACAGCTCTTCTTTAAAGTCACAGTTCCTTTTGTGGTAGAATAAGGCTAAGTGACTAATGTTTAGCAGATTATAAAAATTACTGAATAGCTACACAGAAATGTGTGAGGGTCCAAAGTGACGCAGAGTCCCCAGACAGGTGCAAAGGAGACCCACGTTATTGAAAAAATCTGGTCTTTTTAAGCAGTTAGCCAGTCATCAGTTAAACAGTTTTAAATCATAACAAACATAATTCAACCAACCACAATACACCACGATGTGAACACACATTCAAGTTATATAACTTGTCTTTCTACCCCTAATTCAGCTGAGTCTCTTTCCCACAGTCCTTTTCTACTTAGCTGAAGTAACAGGCCTGAGCCATGGTTTAACAAGGCCTCTCTTTTATAAAACTTTACTTATCAGTAAAAGAAATGTAAAAATAAAAGTTTAAAATATAAAAATAATTCAGTCTGTAATTTCACAAAACTGTAATTGGTAATACAACTTTGTTGATAGGGCTGAGTCTCTGTAGATGTCATTGATAAGTGGTGTCTACTGGTGGTTTGTATTGAGACCAGTTATTATTTCATATCTTCTTAATGACATAGATGAAGGGATCAAGTACAACGTCAACAATTTTGCAGATAACACCAAGCCGAGTGGTGCTGTTGACACACCTGAAGGAGTGGATCTCATCCAGAGAGATCTGGAAAAGCTCAAGAAGTAGCCTACAATGTAAAGTTTCCACAAAAAGTCTGCGTGTTAAGTACAAACAGAGCCATCTTTACACCCAAAGACATTATATGGGGTTAGTTGTACTTGTATTTCCTCTTCTAAAACTAAAAACTGCACAGCATTTTTCTTCATTTTTACCCAATTATGTAAATTTTTCCATTTACCTTTAGTAAAATTAACCCAACACTTAACTTTAAGGATATATTCATAGGCTAAGTTTGGACCTAGTCTTTTTGGGAAGAGAACTTCTCTGATAAAACCTGGAAACTGATGAGAGTAAAACTTACCTGTAAAATTTACCTTTTTAAATGTCTAGTTTACAAAAAACAAACAAACAAATGAAAACAAAAACACCCCATCCCCCAGCAATGAGATTTATACTAAAAAACCCCAAAACAATAAAACAATAAGATCATGAGATACAGGGAAAGCTTCTTTTGAAAATATCCTATTAAAAACCTGAGACCTTGGTGAGATACATGGCCCTAGTGTTTGAAGGAGTTTCCCAAGTGGAAGAGTATTTTTATTTCTGTGTATATAAACTTCCCTGTAAACAAAAGGAAAGTAAAAAAGTATGAAATTCTACTATTTTCAAGGAACATGGTAACATATACTTGCCTGATATATGCCCAGAAGTATGAATAGGTGAGAAGAAAACTGCCTCAAGCAAAGATGGAGTGTATCAATGTCTCACATTTTCATCTTTCCTGATGTAAATCACAAAGCATAGAGTTCCAGCTAATTCACTGCAACTTAGTACAAAACTACAAAAGCTTTACAATGTCTTCCTCTTCAAAACCATCAATCTCCATTGCATGTAAAACTGAGATTTGCCTCTGGTTTATTTTTATAAAGTCAAGTCACTCCACAGTAAAACATTGCTGTTAACAATTACAATGAACTTCGTAATGCTAAAAATATGCACTAAAGATATAATTGTGGGTGTGCAGTTCATATAATAAAAGGACTCTACAGAAAGATTTTCAGACATTTGATTTATCTTCATGGTAAATGAAAGGTCACCAACCAAGAATGACATTAACATGTATTTACAGCAACGAACTGTCTACCTTTGTAGACACAAAGGTACCTAGATGATTAATATCACATTTGAATGGGTCCACAGAAAGCAGAAGGGAGTCTGGCTAAAGAGCAGTAATATGTAATAACAGACTTTTTTTCATAGGTTTTCCATATGTAGGCCGTAAGCCAGAGACTAATTTTGGAAAGAGTAGCCAGGAGTTCCCATGTGTAGGAAAAATCATTCACTTGAGTAGATATCTAAAGGTAGAGACAAAAACTTTGCACAAAGGATTTAGAATCGTTGTGGGATTTAGATATTCCTGGATTTCTATCAGACACACTTTTTAAAGCCACACTTTTTAAAAATATGGTATTTTTACAGGAGTTAATTTAGCTCTCCAAAAATACAATCAAAAAATAAAGAATGGAGAAATTAACCTTGATATTAATAAATTAAATATTGTTGAAATAATCATATCCTTAAACAAACTAAAATGATCTTATATATTAAATCAGAATACAAATAAAAGCATGCTATTTTAAATTATCAAGGGTTTTTTTTGTTTCTTCAGTGTTTTTTAGCATTGTTTTTCTTGATAATGCAAGGTTATATAAATCAAATATGCCAATATTGGTTTTTCTGCAAGTTTGGTAAAACGCTGAATCCTGGCATCAGATTAAGATAATTTCTTGCTGCAAGCTACAGGAATCAGCCTTCATAGATAAAGCTGAGGAATGATTAGAAAATAGATAAAAGAGGTATAAGAAACATATTGTAAGAGTAGTTCCTTCTCTAATAGCTCTCCTGAGAAGTCCCACTAATGGATATTATGACATAGTTTCTGTCAAGCAATGCTAAAGATAAACATTAAGTTTTGCAATGAAGATCATTAACTTCTTGATTTTTGCAATAAAAAAAACATTGTATGAAGCAGCAATTTTAGCATGACTCATCATACAACTAGACAAGGTAAAACGTAGTAATTGGATGCTGTTCAGTCTAACCTCATCTGAACAAAACATATTGTGGTTCCAAATTACATCTTGAGGTAAATCTTGTAGAAAGCTAAGCCCTGAAGCTTCTGTACAAATACAATCCCTGCATATCCTGGTGAGGCTGTACATGAAATCCCATGTTTGGTTTTGGACCCCTCACTGAGAGAGACATTAAGGTGCTGAAATGAGTCCAGAGGAGGACAGTGGAGTTGGGGAAGAGTGTGGAGCGCAGCACTTTTGAGCAGCAGATGAGGGAGCTGGGTGTGTTCAGCCTGGAGAAAAAGAGGCTCAGGGGTGACTTTATCACTCTCAACCACCACAAGGATGGGAGGGAGGATGCAGTCTCTTCTCCCAAGTAACAAGGGACAGGATATGAACACAAGGTAAACTAGGGAAGTTTAAAAATAAATATTAGGAAAACTTTTCATACTGAAACAGTCATTGGACATTGGAACAGATTGTCCAGGCAACTGAGTCACCATCCCTGGAAATGGTCATACAACCTATGGATGTGGCACTTGGGAACATGGTTTAGTGGCAAATGTGGCAGTACAGGGTCAACAGTTGAACTTGATGACTTTAGAGGTCTTTTCCAAACTTAACAACCCTATGATTCTATTACTATAAGTAAATATGACATTAATTCTTGGTGAATCATAAGATGATCCCCATACTACTACATTCTGAAATTTTCAGTAATGTTTTTGGTGTTTGATAGAGATTGTAAAGCCATTAGATTAAGTAGGTCAATCTCATGTATGTATAGACTACTATAGTGACTCACATTAATTTTTTTTTAATCTGAGTTATTATAATTTTGAAATTAAGGGGGTGTCAAACAAAGATATGGGAATAGGAATAACAGTTCTTTACCAGGAAAATTAAAATAAAAATGCAGTAGTACAAAAAAAAATCCAAAAACTAAAAATTACAGACAGAGTCAGAATACAACCTGACACCTTGTTGGTCGGGATATTGGTAGCAGTCTGAGTAAGCAGTGGCTACAGTCCTTTTGGAGTAATAGATGTGGTTCTTTTGAAGCAATGATCTTGTAGAAGGGTGCAGTTTTCTTCTGAAAGTCCAGTGGTGTGGATGGGTCCAGTCTTCCTCTGGGAACCCCGTGGAGAAAGGCTGACTGTGGTGTTTGGTGTTCTAAAGTCTTAGATTATATTTAGGCAAGAATGCTTAGTTATTCTCTCTGAGTGGAGCATTTCATAATGGGATAATGTAATTTTATCAGCCATATATAAAAACTCAATAGCCTATTAACAGAAGATATCTCCCTGGAAGGAAGATAAGACATGGAAGATATAAAGAGCACTGCCACACTTAGTTTTAATAGCTGGCCCATTAACAGAAAGTATTCTCTTGCAAGTATGAGGAATGGGTCATGGAAGAGATAAAGAACACTGCCCCACCTGGTTTTAACAGATGATAATAGAATACATATTTTTGGTTACATCTTGCATTGCAACCGAAGACAAACATATTTCAGACTAAAACTTTTCTCTCATTACGTTATAATGCATGTTCTGGAAGATCAAATATTGGCATGGTAGCAAAATGGAGAGCCTGAGGTTTGGGACTGAATTTAAGATATCTACAAAGTATCTGAGTGAGGACTTCAGACTCAGCTTACTCTCTAGAAGAAAATAAGTAAAAATATAGAATATAAAGAAAAAGCAGATTACATAGGGGAAAACAAGTGTTTGGTTCCTTTGACTGTAAGATCTATGAGGTTAGTTAGGCCTGGTAAAATGGTTTGGATAGAAATAGCAGACAAGGATTCTGCAAATATTGAGGAATATTTTGTGGCAAGACAGATCATCTACCTAATTGATGATTGAAATGAGCCCTAACGGAGGACTAGCTGTCTTCCTCTCCTGTAATATCTGTACACTTGGGGCTGATAATTTAACCCTCACATTACTCCCATCAAGTATGGAGGAGGGGAGATTTACTCAAGAAAGTAAGATAATCACAGTGATTTGAGCAAGTTAAGCATCAGTTAAGAACAACTTGATAGAGATGGTTTCATGCCTATTCTTCCAGGCATGTGGACACCATTCCTCTACTAATGTAAGAGATAAGTAATTGTGCAGAGTACTTTTCCTAGACCCTGACAGAGTATTCAATAGCTTGCTCAAATCTATCAGTAGGTAGTTAGCAGAAGACATCATTACATATCTCCATGACAGTAAATCAGCTTTTCTTAATATCTGAAAACAATTCTTATTGCTATTTTTATTTTTATTGCGTTATCAAAAAACCACCCACAACAGCAAAGAAAACTAAAAGAGCCTTTCTTCCTAAATCTCCTAGCTTGTAACTACTTCTAATTTCAAGTATTCAAATTGTAGAAGGATTTTTCAGATGTACAAGCCAAAAAGTTTTTTTCTGTTCTTGGGCTATGTGTTACAAGCAAGTTTTCAGAGTGAATACTGAAAATTATAAGAGGTTTCAATTAGACTAAAAAGAAGAGCTAATGCAGAAAATTCTCAAATTGATTAAGAAATAAATATTCTAAGAAGTGTTGGGTGAACTAAAATTTTTTTACAAAGCCCCTATATTTAGCTGATCTAAGACACTAGTGCAGTTTCTTCAACCTGTTCTGTGTCACACCCCAGACATTCAGGCTGATTGCTGAAAAAGCAATAAGCGTTTTTGCACATTTAATAGATCCCTAGAAGGCTGTCTTTAGAGGGAAGCCAGAGACACTGCCGATTTTCCTATTACATTTCTTTTCTTTATTATCCACAGACACCTGGACCATCAGTCAGGTCTGATATGACAGCAGGCACAGTAGGAAGCTATTGAAGAAGCAGACACCAAGACAACAATGGTCCTTTTACACCCAGTCTTATATCAGATGTGAGTAAAGTTCTGTACCATCAAAGAGACCTTGGATAATTGATATTTTTGTAGGCATGCAGCAGGTTCCCTCTATCCACAGTTCAACAGCAATTTTCCCAGGTTGCTTTCTCTCCAGCACTCAACCTCTCATTTTCCAACTTCCTGGCAGCAAAATTAAACTTTGTTTTTATTCCTACAAGTTCTGAGTTTATAGCACCAAGTAAGTTCAGTGCTCTCAGAATAAATACAACATACTAATAGCTGTGGGACTTCTTATTATTTGCACTCTCTTAACAGCAATCTTCAGCCAAACTCCTGTTCTGTGCAAACACAAAAGTGTAAAATGGTTCCTTGTCCTAGGATCGTGTACTTTACAGGGTTAGCAAGAAGCAAAGAACATTAGCCTGAAAGGAGCTTTTTAGTTTCCTGGCTAATTTGCTACATAGATGCAAACCACCTAGTTTACTATTGGTTGGGATAATTCAGCTAAGACAGATTCCATTTTTCACAGTCCTTTTTCCACTAAGTTAAGCTATGTCTTAAAGCAGAGTCCATAAAAATTGATATGACATCAATTTTTATTCCCAAACTAAAGAAAACTACTGTTTCAGTAGTTCATATTTTTCAGTTTTCATGTCTTTTTATCATATGTGAAAGATTTGTGGGCTGGATTTTTTATTTAAATTTTAATTTTTATTTTATTTTATTTTATTTCACTTTGCAGGAAGGCAGTTATCAAATATATATGCTGGGGAACCTTGGTCAGCAGCAGCCAAAAATTCACTTGAGGGAATGGAAAGAAAGTCTGAGTACTATCATCAGTTATTCCAAAGAGATACATAATAGCCTCAGAATAAGTAATATAAAATATTAGATTATTTCACATATGAAAACCAAAACTCTTTCTATCGTTTTCCAGAAGAAAAATACACCAGTGAAAAACAAGTAATCTATTAGAGAAAGGACCATATAATCCTTGATCATTCACATTCCATTGTTTTTTATTATGCTAACTACAAAAATTATTTAACAGTAACATTTCAGGCTTTTGGCAGGATCAGGACTAGTATCTTTTTTATTATTTATACTACAGTGTCTTAATGGCTGATTTTAGCTTTATGTGCCACCAACATCACACTTTTTTTGTGAACTAGGAATTTTTCTTTCCTAATTCATAAGATAAGTTGCACTACTTGGAGAACCTTTCAATGCTACTGTAGTTTTAAGGGGATCTCTTTGTCTTTGGTATCTCTGTGATGAATTTGAATGATGTTAGTTTGACTGCATCTTGCTGTCCACTGAAGTCAAAAGGAAGTCCTGAGCAGTAAGTTTCTCCTTTCCACTCAGTTGGACTGAACCGCACCAACTATTCACAGGATACAAAACATGCAAACATATTTATTATTATTAGGAAATTGACATGTTTAGCTATTAACAGAGCTTCCCTTCTACATTAGTTTTTTGCTTGTCTGCTAATGACAAAATTTAAAAGTAGAGTCTAGTAGTGACAGAACAGAAACCCCTTCTAAAGCTAATTAGAAAGATCTTTAAATTTGATATTTTCAGGACAGAAATTAAGACAAATAAACCTATTATCTCTTTTACAGTAAATTTTGACATTATTCTCATTTCAGATGCTTTTCCTTATTTTTCTTCTCTAAAATTCCACTAGTTCTGTGCTCATTACAAGTACACTTCTACTTTTTTCCATGGTATGGAAATTTTTATTTCCCACTTGATTTCCTGAGATTTGTTTCTTCTGCATGGTTAAGAACAGTTGCACTGGCCTAAGTCACTGCTACACAGTTTATAGGAACTCACTGTAAACATCTGGAATCAGAGTTTTCCCTCTGGGATCTCCTTTTCTCTTTTATTCTTCACATAATTGTCTAGGATTTCAGTTCTGGTTTTCCTTAGGTTTCTACTGCTAATGAAGCACTTGCAAAGGGAGCAACAGACCTAAGTACAGAAAAGGTGATTAGCAGTAGGCATGGCGCTTCATCAGTTTCCCCATATGTCTCCTTGTAAATTATTTTGGAATCTACTGATGGAAAAAAATTATGACTTAGTATATCCTGGGCTTTTGTTGTTTATTTTTCTCCTCCCCCACCCACCCTTTCATAATGACTCAGTGAGCTATTTCCTACTAGCATGTCCACAATTTGTCTCTCAATATACTTACATATTGTCTCCTCGATAAATCCAAATGTGAGTGTCTGCTATTGAGGTGGAGGATTAGAGGGAATCAGTAGAGAAAAGTGGGTGGGGATTCCAGTGAAATGAGAAACTTCTTTACTTGAGGTCACTAAATCTACACTTACTTGCTTGCACTACTAAAACATTGTTTTCTTAATAACGTGCCTCACCTAACCTGGAATGTAACTTATGTCACTTATACCACAGTGAAAATGCTTCTTCATATGACAACATAAATATAAAACTCTAATGCTCTGGAATTAAAAGAAAAGATGAATACAAAATTATAAGACATCTAACTCATACAGCATGATATTATTTTATGACTACTTTTTTTGGTATTAGGTCCAAGAAAAATGCATACACTTCAGGTGTATCTTCTATTTCTAAAGTGCTATACACAACCATGAGAGCAGACAAATACAAAAAAAACCCACAAAACAAAACAACAAGAACAACCAAAAAAAAAAACCCACATCCATTACCTACTTTCTTCAACTATTACACATTTATCAAAGCAACACAATCTTGGCTAAATCCATATCTGAATCAAAACTTCAGACTACTGAGCTGCAAACTCTTAGGTGATGAATCCTGATTCTTGACCTAAATTAGCCCGCAGACTTTCCAGCTGAGCTACCACTAGGTTTTATTAGCTCACATTTCACTTTTCATTGTGAGTGCAGAAATAAGAGAGAAAAGTGATTCTGCTAACCAGATTCATACATACCAAGAGTTCTGTTATAGAAGATTCCTCATTTTATGGCCTTAAGTTAAAAACAATGGTATTTAGCCTCCCTGACAGGAGAGAAAATACTGTCCCATCCATGAGGAATATTGTAAGGAGCTACTCTTTTCAGAGCATAACTGAACTCTGTGAGGGACTGCATTAAAAGTCACCTTGGAGATGTGCGATAGAAGCTGGAGCACATGACTGAAATGGCATTTTCTTAAAAAGAAAGGTCATCTGTTCTATTGACTCCAAGTAAAAATAGCAGAGTCTGCCAGCACTGCTCTTGTGCAGCTTTTTCATGTCCTCATAGCCCAGGGAAGTCAACGGCAGAAATCAAAATTGAAGTTCTGAATTAATCCCACTTTCCAGACATTCTGTTACTTTAAAATCTGTGGTTCTCCCCATTAACATTTCTCTTGTATAACACATGGCAGTGGATTTTCTGGGACACTGAACAAGTGTGTGATGTGACAACTGAGAGAAGAGCAAGGGTTGAGAACATGGGTGGCTTGGTTATCATAAATCTAAGTAAGAAGTATGTGCAAAGGCAAAAAAATCCTTTTCGATGCATGAAACAGCACTTGAAGGGAAATGGAAACACATCGGACTTTATACCTTGTGCATTAGACAAAACAAAAATACCACAAAATTCTGCTGAGAGACTCAGAAAAGGAGCATAATTAACCACCATTACATTCACTTAGGCTTCATGAGCTGCAGACTTTGACCTCCTTACTGGCACATGATTCTACATTGGTCAGGTACATACTAATATTTTACAGGAAAGTGCAATTAAATTAAGAATAGTTCCCTTTACCATTCAAATAGTTACATGGCTTTTTTTTGTTGTTGTTTTAACTGTTGTGCTTCTTTTTTCTGGCATTTCAGTTTATAATTTACACTGAGTCAGGTTTCTAATGGCAATCTCATTGTAATATATAAAAGGGTGTAAACAGACTTTAACAAGATGTGAGCCTATCAGTCAATTCTGGCATGAGTCAATTGGGATGATGTCAGTAGAATCAGAATTACAGTGGTATTACTGAAAGAAAAAATTCATCCAAATGACTTTTTAGACACATTGCCAATAACCATAAAATAAAATCATAGAATCATTAAAGTTGGAAAAGACCTCCAAGATCATCAGGTCCAACCTTTGACTGAACAACAGCTTAAACAGAACCATAGCACTAAGTGCCACATCCAGTTGTTTCTTGAACATTTTCAGGGATGGTGAGTCCACCATTTTTCTGGGCAGTCTGTTCCCATGTCCAACCTGAACTTTCCTTTCCATAGCTTGGCTCCATTTCCTCTTGTCCTTGCCCGGGAGAAGAGGCCAAATCTTTGTTTAAATCTACTATCTTTGAATTACAATTTTACTATTCGTTTGATCCAGAATTTTTTTTTGCATAATGTGTAAAAGTCTTACAACCACTGTTTTTTAACAGTTTTATAAGATGAAAAGAACAAATTAAGCTCTTAATTTATCTCTTGGAACCACTGGTTTTCCAGCACAAAGGATGAATATGTCCACAGAGACATATTGAAACACTCTGTTCAAATAAGCTGACTATACTGGAATCCAGGTCCTTCAGCTTGTGCCCATGAAACTACAGGCCACTATAGCTATGTCCCATTGTGTATTTATAATGGGTAGAAACCATTGAAAACTTGCATTATGACCTCTCTGTTACTCAATACAATTTAATTTCTATTTAGTGAATTTGTGTGAGGGCATGTTTAACCTGCCTGAGTGTTTTTCTAAGGTCATTTTGAAAAATCAACTATAATTCCATTGGTGCTGTTTCATGTGGAAGTCATCTTGAACAGTGAACTGTTCTGTAAGTGTTTTCAGAGAATGCAGTCATTAAACATTAGAGTTAGAATACAAGACTACTTATGCAGCTACTTAAATATAGATTTACATTGGTCAATTACACAAAGCCACTTGGCATGATCTTTTCCAAAACAAGAATCAGAAGACATATCAACCCTTAAAAGACACTAATTGGCACAGGATGATTGCATAGTCTAGCTAATAATCCAAGATATGTGATCATACACCCATAGAGAAAGCTAAGAGACCCGTGTTTGATTTGCCATTTTTATATTGGATTATAAATTGATCTCAAGCAAATTACTTCTCTGTACTGAATGACAAATTATAATATGCAGAATTGAATTTTTGATGTTTTCTTGCCTCTTAAATTTCTTTGACATATCTGGCCCAAGAGAAATGTGCAGAAGTAGAGATAATAATGTCCACTCCTATGTACCCCATTTTGTCATAGATTTAATTTTGATTTTATTATCCACAGTTTAGAGTAATCTAATCTGAATGATGTTGCAGATAACAGCAAGAAAAAGATACATGAACAGACATCACTTATTTCATTTATTGAAATTACTATTCCAAAAAAAATGCCCCTATTTACTTACCTATTGTTTCTTATATGTATCACTTGAACAGATATAGAAAGTTCCTTTCCCTTTCCCTTTCCCTTTCCCTTTCCCTTTCCCTTTCCCTTTCCCTTTCCCTTTCCCTTTCCCTTTCCCTTTCCCTTTCCCTTTCCCTTTCCCTTTCCCTTTCCCTTTCCCTTTCCCTTTCCCTTTCCCTTTCCCTTTCCCTTTCTCCATTGTGATTCATCTTTCCTCCAGAAATTTTTACATATTGGGGAAGAATTAGTATAGTATTTTTAATTCTGAAAAAATGGCTTCTAGGAACAATCATAGAAACATATCTACAAATAGTAATATATCAAAAATAAATGTTGTATCACTAGGATAATGCTTAGTTATTCAAAATAACGTGTGAGTTCCCTGCTTTAGATTAAAATAGTAATAAAAACATCTGTGAAATATTATTGCCAACTGTTTTCAGTTGTACCTCTGTTCATAAAAAAACCCCACAAAACCTCTTTTTTTCAGCAAAGTAATCAGCTTCATTCTTTTGATTTACTACTATTCTTAGGTTTTTAAATTATTTAAATACTACCTGTTAGTTTCTCTTCTGGGAAAAAGTGCACACCCAAAATATTTGGATTTTAGTTTCTGTTTTGATTATTACTGGTACTTTGTTGGGTAGAAAACTTGATAGACTATGTCACGAATTAATGAATTCGCATTTTTTATTTTTAAAGATGACAAATTGTTGGCTTAAAGAGGTAGAGTCAACCAATAGCTACTGAAACCAGATGTGCAGACCACGTGATTATAGCAAGAATGTTATAGGCAGTGCAGAGACCATGGAGCACCACATTAATCATTATCACACCTCTATCTACAGGTGGTCAAGGTTTCTATAAACTTTTAAAGAGATTTCAAAGAAGAACTGAAGAATAAAGAAATGTTTTTCCACAGATGATGGAAAATGTAATGGTGAAAAATTTATCAAGCATGCATTTAAATAGGTCAGCTAATGGGAGACAGTTGTGGATTAATGTGGTTGTTGCAAAAGTGAAATAATCAGTAGGCACATTTTAACTTTTTTTTTTTTCCTACTCCTTGCCCTTTTTTTTTCTTCTGGAATAAACTATATCTACCTTTTTATAAGCCTTTTCTTGTCTTTAAATCAACCCCTAGGCATTTGTGTTACTGATGCAGGCAAATTTCCAGATCCCAAGGCTTCTGCTAAAACCACGTCTTTTACTTTGATCTTCAAATTGTTTTGTCTGAGCCCAACTAGAATCTAGACTCCTCTGGGCAAGAACTCTGTACAAAACACACAGCTGAGATTCAAGAAATACTAGCATCTTTTGTAAAATATCTCTTTTAGCCCAAATATATTAAATATGAACAGCTCAGATATAACATGTGAGCTATTACCTCAACATGTTGAAAAAGAGAAATTTAGTAATGTAGGAAAAATACTGGCAGATTTTTTTTTTTTAATAAAAAAATAAACATACAAAGAGAAATAAACAACAACAACAACAACAACAAAACCTCAAAATTAAAATTATATTTTTGGAAAATAGGAAAAAGGAATTGAGAGGTCATTAGCTTCCATCTTATTGTCTTCCTAAGCCAAGATTTTTGCCTTGCCTACCAAAGATCTTGCTAATTCAATCCTAATTATAACATTTGTATTAAATTCCATACCTAACAATATTAATAAACAGTGGATGAATTTTGGCTTCTGCCCCAGAATCTTTTATTCTTTCCTATCACCTGGTCCAAAATCTCATCCACTGTTTCTCATTATTACAAGTCCTTTTCCTGCCTATGTGAAGAATTGGATAGCTTTCTTCCTATTTGAAATCTTGCAGCCTTGGTATGGGAAAATTTGTTATGCAGAGTGAATCCTGAGTTCACACACTGCAGCTAAGATTTCATCTGCTGCAATTCGTCAGGTGAGATTTCAAGAGCCTAAACAGAGGCAGCTAGTACCATCTGAGACATCCAAGTATCTGAGACATCTGCACCAGACTGACACATGATGTAAAACCTTGAGGGAAGTTTGGCTGTCCTAGACTAGCAGCTGGAAGTCGCAAAATTTCCTGAAGCTACTAAGGTGATACTATATAACCTGCTCTAGCAATGCATACATGCTCACAAGGTGAGAACCAAATATGATTCTGATATTAAAGGCAATAAGAGGCAAAGTTACATTAAAAATGTGTTTCTGAATGTCTTTTTTTATAATTTGAAGGTCAGAAGCACAACTATGTGAGATACATATGTCTACACTAGTCTTAGAAAATTAGAAATAAGCATCAGTACGTTATTATCCCTTTAAAGCAGAGGATGCTGAACATTTTTTATTTGAATTTTTGAAAACTTAAATTCAGCTAGACAATTTTTCATCAACCCACTTATTTTTCAAAAGTCTCCATTTTTATTTCAGCCAGGAGAGTTACTTTCTCACATCTTTTACTAAGCTGAAGCCCAAAATATTTTTGCACTCATTCTACTCTAGACACAGGAGTCAAAATGATGTTATTCATGCAAGTGCATAAAGTTAAACACATCAGAAAATCAGAACATATTTTACAGGTTATGAACTGACAGAGAACTAGGTAAAGGAAAAATACTTCTGCAGAATAATGATTTGGTTATTTATTTCCTTTTTACACTAGATACTTAGATATGTCTAAGAAAATACAGAATTTTTGCTATTAAATATAGCTTTTCTGATCTTCAAGCACCAGCTTTTGTCTGTTGTGATTTGGAAATGACTTGAATTTTATCTCTAGAGTAATAAATGCAAAGCAGAATTTAGTTAGAAATACAAAACAGTTTTAGCAATTTATAAGGATCAAATATATCAACTTACATTGTTTACAATATTATGAGAAGAAAATTCCAGTGGAATTTTAATATTGTTTTGGCCAAAGATTAATTAATCAATCAACCTTAACTTTAAGAGTCTTTAGCAGTCTTGTCATTCAACCTTGATGTATTTCAGTTACCGCTAGGACATCCCAAACCCAATTGTTTTAGACACGAGTTAAATAAACAAACATTATTTGAGCTGGTAGTGTCAAAGCCAAAAGTGAGACTTTTGTCAACATATTTGCTCCACAATGATAGCAATATGGTCAAGTGAAAACAGAATTTTAGCCGTGCAAAGTGGAGTGAGAGACATGAAAATATTTCTGGCAAAGACATAAGTCAAAGGAGTACTCAGTCTTCTCGAGGAAAATAATTTTTCTACACCCAAATCAATTTAGACTTGAGTCTGCTTCTGTACCATGGTGAATTGACAGTAATTATTCTGAAGTCAGGTGTAAAAAAAATATGTAAAAGAGATAATGACTCAAAGTATATGATACATTTAAATCTCTTTACTTAATTATCTTGAGGTCAGGCTATGCTTAATTTTCTAGGGTGAGCAGTAATAGAAGGGCAAGAGATAGGTTTGCTTTTTTCAGGTTTAGCTTCTCTTAATACTACCCATTGGAGCACTTAGAAATCTCAACCTATATGGTCATGCTCAGCTGTATGGCATTAGACTAATCAAGCTGCAAATGAGCACAGACCAATTATCTAGTTCGTCCTTCTTGACCTAGGGTCAAAACAATTAAAAGCATCTAAGGAGATCTAGTAAATTTATGCAAAATGAATGCCACAGAAATGCACGTCTCATGCTCTGTTGCCTCCCTACTTTCTGCTGTGATCACACCCTACATGCATAGGAATAGATTTCTCAACTTGAGTAAAAATTAAGCTTATTAGTTCTGGATATTTTTTGTTTTGTTGCTTGGTTTGGCTTTGGAGGATTTTGGGGTTGTGCTGAGTCTTCTTCCTTTTTTGGTTGGTTGGATTTTTTTTGTGATGAGAGTTTAATTAAATAAGTAGTTTATCTCTAATCTATATGCATTTTCCATGGGTTTCTCCCACTTGAACTACATATCTGACTTGTATCATAAACTTCATAGTACTAAATTTGCTGAAAGTATTTTATATCACCTGCAAATTAGATGTGTTTTATATCTCAGCAACTGCTATGCATTAGCAATGAATTCACGTTTTAGTAAAAGTCAGCAAAAATATCTGCTGTCTTGTTCTGTTACTGTGGTAACTAATTCTTAGTACTATAATCAAATGACTGAAATCAAGAAATTTCAGAGGAAAACCAGCTTTTACTCTGGAAACATAAAGTTTCGAAGTATCAGAGCCTTTATTGGCAATTTCATTTTTTTTCTGAATGTATGTATTCTGGCAATTTTTAATACTGTGATCTACCAAAGATTTCTTTCTGTTTTTCAAGTGTATAGAACTTGCTTCCTTCTTTTGTGACTGACCAATAACCCCCAAAAAATGAATGAAGAGTCAATAGAGATAAGCATATATGGTTGTTGTAGTTTAGGAATGGACATACAGAAGTCACAGAATTCACTAGTTTGGAAAAGAGTTTTGAGATCATTGAGTCCAACCTATAACCAAGCACCACATTATCAACTAAGCCATGGCACTGAGTGCCATGTCCAGTCATTTTTTAAACAGCTCCAGGGATAATGACTCCACAGCTACTTGGCCAGCCCATTCTAATGGCCAATCACTATTTCTGTGAATAATTTTTTCCCTGATGTTCAGCTCAAACTACTGCTGGCACAGCTTAAGACTGTGTCCTCCTCTGCTGTCTTTGGTTGCCTGGAAAGTCCATGGGCCCTCCATGGGATGCTCCCACAAGTGCTAAAAGAGCTGACAGATGTCATTGCCAGGCCATTTTCAGTAATGTTTTATCCGTCATGACAACAGGAGGAAGTGCTCAAAGACTGGAGCAAAGCAGCTCATATTTTAAAGGGGGGCAAAAACAAGGCCCCAGGAAATTGCCTGTCAATCAGTCCCACCTGGTGATGGAGAGAGTTGGGACTACTTAACCTAGAGAAGAAAAGTCTCAAAGGGGACTTAATTAATATACATAAATAACTGAAAAGAAGTTGCAGAGAGGACAAAGCAAATTATTTTCATTGATGTCCAGTAAGAGGACAAGAGACAATGGACTCAAACTGAAACACAGGAGCTTTGTCCTGAACATCAGGAAACACTTTTTTAAGGGTGACTAAGAACTGGCATAGGTTGCCCAGAGAAGTTATGGCTTCTCCATCTTTAGATATATTCAAAAGCTACCTGGACATGGTCATGGACACCTGTCTCTAGGTGTCTATGCTCAAATAGGCATAGACCAGATGACTTCCAGAGAACCCTTCAAGTTCAATTCTGTGAATCACATTGGTGTTGAGATTGAATTGTATATTGCAATTACTGCATTTTATAAAGCACAACTTAAATTTATATTGTATTCTTTGCATATTTGGTATCACTCTACTAAATCAAAGTTCTCATGTAATACAAAATATCTTAATTTAAGAGCATTTCATATTAAATTTTATAGTCTTCCTATATGGAATATCTAAAATAACCTCATTGAAGAGCATTGGAATCTGATATCTTGTCATAAAGATCACTAACAATACTTCATACAAGCAGAGACCATTATTTTACTGTAAATATCAGGTACACAAAAAGTTAATTTCATATGGAAGAATTAAATACAGACTGTGAAACAAATTATTTGGTAGTGCTAGATTTTATTGTCCTATGCTGAGTCTGATATGTGCTTTAATCATCAAGATTATATTTCTTCTATTGTACTTCAATTGTAAGAGAGTGTCTTTGAAGCAGAAACTCTAGAATTTTTGCTCTTTTGATCACATTTGAATTTTTTAAGTGACAGACATCTTGACTGGTCTATGTATTTATTTCCTATCTAAGCTCTCAAAAATACTGAAACAACTGTAGGCTTTTAATAACTAATTTCAACTTCTGAATTGGTAATAATTTCAGAAACAAACTCCCTTTTATCTCCTATTTTATGTCTTTGCTAGAAGCCTAGTGTCACCCAAAATTCTTTCCAAGATGGATTTAACTGTTGGAAAAAACTGATGGTGGCCTGACCCTTTTTTTTTTTTTTTTTTTTTATCTTACCTCAAATTTTCCAACATTATGAACTTTAAAATATATGTGGCATATATATTTTAAAGAGAAATGGAACTTTTGTGAAAACCTATCCTACCTGTTCAGCTTCCAGCAACCACAGGGAGGATCATGCACTAGGAATAAGCTAGGATCCTAGGATGTCTAATCCATAAAAGATTTTAGTTTTTCCTTTTCTTTGAGGCAGCACATTACCTCTTTTTGTTTGCTTGTTTGTTTTTCTTTTCCTTTTTTCACTTTTTTTCCCAGAGCAATAACAGCATATTTTTCATTTCTTTTTTCTATGCAATGATATGGCATTTAATATATCCAGTTAATTTGTACTGATGAATGCCTAGTTAAGGTAAATCTATTTTTCAAAGGAAGGTATGGGCATAAACACTGAAAACTATTTCATTAAGTCAGTGACCTTTATAAAATGAATTCTTGTTGATAGAACTGGATACCACCTAAAGGCAGAAAGAAAGGAAATAGAATTTATATGTGTATTGGTTTTCAAGATTGATATCCGGGAAGAAAACTAGAGGGACAGCTGACATCAAAAGCATAAGAAAATATCTACAACATATAACTTCTAGTTCTTCTAGTTCTGAGCACTGTAAAATATACATTTTTATTTGATTTTAATTTGAAATAGGAAGTTCCTAGTGCCTGGTGGATTTTAATTTAATACCTAGTAATAACGGAGTTTAACACTCTAATTTTATTGAGAAAATTTTTCATTTATGCAAGCATAAAACTAATTCACTTTCAAACCTCTTTCTTTCAATGTAAGGAAAAAATATATATTACAGTAAACCACAGAAAGCAGCAAGCATGTTAATTATTTTCTCCTTTTACTCCATAATTGAATAGTTTAATTGCCCAATGAATCTGCAGATACTAAGCAGGCTTCTAGCAGTTGTCCTCCAGATTATCGTCAGAGCCTCCAGGGAAAATAATCATTGCAGTAATGACAACTTTTAAGATAAACAGTGTTTCTGTTAAATCAAAACATCAGCATTTGGGTAGACTAGAATCTCATCTATTTACATCAATAAAATATGCACCTTAGGACATTCTAGGTCACAGTTGAGTAATGTATTGCATTTTCCTGTGTTTTTAGAAAGAATGAATAATGACAGTGGAAAGGCTTGGATTCATTAAAGAAAAACAAATTTTGGAGCTTTACAGGTCTTTATTTAGAAGGAGCTTGTGATATGAGCTGGCAGTTGCTTTGTTTAGACAAGTGCCATAACTTCAGTTCACTGACCAAATTTTCTGCAATCAAATAGGGCAATATTTCTGCACACACACTAGGTAAATGATAGCATCAACAGGATAACAGACTTCAGACTGATTTGGAGCAAAATTCTAAAGTAAATAATCTTCTTTTGAAAGGAATGGCATAATTTGACTCAATCTAAATTTTTATCAAAGATGATCTTCAAACAGGAGGGCTGAAATTTAGTCACCAAATCTCTGGGTTTCCCCTTAAATTATAGTATTATTCTCTACCCCTTCCTTGTGCTCCAAGTCTTATTTATTCTTGTACTGGGTTTGCATAGCCATATTTTGGTAGCCAGGGGCTACAGAGGTGGCTTTTGTGAGAAGCTGTCAGAAGCTTCCTCCACATCCAGCAGAGCCATGTCCAATGCCCAGCCAACTCCAAGACAGATGTGCTGCTGACTGAGGCTGGGTCAATCAAAAATCAAAATCAAAAATCTCAGCCTCTGGATGAGACCCACACTGGAACAGGTGGATGCCTGGGTAGAGGCTGTAAACCCATGGGAGATTCATGGTGGAACAAGGTCCTGGCAGAGACCTGGGATCTGTGGAGAGAGGAACTCACACTGGAGAAGGTTTCCTGGTAGGTCTTCCAACCCTGTGTGGGACCACACTGGAGCAACCTGTTATTGAAGGAGTGCTCTTCATGGAAGAGTGTCCCATGTTGGAGCAGGTGAAGGACTCCTCTCCCTGGGCAGTGGCAGAAACATTTAATGAACTGACCATAACCCCCATTCCTCGTCTCCCTGCACCACTGTCATGGTTTTAAAGCAGTAACTAAAAAATTACTTATTTCTTGCTGTGAGATATGGATTAGAACAAGAGCAAAACAGGCTTAAAACTTAAAAGGAATAAAGAAAGTTTATTAACAAAACTACAAGGACAAAACCACCAGAATAAACTTCCAGAATACTCTTTTATCCCCCACTACCTGACTATTCTTTTGTACAGGTGACAACATAGAGACAGAAAAACTTTGTAACTTTGGTGGTTAAAACAGTCCCAATTTCTGCTAGAGTCTTTTCATCAGCCTTTGTAGAGAAACAGAAGTCTTCTTCAGCTAATCTATGGAGTTTCTCACAAGAAAACTATTTCTGTTATAGTTTTCTATTTTTCTGATGCCAGCTGCCTGGAAATTCTGACATCAGAGTTCACTCTTCCCATTTCACATCACTCTGAGGTGTGTATGGGCCATGAGTCTAGGGATGTCATTTTAAGGATGAGTTATTCAAAGGCAAAACTTCTCTTCATCTGTCTCTGTGAGCTTCCCTGGAAAAAAACAGTTTTCTCATTGCCCTCAAGGCCTCAAATCTTCGCTTCACTCTATTCCAGCACCTCACTGTATCACAATTACTCTCTCTTTTGCTCAAAATCCACACTTTGAACACTCCATTCCTCCCAATATACTTTGTCATGAATTAAAAGAGTCTTTTCAAATTACTATTGTCCATGTCCATAGCTTTAACAGAAAGATATTTCAGCTTATAAAGCATCTCCTTATTCTCTCCCCATCTAAAACTTAACTCTTTTCCTCACTGTTGTTGGTGGTTTTATGATGTCTTCTTCATGTTGATTGTCTCTCTCTCTGTCTCTCTGGGAAAAAGGAGTAATCTGTACGTTTTATCCAGGTAGTAAAAGAATTAAAGCCTTAGAAAAGCTGCAAGAGTTTATGGTGTCAGGTTTCAGTCCAGCAGCAGAAACTGAAAACTAAGCCCAGCTGGCCGGCTCTGCTTCGCCACCCCCACCCTCTGCAGCCTTGTCCGGCCTGGAGGGGGGAGGAGGCCAAGACAGAGCCTTGTTACCTTTCCAGAAGCTGGAAACACAAAGAGAACAAGAGAGCTTTGACTGTACATCTTAAGGGGGTGTTCACAAGTTGACTTAACTTTTTAATGGTCAAAACTGCTGTCAGTTCTTAGAAATGACCGATAATTGGTCAGGAGAAAAGACTCCCATCATCCGCCAGCAGCTTCAACTTCCTTAGCTCCTAAAACCACCTTAAAGGTAAAGCCACCCCATGACAAACACTGAGGGCTAGGATGTAGAGCTGGGAAGGAGGGAGGGGTGGGGGTAAGGAGTTTTAGAAATCTTATTTTAATTCTTATTATCCTACTATAATTTTTTAGTAATAAATTCAATTAATATCTCTACTTTGAGTCTGTTTTGCTTGTGGTGGTGTTTGGTGAATGATCTCTCTCTGTCCTTACTTCAACACACAAACCCTTCATAATATATTCTCCTCCCTGTCCAGCTGTGGAGTAGAATGATAGAGGGGTTTTGGTGGGTGTCTGGCATCCAGTCAAGGGTCAGCCTTACAGTTCTCAAAATCATATTCCTGATTTCTTAGGCATTCAATGATCTATTCTGTGATTCCTAATGCAAGTCTGTCTTTTCCCTCCTTTTTCTATAGAGAATGTTTATTGTTCTTCATTGGAGTCCATATCTGACTCCCAGTGTATAACTTTTCCTTGTTACAAATCAGTGTATTTCTGAAACAGATTATAAATAAAGCATTATGAAAAGACAGAGACTGAGAAAGGGATTTTAGGAGTAGGAACAGAATGAAATTTTAAAAAAAGACAGGTTATCTCAATATAAGATTTTCTTGGGAATTTTTAGGAAAAAAAAAATGGTATAGATTCAGAGGACAGAATTAAACCTGCTGTCTTTCCCTGGTAAGAAAGTACCTGTCAAAAATTAGTTGTGATTCTTGCTTCCCCAATTCTTCAAATAATTCAAAGTCCTCCAGTGCTATCAATGTTCTCAAGGTAAATTTTCCACCAATAAATGAATTTTTTCCTATGCCAGCACTGTCTGCTATCTAGCACAGTCATTTTCCTTCCTGCTTCCTTACGCAGAGGATGTACTGATAGAGAGTAGCTGAATTCTGTCGCAGACACCACTTGGCTTTTCTAGCTAACCCACCCTCTCTCATGACTCATTTATTCTATGTGTTACTACATGCATCAGAGAACAAAGATTTGTTTCAAAAGACTTATTTTGGAATAGGGAGTGCTATGACGTTTTGTGCTACGTTGGATTAGGAAGCAGGACTGATCAGCTCTGGCAGTCTGCCATACTCCCAGGATGCCTAGATTATCCATGAAGGTCTGTGATGCTGGTCTGGGCCACAAAACATTAGAAATTTATTTCTATTCTGTTTTTACTAATATTATATTTTATATATATATAAATATATATTTATATTATAACTTAAGGCTTTTTCATTCTTATTTTTGTATAATTCCCCTATTTCTGGAAGTACTTTATCTGCAGATTTTGAATTGACACACCTGTTTTACAACTGTTCTTTAGTTAAGAGTCAATGCAGATTTTCTTCCTCTTAGCTGATCAGAATGCAGTTTCTAACAGGCATGATTGCTAAAAGTAATTTATGTCACTTAAATCTTGGTTTATTTTAAAATCAAGATCATAAATACATTACAGTATTCATGCCACATTCCCCTGGTCAACACATTGCATTCATAACCTATTGTTGAACGTGATTTTATTTACACTGCAGAAAAGAAAAACAAACAACCAGAAACAAATAAGAGTTATTCTCTATATTTTTCCACCACTTTCTGTTTAGTTTAAGATGCACATTTTTGTTTCTTTTCCTTTAATATTTATTATCTCTGTTTACAAATCATGAAGTTGTGTTACCCAGGCAGCAAGGTTTCAGTAACCTTTTCGCATAAAAAAGTTGTCCTTTTTTCAAGAAAGTCTTACTGTTTCTTCCCCTGAATAGGAAGAACTCAGCCAAATATGTTGGCTATTCCTTCACAAGACTGGAAAAAATAAGTCAAACAAAAAGGAGCTAATATTAAGGATGGCTTCATCCTTGTCATATTCTTAGTTACTTTCTCTGCTTTCTTGTACTGCTTTCAAATCTTTGATATAAAATATAGCAGCCAAAATAATATTTTCTTCTGCTAGTTCAAAAATATTCTCTTTCTCTGGAGACAGAGATAACAGCATTACCCTTGTGCTCGTTTTGCTGCCCTCAAAGCATTGATTATTTGCTGTTTGTTTTTGTCTTCCTTGTGTACTCAGGTTATAGTGTTCTCCTTGCATCGTCAAGCTGCCCACCACTGCCTATTTTTCTGATTCTACAGATTGCTTTCCTGTTCTTTGAGTGTTTTCCCTTAATGGCTATGTGGGCATACTCTTTGCTCAAACCTTTGTGTATGAACATCCTAAAAGCCCTACATATGCACTTTAATCTATAGCAACTGAATGGCAGATAATTAAACTTTAATTAAAATGAAATCAAGCCGTCGAAGTGTTTATATACCTTGCTTAATACTAGAAGGGAACCATTGGAATGGTAAATTCTTGGAACAGACTTAAAGAGGAATTGCCCAAGTTTGTTTGCTTTTACTCTAATCTGATTCAAGAGAGATCAAAAAACTACAGTGTCTCATAAGCTAGACCAAACATTCCTCTGAAATATCCTCCCAAAAGTTATTATAAGATAAAGAAAACAAATGTACTTTCCTGTGTCTTCCAAAAGAGACCACCTTAAAGTAACACCTGTTAGAGCATTCTGGTCAGTAAACAAGAAGTGCTTTTTAAAAAATTCCTTTGCAGAAAGTTGAAAAAAAAAAAAAAAGATGCAATGAGCAGCTGTTGTCAACTCAGTGATCCCATATGTTTCCTCTTGTCTCTATGAGTTGAAGATCCTGGTGAGACTACATTTTGTGCTCCACTGCACTCATCTGAGTCAATCCTACCCTGAAAAGGTAAGCTAGTGAAATGTGACATGATAGGAGCATAAAAAGCTCTTCTAGCATCCTGAAACACTGATGTAAAGATTGAAGTTCTAATATCTCAACTTTTGAACCATAGTTACAGTTTTTATCTCTGATAATCTCTTCTAATTTTTCTTGTTATTAAATTAACAAAAATTAAATATTTTCCATAATTATTTTCTTTAATGAACCTTAGTCCTCTACAGCCAGACTGTATTTATATGGGCCCTTATTTCCTTCCTACATGGCGTCTGTCTGAGGTTCTTGCCAAGCTTCTGCCTACAGAGATTCCTCCACATTCTGTCTCTAAATCAAGCAAGTCTTAATCTGGCAGAAAAAGCATAAAGTACAGCTCTTAAACTTGAACTGAGCCTTAAAATCAAATTTGTCTGTACCAACCCAGAAACAGCTGTGCAAGAAACTGGTTTAAACAAGGCTACTGCTGTAACTGCTTTATCCTACGTGGCACCCTCCATCTGCAGTATAGATCCACTCTCCCTACACATGGCATTGTAAAATCCTTATCCCTAAAATTATATAAGCAAGGAAATATGTCCACGATTTTATTTTCTAGACAGAAGCATCATACCCATGAAAGTTTTCTTCTGTAGATCATATAAGAATACTGAAGAACAATTTAGACCATAAAAATTTTGTTGAAAGTACAAATGTCTACTTCTACTAAGTTTTGCTTCAAAACATCGTATTTGTTATGAAAATTTTTAAGGTGTGCCATTATTTGCAAATAATTAGGACAAAAAATTAATGTCTTTATTCTTCCATGAAAATCAAGATGACGCAAAAATAGAATTATAAATTTACTGTTTGATTCTTAAAGATTTTTAACTTTTTTTATATATTTTTCATATACTTGCAGCTTTGTAGACTGTTAATACATATTATAACTTGTAGTATTTTTTCAGCCTTTTCCCATATTTTAACGAACCCCTACTCAATTCTTCAAACTCTGTTTGGTCTTACCTTTCATCTAGCAAGAACACTTTCTTTTCACTATACATTGTATGAAAAATTATGTATAGAGCTAAGAGATAGGAGGGAGAAGAGTTCCAATGGGATAGAACACAGTAAAATTACCCACTGCTCTTCTAATTATATATTACATATTACATATTATATATTATATATTATATATTATATATTATATATTATATATTATATATTATATATTATATATTATATATTATATATTATATATTATATATTATATATTATATATTATATATTATATATTATATATTATATATTATATATTGTATATTATATATTTATTATATTGATAATATTTGATAGATATACTAATTAACTAACCTTTTAAAAATTATAAAAATACAGTATATCATGTGTACATATCACCATATTGTACACCTCAAAGACTTTCAATTAAAGATTTGCCTTTATATTATAATTGTTTGGAAAGATTTTGTGTTTTACTCTAGGCAACAAGCTAACTAAGTTTGCCAAAATCACTTTTTAAAAACAAGCAGTTTAAAAATTTCCTTCTCTTCCAAATCTATAAAATGTATTATTTTAATTTTCTATTGAATTGAAAATAAAAAAATCTTACAAATATTTTTACCTTCTTTTATTTATGCTTTTAGATATCCTGAAAACTAATCAGAAGAATTAATAAAAAATAAATTACCTCAACATTTCAGAATAATAGAATAGCTCTAGAAATTAGAAACTGAGCTCTAGTCAGGCCAAATTCATCTCTCCTAAAGTATTTTTGCCTTAAAAAAAAAAAGCATTATTCATTTTTAAAATTCCTGAAATCTTTCACAGATGAAAGTTAGAATTCCAGAATTTAATAAATCAGTATTGTTGAATTATATATTTGATATATTGTGGCTACTGCTGACAACTTGAAAAATATTTCTCAGATGTTTCTAAAGTCAATTAAATTTAATTTTTTTTTTCAAACCTTCCCATTCAGTTGGCCAATTCAGGAAAACCTTGTAAGTAATACAAATAAATAAGCAAGATGAATGGATTAATCCTAAGCTGCAGCAAAAAGAGCAGTTCAAGGGAGGGGATTCTGCCCTTCTACTCTGTTCTTGTGAGACCCCACCTGGAGCTCTGCATTCAGCAAAAAATCCTCATCACAGAAGGGACATTGACCTGTTGGAGACTGTCTAGAGGAAGGCTACAGTAACGATCAGGGGAATGGAACACCTCTCCCATGAGGGCAGATTGAGACAGTTGGGGTTGCTCAAACTGGAGAAGAGCTCCAGGGAGATCTTCCAGCATTTGGAAGGGTTCTATTGGAAAGTAGAATTATCTATAGTTGTGACTGAAGGTCTTGGAGATGCACTGTAGAAATTCCTTCTAGTACCTAAACGGAGCCTTCAAGAAAGATGGACGCAAACTTTTTAGCAGGACCTGTTGCAACAGGAGAGGAAGTAATGGCTTTAAACTGAAAAGGGTCAATTTAGATCAGATGTAAGGAAGAAGGTTTTTTATAATGAGGGTGGTGAAACACTGGAACAGATTGCCCAGACAGGTGGTAGATGACCAGTCTTGGAAACTTTCAAGGTCAGATTGGGTGAGGTTCTGCGCAACTTGACCTGGTGGAAGATATCCCTGCTCTTCATATGGGTTTTGGACTGGATGGCCTTTAGAGGTCCCTTTCAACCCAAACCTTCCTATGATTCTGTGTGCTCAACAGATAGATGTGCATGTGTCTGCATACTATAATTAAAACTTAATATGTGATCAGGTGGTTATTTTCCTCAAATGCATTCAGATAATGACCTGGATTATATAGAAACTTGTAACAATTTTAGTAGGCATTTATTTTATGTCATGTCAAGTACTTGATTTCAGTTTTAGGAAAGAAATACTAATTAATTTTATTTGATAATTTTTTTCTGTTTTTTTTCACAAAGCTGTATTTTCAGTTTCCTATCCTAACCTCTATTGTTTGACCATTTCAATATTGCATGATAAGGAGTTAATCAATTACATTTAAAATTAAAAATAATTGATACAGAATGTTATGCTATTTCACATTTTGTGAAATATTTTTCAGGGAAAAAAAAAGGTAAGACAATTCCTATTTCATTAATTTCTATTTATCAAGGAAGTGTAATGAAATTGAATGTGACTATAAAAATTTTGTACTTCTGCCAATGAGATACTAAAAAAACAATAATCTAGTGAAGGGGAAGAGGAAGGGGAGTGAATACAAGCTCATAGCTGCAAAATCAGGTGTATAACATGATCTTTAAAAATTTAAGACAAATATAAGAAGATATGTTTCTAGAGTGTTATACTATTTTTTTTATTCATTTTTCAAATTCTAATTTTTATCAGCAAGAAAGCTGATAGTAGGTCTTCAGTATAAACCATCCTATTAAAGATCACAGATGAATTTTCATCATATTTAGAACAAAAATGGTCACTGTTAAGTAATAACTTTAAAATACTCAGAAAACCATACCGAAGGTTCATGTTATCTCTATTTACAAGCCTAAAAATTTTATTTCATTAACTGCTATAAGGTACTCCAGATTTTCAGCTCCCATTTCATTCCCTTGGAATTTCCTTGGCATGCTTTCCATTTTCTTTCCTGCAGGACACAGAGACCTACAGCATCTAAAACTTAGTTAATACATTCACAGCACGTCTACAGCTGTGCTTCCACATTGTGGTTTGTCCTATGGGACAGCCCCAAGACCCTAGAGTATACATATGATTAGAGAGGTTTTTCTGGCCAGAAGGAAACACCAGCTCAGCTGCTGCAATGCCCACAGCACTGTGGTTTGGGGGTTCTTTATGTTTTTTGGTTTGGTTGTTTGGTTGGATTTTTTTGTCGTTGTTTTGGTTTTGGGTTGGTTTTTTTTGTTTGTTTTTTTTGTTTGATTAATTGGGTTTTGTTGGTTTTACTTTGTTTGAGGTATTTTTTTCTGTCTCAATTTTAAACTTAGTAACATTTCCTGATCTAAATCAGTCCACTTTAAATAGCTTGGTTCGCACATTGTTCCTAATGAAATAGAGCTTTACACATCACCACAATACAGTGAACTCAGAAGGAGAGGCTCCTTTGCACCCTATGTCATTCTGCCTAACACACTGAAAGCCATATTATGAAGAATAAATTTTGAGCTTAAGACAGTCTTCCAGACGAGACACTGGTATTACAGTGTAGTCGGCATTTAGAGAAACAAAGAATTTTAAAAAGCATTCCTTGTACTTCAGAAATATTCACTGAACTCCAGCAATACTGCCAGCCAGAAAGCCCACATTCCCAGGGGTATTGGGGTTGGAAAACATGTGCCCAGTGCATCATTTTAGGGCACCAACACCTTTGAAATCTGGAACACCCATGAAGACTGGGAGCTCAACAGCAACACCAAAATTCAGCTTAAAATTAGGGTTCAGCCAGCCACAGAGCCTACAGCTCCAGGATCACTGGTACTAGAAAAGGAATGCCACAAGGATCACTGCAGGGCACCAACAATGCTGCATCCATATTATTCCATTCTAGGCCACTCACTGTTACAGAGACCTCACCCACAGTGTCATAATTCCATTATGATTAGGATTAGTTAGGGTTCAGAGGGTCATTGAGCCTACACCTCCAGCGACAGCAGGGCTGAAATACACATTCAGAAAAATAGTGAAAGGACACCAGCATTGCTGCATCCACACCTTTCTAATCTGGAAATCCTCTGGTGATAGGGACCTTGGAACAGAGCCCAGACTTATTTATAGTTAGGATTATAGTCTTGACAGCCAGAAATTCCACAATCCCAGGGAAACTGGGGCTTGAAAATGTATGCCCAGTGTGTCATTTCATGGCACCAACGTTGCTGCCTTCATACCTTTCAAATCTAGGACACCCACAGACACTGCGAGCTCAACAGTAACTCCTTAGGGTTAGGTTAGGGTTCAGCTCCTGGGATACTGCTACTGGAAAAGAAATGCCAGGAGAATCACACCAGGACATCTACATGTCTGCCTCAACACTTATCCTGGCCACCCAAAATGATGGGGACCTCAGGCATAGCACCAAGGTTCTATTCTGCTTAGGGTTAGGGGTCAAAGAGCCAGAGTACCTGCAACCACACAGTTTTTTCTGCTCCAAGCCCATCCAGCCACTGCAAAATTTTGTCCTTGGCTTCTGTATCTCACTATGGCATTCCAGTTTAATTCCACCTATTTCACACTGCTTGATATTTATATGTATGAGAAGGAACTCCCTTCTCATATATGTAAATACCTGGAAACTCATAATCGCATTCATATAGGTCTTGTCCACTCAGTTTTGACATCCCACCATACCCCTCTTCTCAGCATAAGTGAGCAAATTAAACCACAGCTGATTACTAAGTATCATACTCCCAAACGATTTCATGAATATCAGCACATCGATCCATTCACCTAATCTGTCAAAATAAATAATTAGGACATGATGAATTGAAAGTAGCCCAAACAATGGAGTGAAAAAAAGAAAGGACACTATCTTTTCAATGTCTTTCTTAAACTGCTGAGAGCAGAAAAGGTTATTGTGTGAAGTGGGTGCTGCTTGTTTACCAATTGAGATGCCTGGTTTTGGGTCCACTGGAATGCATGCAAACCCAATTATTGGCCTTTTCCCCCAATGTCACCTGAAATTAAACTTGAATAGAGTTAATAGCATGCTTTAATTACAGATCTAAAAGGAAAACGTTATTTTCAGTGTCTCACAGTCCAGTTTACTTGGTTTCATGCTGCTGAAGCTTCTTGTGCAGTCTTGACTAGCATGTATATGTCTTCATATGCAAAAGACAGGAAAAAGATAACTGTTGAATCCCATTCAGCCTACTGCAATTGCAAGAAAAAAAAGGAAAGAGATTTAATCCAAATGGGTCTACAGAATATTGAAGTCATATGCTACCACATACCACAGCCAAAGAAAGCATAGCATGTCTGGGATAATCTACCTAAATTTCAGCCTCACTGTACATACAGTGTCTTAAATTACAGGGACAGTCGTTGCCTAATCCTCTTTTCCCGTGTATTAATTCTAAAGCCTACATTAGTCTTCCCTCCAAAGTCTTAGGAGTCTCTAAAATTGTGGAAAGAATGAACAGAGAAAATCTCAAGATCAATCCATCTGTTCTCCATACTGATCAGTGTACAGACAGGAAGCATGAGAGTCAGAGGAAGGTGGCCTGAAAAGAGGACCCATGCGGTTTATCTCACAGTTTTAGAGAAGTATATGAATTCTTTAGTCAGGGAAGCTAGAGAAGGATTAATTTAATAAAACTAGTGTTGCATAGTATCTGTTCTGAAATGTCTCTCATATTACCAATTTATTTATCATGTTGTCATTGATGACCCTGACACCAGACTCCTCTGCAGCCATGTGATTCAACAGAATCAGTAAAAACCTGATACTGTAGTTGTTGGATTAGTGTCTCTTGTGAAATAATTAAACAATTCAGTTGAGTAATTGATCGTCTTCAAAATGTAAAAACCCAATTGAATGTAAAGATTCTGTTCTTATTATATTTATCTGATCCTCTTTAACTTATCTCAGCAGCTCAGTGATCTGTTTAGTTATTAAACTCACATATTGAAGCACATAAATGTTTACCTTTTCAGATTTCTGAGGCAAGACTGACTAACATTTTTCATTGAGCTAATCAGAACTTTAAACCATCCCTAGCCAATTTAATAGTAAGAACCAAAACTTCACATTAAATGTAAACATTAATCAATTTTATGGTAATAAAGTCTTACCAGTAAATTGGCACTCAAGGTTTTTATTTCATTTACTCTGTCTGTGATTATATTGTGTATATTCAGACTATGGAGATATAAAATAAACCTATGAATTCCTAATCATATGAATAAAAGTCTCTGCATTAGTATAACATATCAGCATTCAAAGCCAACCACAAAATGTCTCATTCTGATGTCTAAAGATCTTGAAACTCCACTTCCCCTGTAATGCAATTACAGAAAATCACACATACTCAGAAGAAAGCAAATACTAGGATCCCGACTCCAAAAGGCCCTTAAGTACCTGACTTCAAGTAAATTAAGCAGGTATTAAGTATTTGCATACATTTGTGGTTCTTGGACTAAACTGCTCTCAATTTTATTCTGCCAATGAAATTGACAGTAACAGTGTGTTCAGAGCCCTTTACCATAATTACAGCTATTGTCACAAGAAAAATTTCTGCCAAAAAGCAGGTCCTGAATTTTACCAATGGGATTAGTCATGAAGAGAGAGAAAAAAGAGCAAGATCAGAAGACAACTTTTGAACCATCTGATGAAATTGGCAGGAGGATGAGAAGGGAGAGGGACAGATGAAAGTGCCACCACTTTGTTACTCTCAGCACCCACAAGAAACCTGGTGTACTTGGCTGCAGCAAATATGTCTCGGCCTGTCCTGATTTTCCACCTCCCCTTCCTACTCAGCAACCTGCCAGGCACTGCAGGATAGCTGCTGAGGGAAAAACAGAAAGAGGCAGTGGTTTTGCAGGATGGTTGAAAAGATACAACTGCTTCCACAAGAGCCAAGGCTTTCCTGGGGAATGAGGATATGCTGCTGCTTGTACAGCTAGACTGTCACTGCTGGAAATAAAGCAGCGTTTGTTTTCATTGAAAGACATGCTCTACCCTGGCCAAGGGATCCAACCCAGCCACTCTATCCCCACAGAAGTAACACAGACTGACACAGGAAGGATAAATGGGAATGATGTTACCATCCAGGCATATATTTATGGTGAATTGAACGAAGAATGAACTTTCAGTTACAAAGAGACAGAAAGCTATTGAAGACAAAAGGTAACAAACCAAATTTCCATTAGCACAATATGGCACAGAACTTGAAAGTTCTGACTTTCTGACTTTTTGATTTTATGTATAGTGGTCAGCTGGAAACAAGACAATGTCATGTTGCTACACCTCCATTTAGAGCTCCCAGCTTTAGAGAAATTTTATATCTGTGATCCCACTTGCCTACCTACATTGGTAATTTGGTGCATTTTTCACTAAAATCATCTGCCTTGTTAAATTAAATAAGAGGTTAATTTGAGCTTGGCAGCTTGAGGTTCTAAATACATCAACTATCACATATTCCTTTTGTTCCATGCTGACCTGGTGAATTACCTCGTAATCACATTTTTTTCAAACACTTAAACCACAAGGAAAAAAATCTGTCCTCACCATCAATAAAGGGAGCTAATGGTGACAAATTAGTCAATGTGGCAAGTACAAGACTTTCAGAGAATCGTTGTATTTTATGCCTTTTCCTAGCACAAAGCTATTATGTTCCAATCTACAACTCCATTGAAGGCTATTAGAAAAAACACCCTCATGCAACTCATCATACTGTAACAGCTTCAGTGCCTTAAATACCCTGTTTTTAAAGATTTTTTTGTTGGATTGTTCTCTGGATCTACTTTGAAAACATGAGTAAGAGTTATCAGCATTTCATATTACTAACCTCGAGGGTGTCCCATAAAAGGAAAAAAACCCAGACACTTTTATTTGGCTTGGCTTTTAAAATTTCAGTTTATGAGTGTTCTTCCACTCATTAAAAGAGACAAGTAAATAAAAATATGCCCCCTTCCCCCTCCACAGCTTTCTGAACTCAGTGTTCTATTCTATTAGTGTGGAAATGTGCTAACTCCATAATTCACCATTGCTGTTTATTTACAGTGATCTCATGAATTCAAGCAAATATATGCATTGTCATTTTCAGGATTCTTCTCTCAAACAGACTTGTTTCTGCAGAACTTCGATGTTTTAGCCTCAGGCCACATGCAGTATGTCATTGATAATAAAATTTTATCTTTTCCTTTTGACAGGTAAGGCAGTATTGGCACAGTACTATGGAGGGAAAAAAGTTAATGTTATAGTTAAAAAATACAAATTCCGTATGTGTAACTGTAGGAGCTTTCATATGTTACATAACCATCTGACAACCACAACAAACCTAAGCAGATATGGTTTCAAACATTTCTGAAGTAATTTACAATTATACACATTAATAATAGATTACACTAATTTAAGCTTTCATAATAAAACCCCTCCTCATTGGAATCTATTGTGCCGTATAATTACAAACAATAGTGTTGTTTATAAAGACTTAAAAGAATTTACACTTGCTATTATTTAATATCATGCGTGTATCTCAAATTAACATATCTAACATGACATATCAGTTCAGTGACTGTCAACCATACAGTGATGTTGGAGTTATTCATATGAAACTTTACTTTTATTATTGTCAACACTTATTTTAGGACATGCTTTCTCCAGTAATTGTACTACATAATATTACTTCTAATGAAGTTGAGCATTTGTTGTTGTGATCTTGTCCATCTCCAAGCCTTAATAATGTTTCTAACTAGAAGTATGAGGAACATTCAAGGCTGTAATTAATAATTATCTATATTGTTCACAAAGTCTACCATCTACATTGCTGTTATGCAAATATCAGGGAGAATATTTCTTAAAGCTTGTCAAGAGTACAGTAAAATATTCAACCACATACAGAGGACAATATAAAAACTTGAAAAACTAATTGTTTTGAATGTTGTGAACTCCTGTAGACAGAGAATTAGATTATTATTTAAGTGGTATTTATTTAATTATCTGATATCTTAGCTTCAGCTGATTTAAAACATTTAAAAATCAGATCTGAATCCTCTTTTTAAGTGTTTTCAGGGAGAGAGATTTTTTTTATCCCAGTGAGAGCTGTCACAGATATGGATACACTAATACTAGTCAAATAAAACTCCTGAGAATACATACAATGACTTCCTGCTAATAAGTGTAGCATAATTGCATTTGTTTTGAAGTTCTTTTGTGTTAATTATTATAACATTATGAAACTGAGCCCAGGGAATGATTATTCAGGCATTTTTATCACTGACAGCTGGATGCTAATGTGTATTATTTTTATACTGCCCCACTGTATTTCAACAAATTAAGCTGCAGCTCTGTCTGCATTTTGAATAACTTTATAAAATAGTTGTCCTTTTCCATTATTTTTTTTTCTTATGTTGCCCAGCCACACATATTACCATACTCTTAAAGAAGTTCCAACATAAATAAGACAATGAAGGTGCAAAAATTTTGATCAAACTAACTTTCATTGTATGCACCAGGTAGAGTAAACTATTAACTTTCACATCTTTATCCATCTGTAAAGGCATACATTAGTTTGCACTCAACATATTCATATCCTGAAATGAAAAAAATACTTAAAGGCAAATCCTACAGATTTGATCCTGTAAATATTTATGTGCTTAACTATGGTTAATTAATTAGCTCAGTTCTTATTCTGAAGAAGTGGAATTTAGTTTTCTATAAATCTTTTATTACTTTTTTGAAAACATAATTTTAACTTAACTAAATTTTTCCTACACTGGAGAAGAGCCTGTACTTTCTATACAGCAACAGAAGCACAGACTTCATTGCAGATCAAATATCCACAAATTTACACAGCTCTTCATCTTTGAATTTCTACATTACCTTGTTGTTTGCATTTGTGAAGGTCATTCAACTTTCACAGTATTATTTTTCATTCTTCTTTTCTTAAAAAAGGTTCAAAAAATAGCAAGTGATTATATTTTTCTGCTGGCAGATTGTGATACATTGAGTGTAATCCAGAATTATATCAACTAGAACATTCTTTTGTGTAGAAATCTTAGAGGTGACTGCCATGTTATTTGGCAGAAAAAATGAAAGAGCTCTGTTGTTTCAGCTCACGGATTGCCATCAAACATTACTTTATGGCTTGCTTCTGACAGACCAGGAGATTACAAACCTATGTAAAAACCAAGAAAATTATGAGCCTTGGGACCACTTACTAGTTTCCATGAATATATACCCTGGATTCATAGCTGGTAAAGAAATTGAGCATTCTGCTGGCTTCCCAGGTGACCAGAGATGTCTCCACACTGAAGTCGAGTTGTTCTGACTCACTGGGAACCCAGAATAGGCAATGTCACTTATGGACTTCTTTCCTCCACCAGAATCTGCCTAATTTCTCCTGCTGGTGCAACCTTGAGGAAGGACAATAGAAGAATAAAAAATGGTGAAAGAGAAAGCAGACCTGTGCTTAAGCTTTGCAGCAAATAGTGTGAACATGCTACAGGAAGGATTAATGTCCAGAAGTACTAGCTGTACCTTAATTCTGTTTCAGCGTAACCTCTTTGTTCAGACAAACTGGGAATGGCAAGCTAGCTGAGTGATGTAGGTTTGGGGTATATTTAAGATCAGCCTTTTCAGAGGAGCACACTTGTATTCTCTTCTGGAATTCCTCCCTGTCCACATGGATGTCCAAGCCTTGTTTAACTCTAGTTGTTTAGACAATCCACTCAAAAACAAATAATTTTCTTCTTTTAAGACAACGTTAAAAGTTGTAATATTATTATGTTGTTGCACCTAAGGCTGGACAGTGACATATCTACTGAATTCTTATAAATAAAGTATATTAATGAAATAAACATAAACCCCCCACCAAATTCACAACTTCAAAAAAGTTAACACTTGTTTTTCTTTAATTGTAAAATGTCAATATATTATATTCATTACTGTATTGAGATTACAAACTTAATCAGTAGGTCTTTTGCACCAAAATTACATTTCGATCATTATATTATGCAGCCTTCAGCTGGGAAAAATTAACAAAAAAATGGACTAGGATAGTCTGGTGTGTACTCTTTAATACAGCTTCACAGCCCAAAGATGCATGTGTCTTTTCTGTCTGTAAAGAATTCTCTAAATGCTTCTAAATTCCAATGGAAACTCTGATAAATTATCACAAAATTATGGACATTATCAATATTGTTACTTAGATGTAAGCACTAAAATGGTTTCAATGCTTATTGAGAAATAAGATATGAAAAACAATATTCTAATTCCAAAGCAAGACCTTCTTTTGAATTAATCATTTGTTTCTGTGACACATAACAGCACAAATTTATGAGACACTATACTCATAACAAGTGCCACAAGAGAAGTGTCAGAAAATTCATGTTTCCAAAATGTCAATCTAAATCATAAAATGTAGAAAGGAGGGAAAGAACATTCATGTGTGTCTATGATCAGTAAATAAGACAGATGACAATGCAGAGAAATACCATTTCATGAGCTTTATTAATTTTTCCTGCATATTTTCCATGTAAGTTATGTTTTGGTATAGTTTTGTTTTGATGTTAGTTAGAAAACAAAAAGCATAATTCCAAAGGAAATCTTTTCAAAATTGTAAATGCATTTGTAGTTGCTAGAAAAATAGAATTATTATCCTCTTTTCCCTTCCCTTGCCCTTTGTAATTTTATTTTGTCAGAGAAAGGCGCCATAAAACTTCATTTAAATTACAATTATTTTCATTCTCATTTCATCTGTAAGTTTCAGTGCAACCTCAAAATGGCTATGAGATTGACTATGCATTATATAGCATTTTTTATTATTTGACATTTTCCAAAGAATTTCCATGTGTAAATGGTCAGAAATAGAAGCCTTTTATATATATATATAGTTATATAGTTATAGATATATATAGTTATATATATGTAATTTTTCTTTTTATTCCATGGAATTATTCAAAAGATTATATTAAACCATTATATTTATGAAAGAAAATTTTATTTGGAGATTATACGAAGGATCTATCAGTGAGCTGCTGCTCTTTTGCATCTCTCTGACACAGTGAAGCAGCTGTAAATTCTCTGCACTGGTTGGATTTGCAGCTGCTTTCTGCTGCCATCATGACACAAAGCAGCAAGACCATCTTGGTGAATCTGGTCTGTAGCTGACATCCCTTAGATTAGATATATATCTTTACACATCACTGCTCAGGACTTTGGAAATTTGATTTATAGACCATACAACATAATGAGAAGAACAGGACAGACAGACAGACAAGCTGGCTGGCTAGCTCTGTTAAGGAGTGATACAGATGCAGTTCAAAGCCTTCAGAACAGGCATTCCTCACGTATTTCTCAAGGATTTATTTATTGCGTAGACAGTATTGTAGAGAGATATGATTTCTCATTGCCATGCTAAATCCTTGATTTCCAGAGCTTAAGATTAGAATTTGTGTAAATTAACCGCACATTCTACTTTTTTCTGTGAGAAATACTGGGATTTTTATTTTTGCAACCAGAACTGTTCTTCTGCTACGTGGATCAGTTTACATCTTAGTTTTATTTACTCCCTCTATTAAAAATGATAGCTTCCTCTGAATAAATCTAATCTGAGTACTCGCATTTTCATCTATGTTGCTGTGCTCATTGAATTCAGAAGTATCAGCTTGCCCTAAGCATTTCAGAGCTCAGGAAAGGAAGGTGACCTGCTTCAGGCATTCACACAATGATTCAGAACCCCAATCCTCTTTGATTACTTCCAGCCGTACTTCGAGTCCTGCTTGAAGCACTTCTGGGCTGTGTCAGGAAGAAGAGGCTATCCTTGTATGTCTCTAGAGTAAGCTGTACTACTCTCTCTAAGACAGAAGAGAAAATGGTTTTCATGGTCTGTGGGTCAAGCAACTCAGTATAAAAGTCGGTCCATTTCCTTTTCTCAGAATTAATCAAAAGTCTTTTTAGTGGAGCCAGGAAAAATAAGAGGTAACACCTATTTTAGTTCTTTAACTGCTTTTTTCTTGTACTTAAAACAATCTTTCAGAAATATCAACATGATGAGACTTATTCTAGCCTACTAAATATAACAATGAAGTATTCCAGATATAACTATTATAGGTATACAAATAAAACTATTATTTGAAACCAGATAATACTTCTATATAATTACTTCTTTTTTGTATTTTTTTGCTTGTGCTTTGAACAGCAGAACTGATTAATGCAGCAAAGAAAATTAAAAAAAAAAACACCACCATCACCACCACTAAAAAAAAAAACAACAATCCAAACCAAACTGAACAAAACAAAACAAAAAAACAAAACCATTTAACTCATACTGGCTCTACAATATTTTTTTTTTTTTAATTTTATTCTATTTTTAAGGAGTGGAGGATTGCTCTGTTCTTATAAAAGGGAAAGATTTATTCCAATGACAGCTATTAGTGTCTGAGCAACCACTGTATTTAGCACAGTGAAGCTACAAGATGGCCTTTGTTTGTTATGGATTATTATGCAAAATACTCTCTACAGTGAAGATAGGAATAATGGTCTTGTTTAGAGGCACTATTTACTATTTTCAAGTGAAAGTTAACCAATGATGTGAAGCCAGGGATCCTATGACTGGAAAATTACATTTTTTAAATCTATTTAGGTTTTTCTACATGGAATCAAGCAAATTATGCATATAGATTCATGTAGATAGAATTTTTTTTTGAGGACCTATTGTCATGTTTTGACTCTCTTAGGGATTAGTCTTTCCAATTTCCCAAAAAGCCACTTACATGTTCTTTATTCACTTGAAAGCTTAGTCTGGGTCTATTTATTCCTATAGTCAATTATTCTGGCTGAAGATGGAGATGCATTAGGAAATAATCTTTCCATGTGGATAGATAAGTTTATTTTTAACATATGCGAAAATTTGATTTGATTTTGTTCTGCCAGCATTGTAACATTGAACAAAATTCACTGAGTTACTTCATTTTCTTCTTAGGGGTGTTAATTTTACTGGTGGGATTTTTTGTAGCGGAAAGGAGTAATTGAGATGGTGGGATATGTGACCAATGATTGAGAAAAATCACCATAGTAGGAGCAATCAGAATTTTAGTTCAGTTCTATGTGATCTCTGGGTAAGAGTATTGCTATCAGCAGTATTTCTCATCTATATTATGTCCTTGTGTTCCCAAAGACAGTATCAGTAATAATTCTTCTGCATGCAAAAAGAATACACATCTCTTCCACTGATGAAATTCCAGCCCTTCTAAATCAGAGAGAAAATGCTTGTGCCTGAGCCAGTCATCCAAGGTTTCTTTAACAGTCAGGGAGCAAAGGACATGCTTAGATAGTCCATCAGAACTAATTTGGAGGAGAACATCAAATACCCTTGATTATTTTTTCTTATTTTCCTTCTCATCTATGGACTATAAATTTATAGAACTGAGGATATTTATTTTGAGTATATATATCTAAATCTAGATAGATAAATCCTTCACTTCGGTCTCTATCTGCTGATGCAGTTAAGGCAGGTTGCCTTATTCTTAAGGTTCTTCCTGATAGAAAAATTCAGTGAAAAATAAGAAAGTGACAGTCTTGTGGTTCTGAAAACACAACCTGAAGACAAACATGGGCATGTAAGACACCAACCCAGTTACCAGCAGCAGAGACCAGAAGGCTACTTGGCCTTACAGAAATGCTGGTCAAGAATAGCGCTCTTTACATAAGATCTGCGCTCATACCCCACGGTGTAAAGAATAACGTTTAAAGAACTACACATATACCATAAGCACCTTATGTATTTCTAACACAACCTGTTCAGCTGCTAGTAGTTATTAACCCTGATCACCTCCCACATGATAAAAACATTGCTACTTGACAAATTAAAATACGGCCCTTTACTGAATCTCTAAAGAGGCACATCCTGTTGGGGTTAATTGAAGTTGTGAAAAATGGCAGGTTAACTACTTTGCACTGTCAGAAGAAGGCTATGGCAGAAAAAAAATTAAGGTTGAAATACAATCCTGCTCAAACAATATATTTCATACCTATCATACCTTGCTTTGCCCTGTCACTGAACACTTGACAAGAACTCACGGCATTGGAACAGTTTTGATGTGACTGGACTTGTTAGAATAGTGTTGTTAGTTTACTGAATGGTATTTTTACAGAACAGTTTGACATTGAATACAAATTGAAAATTAAGATTTTTCAAATTAAACTGAGATGTTTTCATTGGTGATGACCACACAGATTAACAAAAAAATTAAAAAAAGGAAAAGTTGCAGCTTGATAATTACAAGTTCAAGCAGTTAACTTAGATGTTTGATTTAGCAGACCTCAGTGAAAACTGCCCAGCCTGAACTTTTGTCAAGAGCCAAAAATAATTATGTGCTCTGCAGCGGTTACCATGTAACTAGAATTACATGAAACTAGAGAATGTATTTGTTATTTATGTTCCATAATTTAAAAGCATTGACAATAACACTAGTGACTGAATAAAACAATCCCACACAGCCATGGAAACCTGTTCTAACATGTAGCAGTTTAGAGAGATAATACTGTGGGAAAGAGGAAGACACAGGGTTCTTTTTCTCTGTCTCTCTCTTTTTTCTTTTCTTTTTTTAGAGGTTATTTGCTCTTAAAAACTTATTTCTTTTCCTCATTAAAAAGCAGAAAAGTCTATAAAACAAAAGCAAGACAGAGAGACTTCCTCCTGACTGGACATGTTACATGTGAAGCTAAATATAGATTATCATTGAAGCAAGATAGTCAGCAAGTGTCTTTTGAGCAGCATGTGGCTCTTAAGCAGTTCCAGTGCCTCCCCATGCTGAGAGAGCACCATGTGTCCGGCAGGAACGCTGCTGAAAAATCCCAGCCTCCAGCTGTGGGAGGAAGCAAGTCAGCCAACCCTGCAGAGGTCGGTGCTGCCCCACCACCCTGGGCTGTAAATGCCTGCTTGTCCAGATGCACCTCACACTGCACTGAGGACATTTCGAGTACCACAACCAGACCTCATCACCTGAGCTATCCCTTGACATCTCTTGTCAAATTGAATGCAGCATATCTGGGGATTGTCAGCCTAATGACTATAAGCAAATCTGAAATGCATTGGAGTTATAAAATACAACTGATCTTATATGATTTTGTGTCATTCTAATGAGAATAATTTCTTTTCTAATTACATCTGAAAGCAACAAGAGTGCTAACACTACACCACAGAGCTCTTTCTATACTGCTAAGGCAGCTTTCCTTGAAAAGAGACTGAGGGATTTATTTTCCTAATTTCTCAAGTTAGTCAGAAAGCAACTGCTCATGCTTGCAACACAAACAACTTTGAGAAAATATCACGGATATTTTCCTGTGAAGTTTTATATGTAAATTTAAGTGCACTAATTCCTTAAAAATTTTGTTCAAGTTTATAGAAAATGACTAGTACTGCTATAATTAAAAAATAATTCTGGCTTAATGGAACAAGACTGTTTGTCTGTAACTTCTAAAAGGAATGAATACATTAAATATTTTACGAGGCTTCTAAATGCTTGATGATAGAGATTCAGCATGGTCTATTCTCATGCTGGATGGCCAGGAACAAGAGGCCTCTTTTATTGTTCTCTGTAAAACCAATGAAATGGAACCAATTGAAATATTGTGCACAGTCACAGGCACAGGATAATAGTGCTTTTCTGAATGGTAAGAACACAACAAAGTGCATCTCAAGAGCTTTGTTTGTATGGAGCAGACCTCTCCTCGGAATGGACTGTCTGAAGAGGCTTTGCTTAATGCACTGTTTAATAGCAGGGCTCTTCAAGGTCTCCCCACTCCATTATGACATGTGAACTGCTGCTCCTTGGGTATGAGAACAGAAGCAAAACAACAGGGAAAAAAGACTGAGTTTACCTAACCCAAATGACTTCCACTCATTTTCCAAAATGTGCAAGTATCTAACAATGGAAAATATTAAATCCAACATTCACAACATATGAATTTATAAATATAGGAGAAAGGAAAACTTCTACACATTAAAGGCTTTTTTACGTGGTGTAAATGATAGGATTTTCACTGTAAATTGAAATCACTGAAGGCTTGTGATGGTGAAGATGAGTGAAGTACAAATTTCAATGTAATGGAAATTCTTCTGCTACTGCTCCACAGTCAAAATGTATGAATAAATTTAATATAAAAAAAATTAATAGAAAAATCTTTCTTAGAGGAATTTGGACTCTTTTTGTTTGTTTGAACTATGTTCTTAAATGCCTTTGCAGAACCTGAGAGTGTAAATACCTCTATTAATCATATGTGGGCACTGCTTATGCAAGCACACATTTTAAATTCTTTTACAAAAAATATGGTATATTGAAATGGTAAGCACCACTAATTACATAAAAATGCTTATCATCTAGGAAGTACTGGTTTGTTTTTAATAAAGAATGACCAGGGCATGGGGTGAAGGAGATGCAGAGAAACATTATTGTAAGAGGGAATTGTGTTTTGCTTCAAAGAGCCAGTCTGTTTTCACAAAGAAATCAGATTGTATTAGGGCATATGTATGTGAATTCTTTATGATGTCCAGTATGTAAATGCATTGAATCCTGAAGGCTTAGTTGTAAATAATTGCAAAAGAACACTGAGATCCCAGTCCAGTCCTAATGGGGGATTGCAGCAACTAGTCAGTTGCTTCCACTTTCTGACAGAGAGAGCAGCTGAAAAATAAAAGACAAAAGATTAAAGACAAAAGAAAAGAACATATTGTACTAGTGCCATCGGACTAAATGGAATTGACTGCTAAGTTTAACTGATCAGAAAGTTGAAATTGTGAAGCAGTCAGTGTAATATACTGCTTTTCAAAATACTCAAGATCATTAGACTAGAAGTGCACTTTTATCTTCCACTGCCAGAGACCACTAGTATTCTTAATTAAATAATTACTCCCTAGCATCTATATTCAGAGTATATTGAAGAAAAAGCTGATGAACGCATTTGATGTAAAAGTCCTCCAAAGACATGACTTACTTGTTATGAAAAGGATTTTACTGTCTCCTCCCATGATTATTTTTCATCTGAATAATGAAGAATGTATATTCTGAAATAATAAATGAAGAAAACCTTATCCATTTTTCCTACATGAGTGGATTTTGTACCATTCCTTATCTGTGATTAATAGGCTATATATCACTCCTCTGCATTCTGAGGTATGCATTACTCATCACCTTCCAAGAGTCAGCAGAGAGGAGTAGCTGCCATCTTCCATGAGGCAGCAGTAGGTTCAGTCTGCCTCACTCAATGAAACCTCCACTGGTGGTAGAGGGAGTTGGGAACTACACACTCTGGGTCAAATGGTTCTTTGTCTGGGTTCTTTGCCTTTCCAGGTTTTTTCCTTTTTTCTTTTCTCACCTCCCCATCCCACATGGAGACTTCTTGCCTTCACTTGTATAACTGCTTCTTTTCTTCTGCTTATTATCTCTGCTTTCTGTCCTTTCTCCCACATGCACTTCCTTATGATATCATCTTCCCATACTATCTCTAACAGCAGCAGAGTTTCATTTCAGGTGAAAAGGTTTCCTCCAGTCAGTTTTGCAGACTGACATTTCCCTTTTTCACATCAAAATTTCCTTCAAGTGAAGCGTTAGGGAAAATGTTTGTGTGTGACAAATTATTTCCATTTACTTATGCTGCAATCTTAGAAGCACACTAAATCCTTTTTTATAAAAGAAACTAGAATCCAACATAACACAAAGATAAAACTTAACAGTATCCCACCTTGAACAGAGATTTACTTTATCCTTGGTTATCATAACAATAATAGAGAAAATTTGGAACTGAGTTCAAGAAGCCAGAAGAATGGAAACTTATACAGCAATATTTTTTCTTTGACTTTCTATAACAGATATTTGTATCTCTAAGACATTCTTTTGCATGTCTTCATTTATTAATTTCGAGGGTTTTTTAAAAATGCTTCACACGAGTTTTTTAATACAACTTTGTGCAGTAAAAAAAGTAATTGACATTTCAAAGGAAATATTCAATTCCACAAAAATGTGGTTTTTCCATTATACTTGCACACACATGGACACACATGCACACAAACAGATTTTTTGGAGCCCACATTTATTATTGTAAATATAGTTAACATCTATTAGTTGCTCAAAAAATGAAGTTTTTGTATAAAGTGTTATGCAGAAACAGTATTTTTAACTTTAAATTGATTACAAAGAATGCTGAAGTCAACATTCATGAATACAAAACAACCTTGGGACCCGAAAGCATCATATGTACCCTACACTTAATATTGCTGTTGAAATTTTTGCACAGCTCAACTATAGCCTCTACTTCTGTTTTCTTAACAGACCAAAAAATAAGGACTCAGCATAGATCAGGAAAATTAATGACAGTACTTTAATTGCAAAGAAATTATTTTTTCTTCCCTATATATCCAGAATTTTATTTGTTTTTCAATTTAAAGTTTGTGGTTTACCTATGATTGACTTTACAGCACAGCCCAGAGTTTAAAACTCTAACAAATCAAGGACTTCTGAAAACTGAGCTTTCTTGCTGTTGTTCCCTATCCCTTGGCCTTGTATTCCCTGTATCTTACAATTCCCCGTCTACTTCTGCTGCTCTTTTTCTGGCTCTTTCTGGCTAAAGATGCTAACTTCAAAAGAAAATAATAATAAACTGATTTTCACTTTTCTTTTTTTAATCCAAGATTAGCAGGCTGAATTGACAATTAAGAGCTGTTGGTATTCTTTCTCTTCTAATCTGTGGGTATTCTCCTGTTGGGTCTATTATACTCTCAGCCTTGGTTTTACTACTTGATATTGTTAGCAAATGTCAGTGTTCATCAATATCACAGTTTGTTTTACTGCAGAAAATGCTTTCAATTGAATAGAAATGAAAGGTGAAATGCCATTAGAGAAACAGTGCTAAGCACTGAGAATCAGTTCCTCAGAATGATGTTTTTATGATTATTTTATGGCTCCCGAAGACTACTCTTTCTTGATAGACAGATAAAGTGAAAATTTTAATACACTGTCATGAATCATCTCCCCAGTACTTGCTTCACTTTTCCTCCTACAGGAGAGAGAAAGCATGCTGAAAAAACAACCAAACAAAACAACATTCCCATAATACATGTAATAACCCACAGACAAATTTTCTGCTTCTTGAAATTGGTAGAAGTTCTGCAGCAAAAGTACAGGTAGGAATATCACCTTGCCAGTTGTGTATAGTGTGCACTGCACCACTCATCCTGAGCTAAACAATGAAAGGGGAAAGGGGAAAGGAGAAAGGGGAAAGGAGGGGAGGAGCAAGGAAAGCAGAAAGGGAAATACTTGAATATGTGTCTCTCAGTCAGGCAATATGGCTGAACTTAAATGTATGCAATTTAAATACGTTTATAAAGATATTCACTTTATGGGTCTGTCTTTAATTTTCTTCATGGTAGCCAGTATTGTACCGTATTTTGGATTTCTCACTAAAGCATTGTTGATAAAAAGAGTGTTGTGACTATTTCTGAGCATTGCTTGTATAACATTAAGGTTTTGGGGTTTTTGTTTTGTTTTGGTTCATTTCTTTTTCTGCAATCTGCTCCCTGCAATGAGTAGGCTGAGGATGCAAAAGAAATTGGGAGAAGATACAACCTTAGCAGTTGACCCAAACTGATCAAAAGGAAATTTGAAGCAGCATAATATTATTTATGCTCCTCATTAAAAACTGTGGGGAGACAGTCATTGCTCAAAGAGTAGCTGGTCATATTTGTGGGAGGTGGTGAAGGATTATCTCTGTATCTCTTGCTTGTTTGGGTTTTTTCCTTCATTCCTCCATCCTTTAAATTGTATTCACTAAGACACAGGGATGTTTCAGTTTTACTCTTGCTCACTACCTTTTCCAGCTGGAGCAGATGGGAACAAGCAGTTGGCCATGTGATTTTTAGGTGCCTGATGGGATCAACCCACTGCCAGATAGAAAACAGAGGTTTTCAGAAAAAAAGTATTTCTGTTTAGGAAACAGAAATAGTTTCTTTGCTTAGCAGAAGTAAAGGGAAAGGGAAGAGTTTGAGTGGTAACACAGAAATGTGGTAAAAGGGGTAGTGTAATTTACAGGATTGTCATATGTCCTTTGAAAGTGATCTTAATTTTGTGTGTTATGTATGAATGAGTACTGAATATGTAGATACTCACTGAGGAGATGTAGAGAAGAAAACGAGACATTATTCAGTATTACGGTAACATATTTAGGAAAAAAAAAATACCAGTTTAAGCTCTCCCCTCTCTCAATATTTTTGTCTCTAGAGTTATTCAGGTACTATAAGAAAGTTCCATCCTCTAACAATGTGGGTTCTGTTGGTTAATGAGCACCTTCAACAATGACATAACTTAGTGTCTCCTGAATTTTCCCATTAAAATCTAGTGAAAGATCTAATTTTTGTCAGATTTTCTTTGACTGCTGAGTGCTAAATATGGCTGATTGAGATAGCAAATTTAGATTCATATATGTAAAAAACAGTCCCTCCCTTACAGCTGGAGGCTGAACTCCACTCTATTCATGACTTAAATCACAGGATTTTCATAAGTTTAAACCACAACTGTTAACTTAGTATTTACCTGTACAGTTCTTTTGTGAATTGTATTCAATAAGTCATTTTCTATATCCACAGTATATGAAAATGAGAAGTTACCCTTTCTAAAGTTTATATTGAGTGAATATAGACTTGGAATAGTGAAAAAACAGAAAAAAAAAAAGCTGAAGGAAAAAGGTTTTCTTTGAAAAATCAAAGAACTTTAGAAAAAAATTATTTCTATTTAAAATACTAGTCAATTATTATGATTTATATTTAGCACTTTAGTATTCAATATAAAATAGTAGATAAAAACAAAAAGTGAAGATTAATAGCTTGCAACAAATATGAACAACTCTAAGTGCTGCAGCTATTTCACAGGAAACATTTTTTCCCCACCTTGTACTGAAGTGGTAGTGAATGTCAAGCTAGTTAATCACAACCTTTTTTCCTAACTTGTAACCTTTTTCTGTTGCTTTCTTCTCTCCACTGCCTCAATCTCCATTAAAACAGGCTGCTCAAAAGGCAGAGCTTGCTAAAAGCACCCATGGGATGGCCAGCATGTAAAATCCATGTAACAGTTCATTATTTTCAGAAGTACAAGCAGCATTGTGAGACTATTTTAAATAAATAGTGAATAAAAAATACAAAACAATGCACACTGGTCTTAATATATCTGAAAAGATTTTTATCTGTCTTTGCTATTTTAGTATTTTGGCTGACTTGATTGAATTTTTTTTTTTTTTTAATGTGAGCATTTATAATCTGATTTCTGAATGAAAGCAACAGGAAAAATGGTAGAAAAACAAATCAAGAAATACCTGGAATCATACTGTACACACAGAACTGTGCGCTACTCCCGTCAGAGTGAATAAATCAAACAAGTTAATGGACCTGAGTTACACTGTATCATGCTTGTGACTGTTTGGGATTTTTTGGGTGTTTGGAGGTGGTTTTTTTGTGAGGTTTTGGGAGGGTTAGTTTTGTTTTTTTTGTTTTCTTTTTCTCAAAAAGGTCTCTTGCCCATTTAATGGTATCTACTGATTAGAATTACCATATGGATTCTAAACTTATTTTTCATGTACTAGTAGTACATGTAGTGTACTAGTTGTACACTACACTAGTGTACTAGTGCACTAGTGTACACATGTAGTGTCCTACTACACATGTAGTGTACAAACCTAGTAGTGGTTTAGACCTCTCTTTTCACACTTATACCTAGGTATTTTCTGCCTCAAAAAGTTCCGTGAGTAAATAAAATTCCTGTGAAAATTCTACTCAGACATTTTATCTCCTAGTTTAATTAAGGTTATGTAATATATTAAGGGATAAAGGGAGATGTAATCCCACACAGCAATAGTTTTACAATAGCCTAGTCTGAAAAGTAGGTGTAGGCATTGCCAGATTTATATCAAAAAAGGATTCCTATATCATTTGTACACACTGAGAAAGAAGATTCATGGCTCTCAGAGTAAAGATGCATGTTAGCAGAATAAGCCAAATTAATGAGAAATAAAACACGTAGATAACAAAGAAGTAAAAAGTAAGAAGTGAAACTGAGTTAAGACTTGGGAAAAAAAGTGAAAAACAAATCAGAGTTTGCTCATATCTAAAAAAAACCTGTATTCATTTTTGTCCACAGTTACAATTGTCTTATCATTTTAGAGGACACCTTTCAATCAGCCTCCCATTAAAGTGACCTTCAGTGACCACGTTATGGCACAGGCATTCCAAATTGTCAGTGCAAAAAGCAAGCACAGAAGTTTCTATATGATGATGCATATTTCAGTGTCTAAGAGACCCAGGTGAATTGGTGCGTGAGAAAAGGTAAGCTGCTTCCCAGCTTGGGTTGGGTAGGCACACTGTGAGCAGGGAATTAATAAAATGTTCCTGGTAGTGAACATGACAGAGAACAAAAATCTCAGAGTCCGTGCTGAACTGCTGAACTGAGCTTGTGAAGTTGAATTATTGCTCATGTTTTTCCTTTACTTTAGTTGTCCCAGAACTCCATTGTCACAAATGGTGGAAGATCATGTTTTACTTAGGGCAGGTATTTTTAGGAGATTTTCTCTTAGGCTGTCCACACTTCTAGGCAGTTTTCCCTTCCTACTTTGAAAAAGACATTTGTCCTTTTCTTATTTACTGAAATATTTTTACACGATTACTCTGAAATTGTGATGAACAACAAATTTAATGATAAAGAACCTATTAGGCTCAGTATAAGAGCAAGGACCATAACATAGGCATCATCTTTGATTCAGTCTGCTCTCCAGAGCCTCAAAGCCCAGCTACATCTAATTTTTGTTGATTCATTCTGCATAATAGCTATAAGATACCATAATCCTCTCTGTCTGTGCAGTTAAATCTCTCCCAAGATTCTCATCATCTCATATCTTGCTTATTGGAAAGTCTTTCTTTTCAGCTTTGAGAGATGATCTTGCCTCAGTCAAATCTATTCAGAATGCTACCGTAAGGAATATTTTCCTAGCTCACTTTTCTTCCCTTTATGCCCTTCCACTGATTTTTCTGTCTCATCAAATATACACTATTCTTCTTTATTAACAGGTACCCTAATGGCCAATCCTCACACTACATACCTAGTTTCTGTTTTCTATGACACCAAGCCTGTGTGGATTCATCACCCTTGCTATATTTTGCAGCAAGCAATTTCAAGCTTACTCTCATACTTCCTTTCATGCCTGGGAGGATCTCCTTTAAAAGACCCCTAGAGCTATCTTGTAATCCACCATCAATTCTCTTCCTAAAGCTGTTATTGGCTATGATGCATAAAAGAAACCAAAGCCCCTAAGCAATTGGTGCAGTAAAACATAGTCTATATTGCCAAGCAGTGTTTGTCTCATGGTCTCTTTGCAGTGCTCTGTTCTCATCCTGCATTCAGTACACAGACTGTCACCTCAACTGGAACAAGAAAATAATTTAGCTCTACCTCACACCACATGGCTGAGAAGAGTCATAACTCATGATTTGTATTCCCAAGCATTACTTAAATACGGAAAACAGCAGATGATGCTATTCTAAGATTTTTAGTGCTCTAGCATTCTCTATGATTAGGTCCACGTTTCTTACCATAACTTTACTTATTTTCTTTCAATTTATATTGAAAAGAAAAACCCAACCAAACAGAACACATAAAATTATACATGGAAGCAACTAATTAAATTGGAATAGACCGACCTGCATAAAAACTACATTTTTTAATGTAAAATAGCTATTGGATAATAATGGAAAATAATTATTTTATAAGTAAGACCTCTTTGGTTATGTTATAAACTTCACTTTCTAACCTGTCCTCTATATGCAGACAAGGAAGGGAAAACGTCATGGAGTTATATGCCTCTTGGTATCTCCTGCTAGTAAAAGAGTCCCTGTGTGACAGGCTTTAATGTCAACAAGCATTTAAGCTAAAGTTAAATTAATTTCTACCTAGCTTTTGTCCTTACACTTTGTACCAAATACAGCAAATAAGGTCACTGGCAGATAAATATCAATTTTAAAGCAAATATTAGAAGGCATTTGTGTCAAACCTATCTGCAAGGATTAAAACCATTGAATAAGGATACCATAGCAGCCAAGATTTTGTCTAAATCTGTCCAGATCCCTTTCTTGAATTTCCTTTCCCTAGATATCGAGAAGAGAATGTTCTACATCAAGACCTTGCCGCTTTATGGAGTCAGAGCAGAAACAGAAATTAATTTATATCTGGTAACTGGGAAGACCTTCTAGACTGCCTAAAGAAATGAAATCTCTTCAACCTATAAAGTGCCTTCAATTAAATTTAAAAAAAAAAAAGCACAATACAAAAAACAAACCTCCAAGTGAGATGTTATATGAAAGAAAGTAAATCAAAGGCAATACTGAAAACTGAGTACTCTGCTAAAGTCCTAGTTTCAAACTTGGCAATACAACTAGCTCTTTTCACAGTAGCAGAAGATATTTCAGTCATAGATAAAAGGCTTTATATGTCTGTCATATAATTTAAGTGTGAAAACATAAAAAAATGCTCAAAATACTGTAGCATATTAAGCATTTTAAACACAGATTCTCCTAAAGAAATTTCTAAAGGAATTTTAGCTGCATGGTATTATACAGTTAATTTGTATAACATGCTAAGAAAAAAACAAAAATAAGAATGATCTTAATATTACTATAAAGGTAAATAATATTTTATACTTTTTCCTATATCCATTGTAGATATATTTTTAAGAGCTTTTTAAAAGCAGAGTACATGCTACTTCTCACTCAAAAGTCCAAAAAGTAAGACTTCTGGGATAGAAGAATGGACAAAGTTTTCACCTATATTACCTGAAAAATGTGCCCAGGCCATTATTGCATCTGTCACAGATGAAGAAGCTACCGTTATGCATCATTTATCCATTCAAGGGTTTACAGCTCAAACTATTACAGGGAGGTCACAAATTCACCAGCTATCAAAAAGAACTAGATTCTGTGCTTGCAACTATGATTTAGTGTGGAAGAATTCATAATGTCTACATAACCAGGCAGCTGGTTCGACATCGGAGGTAGCTCAAATGTGTAGATAATGTTGCTTTAGTTTGTTTGAAACTTATGCTCCGTAAAATAAAGATTGACCTTTTTCATGTGAAAGTGTATCTATTCCACAAGTCTAAGAAACAAGCTTGACTATGCTAGTAAGATTTAAAGGATGTAATGCTTTTGATTGGTATTGATCTACTGAAGAAAGAATTAAGGAGATGACTCCAATTCCTTCTCTGCAGCTATGCTAGACAAGCAGATTACAGGAAGATGACAATTACAAATTTGGTTTTGCAAATGACCCTAAACAGTTCAGTGTAGCACACGTGAATGAAGTTTAGTGCTGTTAAGGCAACCTGAGTAATTCTAGCCTTATAAACTTACTAGAATCGGAGGGAGGAGCTTCCTTCTATCCCCAGTATATCATTTGTGGAAACCAACTTCCTATAGGGCTTATAAGTGAAATTTTCCCTATGAGAAGGTCAGATTATTAAAGTGTTGCTTGAAGGCTGCCTATTTTAAACTCACCTGAGACCACCCATCTGGCACCAATTACAATTAGACTCCTTACCAAGAAATTATGAAAGCAAAAACATTTTCTGTCCAACATAAAGAAAGCCCTCCATCTAAGTAGCAATACTTATGTGAATTAACAGACTCAGATTTCCAGCTGCAGCACATTTCTTGTTTCCAGTGCCCAATACATGATGCTCATTATTCTTTAAATTGAATAAATCTGCAGCTAGTTCTCAGGTGTCCCTTCTCTGAACAACAAAAAACAAGATAAAAACCAACCAGAACCAACCTAAAACAAAGTCATAAAATTACTGCAGCCATTTGCTTCTGATACTTCCTGTAAGGAGAACATAATTATATTGCTGCTTACTTAGTCAAAACTTCCAAAAGTACTTTGTTATCCAAGGTCATTCTCACAAAAGCCTTTAATGATTAACTTTTTTTTTGCCAATTGCTATTTTGAATGCTAGGGTAGCATCCTCTAACTGACTTAGTGGCTGCACAGCTGATAACCAGTGGGGAAAATGGCAGAATGACCCAATTTTTATGCCCTACCAAGCAGAAAAGTCTGGTTTTGCTTTCTTTATGAAATGATCAATAAAAATAAAAAATAACCCCCTGAAAATTCTTAAATGATACTTTGAAAAAGATGAAATTATATAATCCAAACATAATTCCTACAATACAGCTATTAATATGAAGAACATGAAACTGATACCAACAATACAAAACATGATGAGCTTGGAATTGTATTGAACTGGTGAGTAAAATAAATACAATTTATTTAAGGCCCTATCCAAAAGAAGAATGAGACATAAGGTACAGTTTGTCCTCATATTGTATATTTCCAGGTATTTTCTCTACATGCCTGTATTTTCCTTGCTGAACTGTCTCAGGTATAGAAGATCCATACTTGCTTGCTGTACAATGAATGAACCACACAGAGTAAGCACTTGAAGTAACATAATTTTCAAAGGTTGCACAGCAAGCTCCCGGTGTTTGGATACTCCAAAACAGCAACTGGAACAATTTTTATACTTTAGAAATGGACAAAGGAGAAAATAGAGCCATGGTTTAGCTATGATACAGAGACTGAATGATTAAAACAATGTATATTTTAGTTAATACTTAGTCAAAGGACACAATTACTGGACTTCAGATTATGAAAAAGTACATATATTACTTACCTGAGACAGGGAAACTCCACAGAAATAAAGTCAACATGTATGAGTGCAAAAGGTGTAAAAGAAGCACTATTCTGTATAGAAGGGACATCTTCTAAGGCACATTTCTGAATTGAATTCATTCCACTTTAAGGATCATCTGTTTATATAATGTAAGATTTGCCTAAATTTGCCAGTGGTTTGCACTATTTGAAGGACCTACCTCTGCATTGTCCCCCTGACTCAAGGCTAGATTCATCTGTCAATATCAGATGTCTAGGCACATTAAAAACTCTATAATTTTCCAGTATTAAGTAAATAGGGACACACAGACAAAGGGAAATGGAGGAAGGCAATATGTGGAAACTTAGAATAGTTTCACTCAGATCGAAAAGCAAATTAAATTAAAAAATAAGTGACTTTATTCTACTGTATTTACTGTTAATAAGTTAGTATGGGTAAAAAGAAATACAGTATGAGTACACTTAAAAAGCCAGAGAAGTGACACATTTACTACCATACATAGAGTACTGTCATATTTTAACCCCAGCCAGCAGCTCAGACTCAGAGAACGTCTCCCTCACTCCCCACTGCTAGGATGGGGAGAGTATCAGAAGTGTTCAAGTGAAAAAACTCATGAGTTGAAACAGAGTTTAATAGGTAAAGCAAAAGCTGCTTTTGCACACAGCTACAGGCAAAGCAAAAAAAAGGAGTTCCTTTGTTACTTTGTTGCTTCCTACAGATGTTCAGTCACCTCCAGAAAATCAGGAATCCACCACACGTAGTGGTGACTTGGGAAGACAAAAGTCATTACTCCAAATGTCCTGCCTTCTTCTTTCCCCTGTATTACATGCTGAGCGTTACACCATATGGTATGGGATGAAGAACAGCATCCTTTGGCCATTTGGTGTTGGCTGTCCCAGCTGTGCTCCTTCCCAACTCCTTGTGCACCCCCAGCCTGCTCACTGGTGGGGTGGAGTAAGAAAAGGTCTGTGTTATTGCCACTCAGAAACAGCTAAAACATCCCTGTGTTATCAACACTCTTTTCATCACAAATTCAAAACTTAACACCACACAAGTTCCTAGCAAAAATATTACCTCTATCCCAGCCAAAATCAATACAATGCATTAGATTATAAATATGTATATAATATAATAGAAATTGCAATCCTTATATTGCAAAACTGAAAAGTAAAACATCTGATTATTTCAGGGCAATCCAGATAAAAATATCCTTGGACTCCAGACTATACTTCTCTCTTTGATTTGGTTGCACATTGAACTGTGAGAGAATGCATCTCATGTGGATCCTTGCCAGGTTAGCTGGATATTTTTTAAGTCAAAACTGACCTCAGAATTCAACAAATTCAAATGGCCATTAATATGTATATCCTTATATACAAACATAATTTTGCTCACTATAAATTGATCCTTTCTATCCAATGGGCAGCTGTATTCTGTCACTTATATCCTCAGTGTGAATTTAAGGTGTCCTTCTATTTTTGCTGAATGCCACCATTATGGTAATAAAATTTTAAGTCACTGAAGAAGGACTCTGCTCAGAGAGGAAATCACAAGCTCTTAACCAGATGCAGGTGGAGCAAGAAGGCTTGGTACTATTGTATTGTTTGATCATCTAGAAGAAACTGCAAATCTAATCAGATCCCTATGTTGAGAACTTCATGAACAAAAACCAGGCACATACACTCAAAGCAGAAGAGATGATATAGCCTCATCGAAAGCCTCCTGTTGCTTTCCACATCCCACACTAATCATTTAAATCTGAATTGTACGAGACTTGGCCAGCTTGCTCTCATCTGTGCTTGAGACTTACCCAGACACAGAAAAGCATTTGACAGCTTTTTATTTGGGGTGAGATAGAGGTATAAAACTCCATGTTATGATCATGCTGAAACCATCATATCTATATTTTCATTTTATTCAGGAGCAATAGGGTTTTGTGTCAAATTTGATTAAATTTTACAGAATTTCTATAGCAGTTGCTACATATATCTTTAACTATCTTTTTTATTAAAAGAAGAGAGAGGTTGCCAGTGCTATCAATATAAAACTACTGCAATACTTTCTCCAGTGAGGCATTTAAAATATTAACTCATATATGATATACAAGATTAAAAGATTACGCATATTTTTTCAGGAAAATATTGCTATTGCTAGTTTTACTTTCATAAAACTGCAACTTTATCAGCAGCTTTGTTATCATTGTTTTGTGCACATGACAGTAGTGCACAAGTTTTGAGTCAGCAGTGCCCTGGCAGCCAGGAGGGTCACCCATGTCCTAGGAGACATCAGGTACAGCAGCTCCAGTGGAATTGTCCTGCTCTGCTCTGGGGTGGCCTCATCTTGAATATTGTGTGCAGTTTTGGGTGCCACAATATAAGGAAAATACTTAACTATTACAGAGTGTCCAGAGGAGGGCAACAAAGATGGTGAAGGGCTTTGAGGAGAAGCCGTACAAGGAGCGGCTGAGGTCACTTGGTCAGTTCAGCCTGGAGGAGACTGAGGAGAGGCCTCATTGCAGGCTACAACTTCCTTATGAAGGAAAATGGACCCACAGGCACTGGTCTCTTCTCTATGATGACCAGTGACAGGACCAGTGAGGGAATATCCTGAAGTTGTGTCAGGGAAGGTTTAGCTCAGATATTAGAAAAAAGTTTTTCACCCAGAGGGTGGCTGTGAATTGGAAGAGGCTCCCAAGGGAAGTAGTCACAGCACCAGCCTGACAGAGTTCAAGAAATGTTTGGACAATGTTCTCAGGTGTGTGGTGTGAATCTTGGGGCTGTTCTGAGCAGGACCAGGGACTGGACTCAATGGTCCTTGTGCGTGCCTTCCAACTCAGCTTGTTCTGTGATTCTGTGACAACTGTTCTAGAAGGCATGCCTCTCAAAGAAGGGTAATGGGACAAATGAAATTAAAATAAGGGACATGGCTCAGTGCTGAACTTGGCAGTGCAATGTTCATGCTTGGACTTGATGACCTTAAGGACCTTTGCCAGTTTGTGGTTCTATGATGCTGTGAAAAGGACCATGCATTTCTGAAATCAATGTCCCAAAAATAGAGGCAACAACAATAACAAAGACAGGGAAAGCCTGTTGGCACACAATGGTGGTAATTTTTAATAAAGCTTTGTACCTCATCAACCAGACCTGAGAGGGATCATTTGTTTTCATCACTAGAGGAGAAATATTATCCTGAAATACATTACCTATCTACATTCCCACTCACCACTAGATAACTGACTTATACAAACTATGAGATGATCAAAATAACTACAAAATTGTTCAGAAGAAAAGATAAAGGATAACAGGCATTTATCAAAGCTCACACTTTTTTTAAACAGCATAGAAAATTTCTTAGGTAAAATTCATGAACATTGTAAGTATCTGATCAACTGAGAGAAGCTACTTTTCTGAAACAATATTTTTTCCTCTCATTTATTTTGAAGTGATTACAGGGCTTTGTTGATCCAAACTATCTCAGTTACATCAGTCAAGTAGAATTTTAATTCCATCCATATTTTTGACCATCTTCCTTCCCCTTTTAGACAACGCATAACCAGCAAATATCTACTAATGGAGGTCTGAATTTAGGATAGCCAAGAGAGAGCTAAAAGGAAATTTTGCTTATTTCTTCTTAGTCTGGACACGCAACATCACTTTCTCTCTAAGTACCTAAGTACATATACCATGTGCTTTGGAAGCAAATAATAGTAGCAATAACTATTATCTTTTGGACTGAGTTTTATATTTACCAATCTCTGTGAAAACAGTAATTACTTTACTAAAACAGAGGTTCTGTCATTTACATTTCTCCAGGACATACACACTGTTATGTGTGAACAGACTGAGAACATATTGTAGGTATATATTCTATCATCAATTAAGATTCCTTTTTAAACAGAGGGGAATCACTCTCAAAAAGCCAAATAAATAGCTGCGAGTTCAAACTTTGCTATTAGCCCACCAAAATTCTGTAAAAGAATGAAAAAAGAAGACAAACTGGGAAGCCTAAAGGAGTTTTCACAGCCTCCATCACTGAACATGAGAGAATATTTTTTTAAAAATAATTTTAGGTACCATGGCAGCACTAAACTGACCTTTGCTAATGATGAGCAGGCTTCTACCCAGTGGTGGCTCTCCATGGCCATAAACATCACATGTGTACCAACACTAAAAATGGACAAGGGTGCCTTTTCTATGGTCCTGAAGGGAGTCTCTCTTTTCCCCTCAGAGTGGGGTGGTCTGGCCCACACAGGCTGTGATGGACAGTGCCTGACCCTGCTTTCTCCCATACTGTGCCTGGATAGCACAGGCCAAAGCAGAGAGAAAACAACGAGGAATTAAATAGTAGAGAAGTTCATGGACCAGTGCTCTTACCCTGATTAATGAAAAACATAGCTTCAAGCTTCAAGAGTAATCCTAAAATCTGCTGTCAATTAGTGTAAGAAGTAAAGAATATAAAGGCATTGGAAAGGGTGTGTGCATATGTAACTTATAAGTGTTTTGTCTTTCAAATATGTTACAATTTTTCTATATAATTCAAATAGTTTTTCAAAGATAACAGGACCTATAATTGCGGAAATATTTTATTTTTTGTTAACTGATGTTGAGCAAACCTTCATTAGACAAACTCACTTGCAATTTATATCCTTTGAAATTAAGAGAGTTGACTCAGGAATGAATTTGATCCAATCTTTTCCGCTGTGTCCTAACATAGATTGGAGTAAAGTGACAATGCTAGAATAAAAATTACTGAAACCTAAAAGAGTGGAATCAAACTCCCAAATCAAGTTGGGAAAATTAAAATTTAAAAAAGTCCATTTTCAGAAATGTAACTGCACTGTAACTTTGACAATGATCTTGCTTTCCTATGGCTTTTTGGCAATTACAACTGTAGCTCTCCAGACCGACATGGATTGCTCAGGGTAATAGTACAGGCATGACATTAGAAAAAAATATATTAAGTGGAGATCACATCACATGGGACATTGACCCTCATTTACAGTAATAATATTCTGTAGTCAAGTACAAAATATGCTCTCTGACTGTCCTCCAGTGAATGAGATTCTTTTTTGTTCCATTGTCTATTATATTTGTATTTTTTCTAAATTTAGTAGCAGATTTAGTTAAAAAAAAAAAAGGAATAAGACATTTCAAATCTTTGTCCTCAGTTATTTAAAGTGAAAGTTAGCAGTATTCTACACATTATTGTAAAAATTTTTTACTAATTTTGCTTCACCAGATATATCTTCTTTATTGTCTTTCATATAAGACAAAATTTTAGCAGAAGTTTCCAGATCAAACTTCTAAAAAGAGAAACAATATTTTTGGACTAACCATCCAGAAAAGAGGGGCTCTGAATATAAATAAGCACATAATTCAAAAAGATATTTTACTTCCCTGTAAAGAAAACAAACAAAACCTCCAAAACTGTCAACCAATCAAAAAAAACCAACCAAAAAACCACACAACACCAGAAAACAATACAATATAGTTAAATGAGCAGCAATATTTAAATGTCGCAAAATGCGCCATTGCCTACAAGATAAGTGCGACTCAACAGAGAAGTAATTTCAGTGATCCTCTTCAAATTCTCTATTTTATTATTTTTCTTGATCATAGTTTGGAAAGCTTCCTTTACATGAACTTGTTTCTTATGTTATTAAGGCAAAATGAAAATATATTTCACTTGGTGTTACCATTCTAGAGATGAATTCATTTTAGTCTGGATTTTGAATTGTTAGCAACTGTTCCCATTATGCCTTCACACTTATTCTTTAAAAATAATCTAGAAGAGTAAATAAAAATAACTTAATTATATAATGTGTGATGAAAGAAAATAAAAAGTATTGGAAATATTGGATATGAAGTCTAACTGAGACTTTTCCTTCTTTTTTCCCCCTTTTCATCCTTTTTTCCCCTGGTTTTGAAATGTTGCTGCTGTTGTTCATGGACCTGGCAATAAAAAGAGACACTCTTCTTCAGCAAGGCGTAATCAATCCACTGCTGGGAGAGGAATTTTGGCACAACTAGAGGAGACTGTCTCTTGGAAATCTGCTCTGAACTTACAGATCCTTCCAGGTTTCAACTCTGACCTGAATTCTTAGTGTCTTTGTGTCCTTGTGATTAAAAGTCATAAGCTGAAACTTTGAGTGGACCAATGAATTAGAGTTCTGGAAAACACTGATTGTAAATTGATTGTTGTAAAATTGTTGTAAAATGAATAAGACAAGGCACAAAATCAACTGTGTGACAATGTCTGTGGAAATGTAACTTACTGCATGAATTTTCTAATACTGTTACATACAGTTGCTATTTATAATTATATAAAAACTAAAAATAAAAAAATGCAGTAAAATATGTTATCATATTTGTCTCTATTCCACATATATTTTCAAAAAAATTCTTTGCCCATTTCTGTAAAAGAAATGAGAAGATAATGCTTACTAAACAAAATAAAATGAACTGAAATTATTTGCCTTATCTTCCAGGAAAAATAATTTAAAAAAAAAATTAAAATATGAACATTAGGCTTTTCTCTAAATGACATTGCTTTGGTGAAATATCTCTGCTAATGAAAATGCATTTTGATTTACTAACTAATAATTCAATATCTGGTAAAATGTTAATACTACTTCATTTCAGCTGATAGTTTTGTCATCTCTATGACAATCAAAATGCAAAGCACAGAAAGTAAGAAGTAACACATGAGATAAACTTAGTAAAGAAAAAACAGAGCCCATTTGTAGTTATTTCAGCTTTTAGAGCCCAACATCCATTAGTTTTATTTCCCCTGAACTGCTTAATATGTAAAAAGAATTCCAAATTAACATTGCAACAGATGTCAATCCAGTTAGGTCTGATTCCATACCCTCTTATTAGTGAATGAAATGATTGAGCTCAGTCTCCAGTGGTGTCTGAGCACCCTAAATATTGAAAGGCAAAAACTTGATGGAATTCTGATTTTCAGAGTCCAACATGCTTCTGAACCCAAATTGTTTAATCCTTCCCTTTGAGAGTATTGCCAATGTCAACAATATTTTGCAGTGTAATTGACTGATGGAAAAGGTCCAATATGTTAAGGAACCAAGAAGGGAAAGGAGGGGTAGGAAGGGGATGTATCTGTTCTTTCTCAGTGCCATTTGGCAATCTGATGAGCTCTGAGAATTTGTCAAAATTAAACTGACCATGCCCAGATGGAATTGTTCTTTTTCTCTTTCCTGGAGCAGCTTTGATGGCAAATGGGGTATCATTTCTATCTTTCTGTCAGACAGTTATAATATACTGTGTTTATAAATCCACCACCAGTCTGATTTTTGCTAAATGGTCTTTCAAAATCTCCTTACCTCCTTGAATAAGCAGTACTGCCTAAAATGTCATGAGGTGCCAATATACATTAAGTTGAAAGTTCCCTTGATGTTTTACTTCTTCCAGAAATCTAGCTACTCTATAGTATTTCTGAGAAGCATATTTTCTTTAGGGTCATAGATGCCAAGACTAACAAGTACAATTTTATGGATGCAAGAAAATAGTATGGTTCTAATTTGGAAGTATATGTTCTCTCACAGAAAATGCACCTGTGGTAAAGTTTGTTGGGTGTTTTTTTTTTTTTTTGTGAAAAGATATTATAGTATTTTCCTTTATTAGTGAAATGCTATCTCTCTATAGGGTACTCCCCTCTTCCTCTCACAGCTTTAACCTGCAATTACTGCAATAAAATACTTTAGGAGTCCCAGAAATATCATTCTAAAAGGAAAGCCCTTCCTGAAAAGCTGCAATATTAATGCACTAGCATTTTGAAAATTACATTCTTTGAAATGAACCAGTGTTGGATAGGGTGGTAATTCTGAAAGATTCAGAAGCAAATATAATGTTGCACTGGAAGATAAAACTAGTTTGGATTTTTCCAAAACATTAAATTTGAAATGTTAACACCAAATATTAGAATCAAACCATGTTTCAGATTCTAGAAAGGAGCTGTAATATGATAAGCTGTGATGAACCCAGAGAACTTCTGTCTTGTTTTTTGAGCTCCATTGAAAAGGAGCCTTAGAAATCTTTAATGCAATCTATCAGCAAGTCTAACCTGAAAATGTACTACCATTAATGGCACATGGATTTTAAAATATTTTTTTTAGCATTAAATATGAATTTATAGTTCAGCTTAATTTTTATTCATAAACACAAGTCTAATTTTGTGGCAAACACCTTTCAAATTGAGTTTCTTTAGAAATGTTACAGGTTTGTTTTGACTAACCTTGGTATCTATGGAGTTTTTTTTCTTCCATATCTATGGACTATATTTAAAAGATATTTCACTAACAGTAAAATCAAGCCTATTTTGCATGCACACATTCATATATTCCATAAATGCACATTCATACGCATACAAATTATGTACAAAGTGCATGCATCTGTATTTATACATCAAAGTGATTATGAAATTAGTCTGAGTAGAAAAGTTTGAACAAAAAATAGAAAATGCTGAGAGTCAACCTAAACGTAAGTATTTTTGTAAGCATAGCAGAGACAGTTAAGGCTGAAATGGTGTATAAAAATGTAATTTACGTATGTTTTTCTGATTTCTTTCTGATTTTTTGAATTTTATTTTTCTTTTTAGAAATTCTAAATACTATGCACAAAAATCTAAATCAGATAACAGACTTGCTTGATCAGAACAGGTATCCCCCCCATGCAAGCATCCTATCTCTGATGTCTCCAATCAGTAAGAGACACCTAAGGCAAGAATTACAAAACGAAACAAACAACTAACCAAAAACAAAAACAAACAACAAGCAACAACAACAATAAAAACTAAACAAAACCAAAAACCAAAACCAAACCAAAACAAAAAACCCCCAAGCAAACAATTAAGAAAGAAAGAAAAACAGAAAGGGAAATTATAGAATGACTAACTCTTTCAGCCCCTAGTAGGTAGCACAGTTGGATATTTTACTGAACACTGAATATGGATCACACCATTTTAAAACACAGACGAGTGGCTCTATCTACTTGTACTCTGCTTCCCACACCTGCTTGCACTTAACACCCCCTGTGTCACTTTGTGACAATGAGTTCCAGATTCCAATTCTTCATCAAATTAATAATGTCTGGAATATATTTTTTTTAAAGGAACTATTAATGCATTGCTTCCTTTCTTCACTTGTTCTTGTCTATACAAAAAGTTTTAATCTATTTAGTCTTCCCACCAGCAGCTGATCATACTTGCTGTTGTTCTGGCATTTCTACAAGGACTTTTTCTGACCACTGCTGACAGTTTCAGAGATCTGAAACGACTCACAGAACTTCTTTGCAATTGGAATTATTTAGAGTCTTCTAGTCTACATACATTGTTAGTACTATTTTTGTTCATTATTTTGTGTGAAAGTAATTTCATTTACAGATTTGTCACCTCTTCATTTGATGACCTCCTCACTCAGTGCTGTCTGATCTTTGCACAAGTACTTACAGCCACATTTAGATTTGACTATTCTCAATAATTTTCTGTCACTAAGCAGACTTTGTTACCTGTTTCCACAAGTTAAAATGAAAGGTTTGCAGCCAAATAATATGTGACATTTGATTTAAAACCAGTATTTGATGTTTTTTAAATCCACATTTTGCAATGTCCTATCAAAACTGATAAATAAAAAAAATCTTTCTTTGAAAAGTATCTGAGCAATCTTATCACGAGTAAGTTCCTGTGGTGGAGGTGGGAAAGGAAGAGAGGAAAAAAAGTGGGGGAAATAAAATTGAAAAAATCCAGCATTTTCCTTTAGCTGGCTTATATTTTTCTGGACAACCTTCTTATTCCCTTGTTGATAAATTTAAAAATCTATTAATTTCTTTTTCCTCAGCCACTCATATTCTTTGCTTTGGGAAAGTTACTAGTCTATAAAGTCATATCTTCCACTTACCACAAATAAGATATTATTTTCTTTAATAGAATTTTATGTAGCCAGTGGGAGTTTTTTCTGCCTTTGCACAAGCATTGTATGGTTTCCTTGATAAACAGGATTCACCTCATGCCATTGATACCAGGTGCTTCACTGAGAAGACAGAAATGGGATCATGCTAGTAACAGTGGCTGAGCTTCTTCATGGAAACAGGTGATGGAATCTGGGTTTCCCACAGTCACTTCTGTGTCTTGTAAAATCATTAGATTCTGAAATGTCCCCACCTATATGTGAAGTTATGTCTATGGAAACTTATGGTTTAACCTTGAAGAAAGCATGTTGTACTTTTCTTTTTTTGTATTTATATCACAAGGATAACCAGGGGGCCTATTCAGCCCTCAGGGCTGCATCCAAATTTCTAGTTAAAAAAATACAGTCTCCATTCTGCAGAAACCTTATGCTGATAATGACTAGATAAAATATAAGGATAAAATAAATCCAAAGAGAAATAGAGGTTTAAGGTGACAGCAACAGAAGTATATAATTGCATAGATGATGAGAACATGCTGCAGATTTGAACTGTTCTTGCTGATTGATTGCAGTTCATGCAGAATCTCATGGAGATGGTAATTCCATGTATCCAATTTATGTCCTTGCTAAACAAATGTATGCTACACGTTGTTGCCATAGACATTTCAAGTACAAATTGCAGGCATTGGTATGTCTAAGTAGCCATCAGTTCTTGTATTACTGAACCTCATTGAGATAAAAGTTTACATTTTTTCTCGAATATTGTAGGATTCTTTTCTTCTAAGATGCAGCACACAGCCTTTTTTTTTTTTTTTTTTTTTTTTTTCCCTTTTCACACTGGAAATAATTTCTCAACCAATAGATAACAGAAAATGCTTTCAATGCAAACCAAGTTTGAATCATCCTCTGGATTTGAAGGCATAGAAGTTTAATGACTGACAAGATATTTTCATGAAATTCTGGAGGAGGTAATCAGAACAAGGTATCTTCAAGAAAGATGTTACCATTTTAGTTGCATGAACTTTCCTTAAGCAACGCATTGTATTGTTAATCCCAGGTCTTCCTTACCCTTGGCTGCCTTTCCTCAACATCCATGAACCATGAAATATTCAAAGCAACCTACTATTTAGAAATGAGAAATCAATGGTTTTGTAAAGATACTTATAATGGTCAGCCTAAAAGAAGCGCAAGAGTAATTTGAGATAACAATATCAGTGAGGGTGCCTTAATTTGGTTCTTTATTTATAACCTCCAGAGATTGATTTATAACCTTTAGATACCCCAAATCACTCTAGGAAAATTCCATTGACTATATAAATCACTTAGGTTTCCAAAATCAGAAATTACTATTAGGTGTTTAAATTCATTTCTCCTAACCTTTTTGTGTTCTTTTTTACTTCTAAGTGTTTTCATCTTTTTCAGTTGTGAATGCTTAAAATAAAAATATGAAAAAAAAAAAAAAATCAGTTTAACAAAATGTTTCCAGAGGATAGCAAATTGGCACATCCATCTTATGGGGCTCTGAAGTACAAAACTCAGTTCTCATAGGCCCATTTCAGCAAGGAGCTTTCTTTGTGGTGGTTCCTCATTGCACCCTCTCTGTATGCCTCATTTGTTTAAATAATAGCCACACATAATAGATATACAAAATAAATAGAAATAACAAGAGGACTCGTGCATTCTCATTTTTAAAGACTACTTTTGATAAATGCAGCTCTTTTTCAAACACACTCAGTGAAGGATTTTGCTCACTTGATAAAAGCCATCACTATAATGTAACAGCTTCCATGAAGTAGGTTTCTACCCTCTGGTCTGCTTCATTAAATATCTCAGATCTCCAGTGTCAGTACTGGGTTGTGGTCATCTGAAAATCCATATCAAATAAATTAGTTAATTTCCTGAAGGCTTTCTCTAAACAAACTCATTTATTCTGATAAGTGAAAGCACTTGGAAAAGCATATGCTTCTGGTCTGAGCAAAAGACTGACTCACTGACATTGTAGATAGCTAAGTTTTCTTATGCAGGTGGCCCAATTTCAGATTTATAATCTAAGCCTGGAAATCTACTTTCACTTCTCTTTTTACTATAGTACTGGAACTATAACAAAGCTGAGAATTAAGTAACACATTTTCCAGCATTTTCCCCACAGTTTCTTCCATGTTAGTATTCCATTTCTGTAAAATCATAGCTCTTTGCAGTTATGGATATCTAATTTGGATAAAGATCTCATTGGGAAGTCAATTAGGGTTTGCAGAAAGTTCCACTAAATTAGTACTTAAAAAATTGGGAAAAAACCCTAAAGTTTGGATAAAATTATTAAAGCTCCTATATATTTTGTTTTAAGATATTCCTTCTGCAGTGAGTTTTAGATTTTTATAATCTAATAATATTAGATGGCAAATTGTTAATAAAGAAGTTTTCTGCAAAGTAGTGTGTATGCACCCAAAGGAGTACACAAGACAATCCACTGGAGTGCAGGAGGATTTTTATTTTGCATCATTATTAAATAATATATATTTTAAACAATAGCAGATTTTGTCTTTTTCTCATTTTTTTAATATCTCATTTTATGCATGCTTTATAATGTCTATAATATGCTAGTATAGTAGTACACCTATAAAATTATAAAGAAAAACACAAATGTGCATATATTGGCAGACCATGTTCACAATTTTCTTATATGGTTGCACAGTCAAAAAAGTTTAGATACCACTGCAATGAAGAATCAATGGCATTTACAAAACCTTTTTAAAAGTACAAAAACTTTCATGTACAGAAATCTCTTGTCTAAATTTTGTGAGCAAAATTAAAAATTGCAGTATAAAGCCCTAATCAAAATCAAGATAGTGCATTAGAAATCTGTGAACAGTTCCATAAATAAACACTCTTCATAATCAAAGCAGCTTGTAAAAATCATCTTCCTATCTGTTATGAGTGGCATTTAAATTCTTCACTATTCCTTAACAATTTCCCTATTAGGAAAAAGGTCAGAGATAAAAAGAGTTACAGATGAATACACTTTAATGCGGCATGGGAAAGAAAAGCCCCTTTTGTAAACAAGACTCATCTCTTGCTAAATTTAGCTAAAATAAATTTTAAAAATATATTTCCTGCTCAACTATAAAATATAAGCAGCTACATACATGGAACAACTATTTTTTATTGTTTTTTTGCCAGTCCTTGACAGAAAAATTATGCTTGGGAATTTGAAACTCTTATACACCATTCACATGTACCTAATAAATAATGACAGAGAACTGGGTAAGCCTAGTGGCTTACATGTCTGAATAATATTTACTTAACCAGAACATTAATGCATCACTTTTTTTGTTTTGTTTTGTTTTCCCTGAGCTGAACGGTTCAGCTAACACAATTGCCACAGTCATTCTCTCAGCAGCGCTGAAATCTACATTTAAGTGCCATCTGTGAGGCAGTCAAAAACTGGCTGATTCTGTGTCTTTGTTGTCCTGTAGGATGTTATGCCTTAGTTAATAACTGAGAATTCAAGCACAGAGAAAGATGAATCTCTCTGATGTCATTCCCTTCATTGTATGTGAAGATCTGTGCCCCACCACCTACTAAGCTTTCCCTGACTGACCCGTGTTTACCTTCTGTTGGTGCCACTTCCCACTGTGTTATTGATGTGCTTTTCTGCCCAGGAAGCCGTCCCTCTCAATGCACTTTGTTAAGCTCAGGCCATGGGCACACACTGTTCTTTGTTGTACTGTATATGAGGAATGTTTTTGGAGGGGAACACTGATGGTATCAACGATTAGGAATTAAAGTGTCTTCGAAGCCACAGAAGCAACATACTGCATTGCCAAGGCACTGTATTGTAGGGATTAAACTAAAATTTATTCAATTATCAGGCTTTCTCGTCATGCCTAACTGTCTTTCATTTACATAACAGAAAGCTATGTGCTTCTAAATACACAGACTAGGCATGTTTCAGTCACTCTTTGATTGTCTTCTCTTATTGTTTAGGTTTTCTTCATTTAGCATTATTCAAAGCAGTGCAGAGTGTCAGTCAACATTTAAGATCAGCAATACCATTAAAGGAACAAAGTGCCTGTCGATTAACCTCCAAAGAAACCTCACATGGAGGCAAGGAATTTGCCTTTCTGATTTGATTTTTTTTGCCTTATATGTAAAGGTGTTTCCCAAAATGTGGAGTATGCTCTCAATCATAAGTTAGGGAAAGAAAGAGGAAAAAAAAGGTACACAAAAAACTGTGGTTGGCAGGAGGACAATTAATGAGGTTATGGTTTGGTCAATACATGCCAGAGCCAGATCATGAACATTTTGGGTTTCATTTCCCAAAAGAGCAGAAAATTCACTTCTAAAAATAGTGGGAAATGCTCCTCCTGGGCTTTTATTTTTTCTCTTCATGGTACTGGTGGTGTTTTCACTAAACCTCTAATACCTGCTTATATTTCCTGAGTAAGTGTACTGGTGAACCAACTTACTCTCTTTCTAATTCTTGTCATTATTCAGAAAGAAATCCATGAAAAGGTGGCTGTTCACTTAGGAATAACAAATCCTGTAAAATTATACCCTGAATGAGGTCTTTCCTTTCCTTCCCTCTGTGCAGTTTGTCTTCTAAACTTAATCGATTCTGACTTTGTCTCTGCAAGAAATGCCAATTGTGCATTCTGATCTCAGTTAACCCACCTAGGGAGAAAAAAGTGTTTCAAAACACATGTGGAACAAGAGGCCTGATGAAGCAAAATGATGAAATGATGACTAAGTCTAATGAGCACTGTGATTTAAAGCATCTAGCCTTTACAAAAAAAAAAAAAAATATCAAGAGAGTTTTCTTTCCTGACTGCCACTTCAACTGAGTTGATATTAGGTCTGTGACAGCACTACTAATTTTCTTCTTTCTTTTTTCTTCTAGAAGTGCAATGGTCTATATTATCTTATTAGCTATGTTCTTTATTGCATAAATGCTCTGTCTTCTTAGCAGAAATATAGTATTAATGAACTTGTGGTGACATCAAGGGGGCTAAATGGATTAATGGATGATAGACATGTTAGATGGGGCACTAACATCATCAGAGCTTGTTTATTCTGAATGACAGCATCTGTGATACTCCTGAAACAGGAGGAATATATGAAAAATTTGTTTTCTACATTTACTTGCAACATTAATAGTGGTAGTAATTAAACACTTATTCTTGCAGGAAAATTCACAATACTGATTTGATATAGGAACTCCTTAGTTTCTTTTAAAGTGGATCTTTAGACATTGAGGAAGAAAAGCAAGCTAGCAGGAAAGCAAAACAAAAGACAAACCTGGACTTTACATGATCTTAACATGTCTACAAGATTTGCTTGATTCTAAAATAATAAACTCAACTAGCACTAATAACATATTTTGATAACATCTAATACGATGGTCACACTTATTTAAAACATTGAAAAACATTTTCCTAGGGAATCTTTCTTTGTATTTTTCCCCCTATATATCATATGCCTGTACAAAAGGTGAAGGGTGTTTTTCAAGATATGGGTTTCTTTTTTCAGTTACAGAATAATCAGGAAAAAAGTCAAAATTAAGCAGTGAAGATCTGAAGCAACCACTTTCTAATGTACTCTATCTGAATTCTGTGGGAGGAAAAAAAAAAAAAAAAAAGCCCAAAAGGAGAACTCCCTACTGTTTTTTGAGGTGAGTTTTCTGCTCTTGTGGGAAATTAAACCCCAAAAGAGAAGGTAGTGAACACTACTTCTCTGGTATCTAATACAAATCCATTAATCATTAATGTTCTATTTTGTTAGTCAATCAGTAGTAACACAGTTTCATAGAGACTTTGTTGTAATTTGGCATGCCTCAATATCATTTTTTACGTAGCTAATCAATGGCTTGTATTCAAATTCAAGAGTTTGAGGATTGAAAAAATAGGTTTGATATTTCCCTAACTGAAAGGTCTAAAGAAAAATAATATTTCATATTTGACACTGCCTTTTTCTTTATTGATCACTCAGTCGAGCTGGAAAAGATCACTGATGTCACTATTGCTTCCCTGCTTCCTGTTTTATTAATGATGATATATTGCTCTCCTTGGAAATAAATACACTGGAAGCAATATACTAAGAACAGGCAAAAGTGCCATATCAGTTCTGGTCATTTTTTTTAATCCCCTTATAGACTAGTTGTGGGTGAAATGATGCAAGCATACTTATTAATTCATGTTCTGTTTGCAGCTGAAAATATGGACTAGTTCAAAGGCAAGCGCTTTAAGATAGAAAGAGTTCTAGCATTTTCAAAGGAGAAATATTTTTTTCTTTGTTTTACACAAACTATTTAACAACCTATGGATCAGGGGCTATTAATTTTATTTCTCTAGATAAGCAGTAATTTAAGGGTTTTTAAGTTTCAGTTTTTTGTTTTAATTAGGACCAATGTTTTAATTTAATTTGAAAAGGAATTAAAAAAGGAAAACAGGACTACTAAGGGATTCATAGCTAGCTATACATAATGACTTACTTTCTTCAGTAATTATTTGTAACATGAATAAGCATGGCATTTGCAAATATAATGATGCACTGTGTCTCATCATATCTCTCAAGAGATGTAACATCATATCTCTCAAGACATTTCACAAAAACACGTGGCCTTCATTCATCAGAGTTGACAACAAATATACAGTTGCATTCTATATATTGTTTGTAGAACAAAAATATCCATGAATATTTCTCTTCATCCATTTCTCAGTTGCAATGTGCTGTAGACAGATCTTTTAAATGCCAACCGTGCATTATAGAAGATATGACTAATCTAGAGAATTTCCATTTGAAAGAGAAATGAGTAATAATTGATTGGCCTAGATCCAAAGTCACAGTGGGGTTCAAAAAGCTTGTAAGTGCCCTCATAAAAATAGAAGCTGTATCAACCAATTGAATTTAATTATATGTGAAGGTGATGAGGGAGCTAAACAGCCTGTAATTGGAGTCCAATTACTCAGCTGGTCTTCCATAAAATTAATTCATCTGAAAGTTTGCCATTGTCCCATGCTCGAGGCCTGCTGCTGGTTTAATTAGTTAATACTGAGGAATCTTGAAACATTACATTATTTTGTCTTTATTGCCAATTACGGGTTAAGGAAAATTGTGTATAAAATATTAACATCTGCTTCCAGCACAACTTGGAGAGGGCAAAGGCAAAATATCTTATACTTAATCATGTTAAGAGGAGGAAAATTTCTTTAAACACAGAGAGAAATCTTCTGGCCAGTCAAGGCTTATCAAATAAAAACTCAAGGTGTAAAATATCATTTGAATGAGATGTAATAAAAATATGAAGCATAAGAGTTTATACAGCAGCTTCATGCAGAAACAGTTTAAGTCTGTTAAAGAGTTCAAGAATCACTTGGATCCAGAGGAAAGACAGAGAGGAAAATATGACTGTCCTTTTACTCAGTGATAGTATCAGTATTATTCCTAATAACCATGGGAGTAAGCGCAATAGCTTTCCCTGACGTTCTGCACTACCAGCAACATACCATTCACGTCTAAACATTAACATTAAATAATAATATTTTATTCTGAAGAGTGTTTTTGTAAAAGGCTTACTCATTCATAAGCCAACAGCTGCTAGATATTGTTCCAGCAATTTCTGTCTCTCTTTTTCGTATAAAACCTGTGTAGACAACTTGAAATTAAATGAAAAGGAGGCAGGAAATACCTGTACTTAAATTAAACTCTAAAAGACAAAAACATTCAGTCCTGGTTTGCTTCAAAACTGTCTGCAGAAACTGCAAGATTTTCTACTGTTTTAACAGATTTTAGATCAGTCTACTGGCTGAATTCAAACCTTTTTTTCTTATGGTAATCTTAGGAATAACAAACATTGAAAAAAATGTTCTATGTGGTCAGAAGTGGGCACCATGTGATACATGACTCCAAAACATTTTTTGAACTTGAAATGATGAAGGAGAAAAAAAAATAGTTGATGAGTCCCAAGAATGGTATGCATTTGTTTCCCCAAAGACTCATTCATATCTATAAAGAGCTAATTACAGTACGAAAGCTATAAAAAGCTCCATTTTGGAAAGTTTGGGGGAAAAGCGTATCAACAACAGGCTTTTTTTCTTTTTTTAAGACTTAAAAGTTAAAATTTAAAGAGAATCCATTTTGTGAACAGTGCAAATTGGATTAAAGTAGCTTTATAAAGACTTAAAGACTTTCTTAAACACACACACTACTGAATTTTCTAGGACATACAATAAACAATTTTATCATAGCCCCATTGAACATATGTAATACAAATTACCATTATGGTTTTCTATACCTCTTCCAGGATTAGAACTATTGAAGTGAGTTGCTTTTAAAACTCATATTATTGAAAATGTGGAGATAAATCTCTGCTAACTGAAGTAATATTAAAGTCAGATTTTTCAAACAAAATATACTGTGTATTTCAGAAACTGTGAGAAAGAGGCTAATCTCCTAAGGGCTAGATTTCATGACGACTCAGAAAGGTAAAAAACAAACAGAAAACCCTCTGTGAGAAAACGAGTCAGAAACTGAAGAACTTCATCTAACTTTTAAAGAAAAATAAATATAAGGCTTCATTTCCTAAACTTAAGAAGGAAAGTGCTGGAGCCTTAAACATTCTTTTAAGCCATAGAGATGCATTAAGTTTCTTTGATTAATGTGAACTATTTCTACGCTCTGCCAGCTCTTTAAAACATGAAGAAAAAAACAAAAGAAATATGGAAGAAAAAAACCGAAAGAAATATGTTGAACAGTGCAGTCAGGAAGGCAAGGAAGTTATACTGGTAAAACTTATGGGCTTCCTGACAAGGGAGGGTCTGCCATAAAGCCTATTACAAATTATCCAAATGATTTGGTAAACAGATATCAAATAGAATTCACTATATGTAATTAACATATAGGATTACTCCATCATGGGTGATAATAGGCTTATCAGTGGATGACTTCTAAGGCTGTTTCTGCGCTTTTCCTTCTGCTCATGGGAAGAGGGCAGAGAGCAGCCCAGCACATGGGAAGTGAGCAGCTGCTGAGGGCTGCTAGTGCTGGAGAGGAGGTGCAGAAATGCTCCCTGTTGAACAGAGATGGCAGGATATTACCATTAAAAATGTTACATTTTTGTTAATTGTTAATTTAATGTGAAAAGCATTCACTAAGGGAGGAAACACAAGTACTTGTACCAAACATTTTGTAGTGAATTGAGTGCCTGCCATTCAGATAAATAATTCATTTGCCATACAAAAAATTTAAGTGTTTCCTGTTTAGAGTAACAGAGTTTATACAGAGTCAAAGTGACATATCCTACAAAATATATATATATATATATATCTCCTCTGTCTCCTTCTCTCTCCTTCTATACTCCTTAAAAAGCAGCTCCAAATTATAAGCACCAACTAACAAAAAAATATTTCCTTTCCTTGGGATGGAAATACTGGAGTAAAAAAATAATGTTGACTTTAATTATATGCAGACAGTGAACTTTATCCCCCTCATTATATTTATGGACTGTATATATTCTGTTTCTCATTCATAGCAGAATAAGTATGTAAAAAGAAAATCTATGACACTTTTACAAATTGTTATTTACAGTTAACAGTGAGCAAGAAAATTTCAGCCCTGTATATCTACCAAACCTTTATAAAACAAATAGTTATTTTGGCCCTGGAAATACTGAAATTTTAGGTTTACGAAGGAGTATTATGGATCTCTATCTTATTTATGGGACATTTTACTTAGATCATGGACATTGAACAGAGATATTTTATAAACTGTATAGCCACAAATAAGAGAAAATCATAAAAGGTTCAACACGGAATATAACAAAATTCCCCCTTGTCTACCTTAAATAAATATTTTGTTGAAAAAAAAGAGTCAATATTGAAATATTCCTGTCACTATATTTTATTTTGCACTGACAACAAGAGTATAGACATAAATGATCTGGTATGCTGGTCCTCTGTCTGCATCCATGCACTCACCAGAAAGAAACTATTCTTCTCTCTTGAGGAGTTCTTCATATGTCTTTCTCCTCATGGAGAAGTTTCACCCATGTAAGTAGCATAGCTTGACAGCTTCACTCATGAGCAGAAAAAGTCAGTCTTACACTTCTGTTAAAGAAGGTAAATAATTGCTTTGACTGAAAAAAAAAAAAAATCATTTCCAAGGCAAAAGCGGGATATATGTATTGACATTTTCACGTTGTTGAAATCTATAATCTTGCAAGAAGTCAGCAAACAAGCTGTACTTAAACAAAATTGCCTGCCTACATGAAGTTATTTGCAAGACTGGGACATAAAGGAGCAGCAATCCATAAAGACAAATTTATTTTTATTTGACTTTAATGACCTTTAATATTTGCAGAGCACTTTAGAAATGAAAAATGGTCCATCTAATTTCCACATCAGATGTGTGTGCTTCATCTCATCAATATTCCACCTGTATGTGCATCATTCAGACGGCTGCTCAAGGGCTGGTGACTGACTCTAAAATAAAGTACTGTCAGTGAGAGCCAAAAAGTGAGCTGCGAAAAAAGACTGCTTGTGTTCTTTGGGGTTAAAGAGCCAAGCCCAAAGAATGCTCAATATAGATATCTAATTAGATGTGTTGTTGGGTCCATGCTATGTGACACGGGATGCAAACCTTACTTTCCTCAGGAAAAAGGAAGACCAAGACTGTTTGTCATTCCCTTAATAAATTCATGATCTGTAGAGCTCCTATTGTACTTTTTGTGGCAGCAGTGGTCTCATAGGTGAGTGTGCCTGAAATAGAAAGGCTGTTTTTACATATAGGGAAAGATTGATTAGTCTTATATGGAACTTTTCATATAAAATTTTGCTACACAAAATGTTGGCAAAGGGACATACTGCTTTTACCCCTCCATTTTAAACTGAAGGTCAGTCTCTATGACAGGACTAAATACATCACTTCTTGTCATTTATACTCTTACCTTGTTTAACTTGATTAATTATTTTCACTGAATTAACAGAGAATAGTATTTTTAAATCGGGTTTATTTGAAGGAAGGGAGGTCTGCGGCAAACTTTTTAAAAATGTATAAAATGTATAAATCTGTGTCTGTCAGTATGTGTGTGATAGAAGGTGTTTTACTCCCCACTTAATGATTTCCATTTCCACAGGAATCAGGGATGTAATTGTGAGCAACTTACATTTGATAGTTTTGTTTTGGCTAAACCATAAGCAAAAGAAAGGTGTTTTCCTATTTTGCTGGCAATTACAAGTTTCATTGTTTTATTTTTAATTCACATTCATCCATGTACTCTCATTTTATCATAAGTGTAAAATGCTGTTTTAAAATTATGCTGAATGACATTTAGAAGTAATGTCAGCTATGGGCCAAGTTCTGATGCACTCATAAACACAACCCTAAGTCAATTCCTTAGTAAGATGTTATTGAGAATACAGACTTTAATAATTTTTACCTGCATAAATATCTGGCAAATAGAACATTAATGGAAAAAAAATAGTTTTACAAAGTGTGATAATTATAAGAATTATTTTTAAAAGATAAATTATTTGATGGAAAAGAGAAAAAAAATCCCACATAAAGGTAGGTAGTCATGTCACGAGTTTATTATTCTCTTATAAACTGCAACAGGGAAAAGGAATAGCTGTTGTCACCACGTAAGTATTGAGAGCATTGAATGATTTTGTATCTAATTCTATGAAAACTTTTATTTAATATTTGAAGGACAGTTACTGTGGGACACTCCATGTGATATTTAGTTTCCACAAATAAGCTATTATGTAAAGAAAAAATATGTATTTACTTTACTTCCCATTCCATGCTTGCACAAGTCTTCCAACCCATGCACATCACAAAGTCGTACCTTTTGCCCCAGTTTCCACAACCCAAGCACAACTGTGGCTTTTAAAAGTGTATATTTTTCCCTGCCTATATTAAATGACAGAACCCAGAATGGAATTAAAACACATTAAAAAATCTGAGAAGTAAAAAAGCCAATAAGTTAGCAAGGAAAACCAGTATCCTTTGTCATTATATAGTCCATAACAGTTATGTTTTTTACTGTAACTATTTGACTTTAAATAAAATAGAAATCTTTCCTCTCCTAAAAGGCTGGAATGCTTAAGGCCTACCCTGAACTTTTCAACTCCTGTATATGCCTCTTGGATATGGCTCTGTGTTGGCTGCTGAACTCCTGCAAGATCATCTCTGCCCTTCCAGCATTCAGCCAGCTCAAGCACATCTGACTGGGAACTGCTTCCAACCAGCATTGTTTGCAAATGAATATTTTGGTCACCAGCTGTTTCTCCCTGCAAATACTGCTTCATGCATTGCATGTAGAAATTCTCTACTTATGCTCACACACATATATGTACAACAATTTTGGACTTGTATGCTAAAGGGCAGGATGCTTTATTTGCATAGATTTTAGGTGCTTAAAAAAAGAAAAAAATGGAAAGAAAAGAGAAAGAAGAAACCAACCACCATCCCAAAAAAATTCAACCAATCCAATCCAAAACCAAACCAAACCCTCAACAAAACAAACAAACAAACAAACAAACAAACAAACAACAAACAAGTAGAATGGAATTATTTTGACAATGACAAGAAAATAAAATTTTTTTGAAACATTAGCTGTGTCTGTAAAGAGAAGCGATAGGCTCAGATGACGTATAAAAATAGCCTTCACCTGCAAAAGCTGCAGTTGCTAATGTTAAAACATTCCTTTCTCTTGTTGCCCTTAGTACATAGCAAATCTCTCCAATGTTGTCTTTCAAATATTTTTTCACATGAGTACTCAGCAAAACCTATAATCTGTATTATGAGTCAAACATATTTTTTAGTGGTTGTAGAGTGAATCCATGGAGGCTAATAATTATAAGATGTAACACAAAAGTTAATATTTCCTGTTAGTAATACTATATGCATAAACGTATTCCTCCTTTTTAGAAACCGTATTCCTCTTTTTTTAGAAAAAGGAGTTCCTTTTTTCTTCATTTAAATATTCTCTGGAAATATATTTTTTTTAATTTAAGCCTCTCCTACATAAGTCCTCTTCAAAGAAGAAGACTTGCATCTAAATAACTCTCTATAAACTGATAGGAAAGCAAGATCTATATAATTAAATCTATTACAGTAAGATAAATTGGATCTAGGAAACACATACATGTCTGTACTCAAATAAATAGCTCATTTGCCTGCAAATTTGTATCATAAATATTGTGGTATTTGACATTAAATAAATACTACTAATTTGAGCAATATATTTGCAATTTCTAAGAGCTAAAAACTATTTTATAAAGAAAAAATAAGAATAGTGCATAAAAATGTGGCATTTTACAATAACATCTGAAATCCACTGTTAATTGGATTTCTTACAGGCAAAGAAGCAGAGTATAGTTTTCAAAACCCTAACAGCACAACATAGGCAAGAGCAGTTGTGGTTTATTCCTTCACTGAAGTCACAAAGTTTCACACTGACTGCCCCATACCATCCAATTCCGTGCTTCCATTAAGATATTTAATTTCATGGGCGTTTCATAAAAGCAGATGGCAAATCAAGGAGTATTTATGACAGTGGCTTGCAAGTAAGTGGTGGTCTCTAGTTTTCCAGGTGGCCCACACAACTATAGTTGTCACAACAGTGACACATCAGTCATTTGGTAAGCAGTGACACTTACTGTTTGTTGTAGCCTGAGACTGGTTTAGAGTTTCCAGCATATTTTGTAACCCTCTGCAGTAAAAGAAACAATACTAAACAAAGCAAAACAACACCAAAAAAATCACATTTCTGTACAGCTGCCCTGTATAAAGTAAATCTAACCATGATCAAGCTTGTTAACATGCTGAGTAAGAAACCTGAAAATCGTGATCTTTACCACGAACTGAAGAGATTAGAAATGAGAAAAGTAAAAGAAATAGAATTTTTTTTTTTTTTTTAAATCTTAATAGCTTATTATAGAATACAATGTCTGAGTTTAAAAGCTTAAATTCCTAGATCTATAAAGGACATCTCCATCTAGAAAAGAAAAAGCAAAAATGTACTTGGGAAAAAAAAACTGAATTCCACACAAATTTAAACGAAATTACTGCTTTTGTTGCATTAAGGCAAACTTATTTTCATCTTGTTTTCTTGAGTCTTACTTATAAACAATCTGCACTGGAGACATGAGAAGAGACTGGAATAGTATGGAACTGACACAATGAAATGCAAAAAAAACCCCATAAAGTTTTATGATGAAAACATGTATTTTATCTTCTATAAGACTTAAGCAGAATGTACAACTTAAAATTAAATTTTCAGAGAGAAAACAAAACACAAAAAGAGAAGAAGAAAAAATATTTTGTGATCTTGTTGTCATTTCCCACAAAGTACTAACTGATTGGTCTTCCTGTTACAAAGATCTTCGCATATAACTTAATTGGTCTTTCATGAGCAGTTGCACAAAATTAGGCAAAATCTTCTAAATCATTTAGCTGTTCTGTCCATTTATTTTCACATCTTTGCTTTTGCTGCTAATTCTTTTTAGATCAGGAAAAGAAAAAAGAATAACCTAAACAAAACCAAAAATCAGTTCAGAAACAGATTAAAATTTACTACGAAAAAATACAGTTTTTACTAAGTCTTTTTATCTCTCTCTCCTCTGCATCTTCTTTTTTTTTTTTCTTTAGCCACAGAAGCTTTACAATTTTGCTAGAAATGCACATATTCTGTTTGTAGCAACAAAACATTTTAATATTATTTCATTAAACATAAAAGAGTGAATTTTTAAATCATAGCTCTGTTTATGATCTAGTTACATTTCTTATTATATTACATGGAAACTGATAGTGTCTAATATCCAATTTTGTCCCCCATGGCTTCTGACAAACAAAATCACAACTGTATTCACATTAAAAATAAACACATTATTTTCAGTGTTGCAACATTATGAATTGCCATAGTCCCCTGGTGGTCTTCAAACAATGTTAAAAACACAGCATTCAAATAATAAAGCAAAGGGAAGAAAGTGAAAGAGAATTTTATTGCCCAGAATAATATGTTTTATACATCATCTTTACATACTTTCTTCAGCAATGTTGTCAAACTGTGAGTTCAGTAAAGGTCTCTAGTTGACAGTGTAAACTCATGAAAATGGTTACATAAACACTCTAAAAGATGATAATACATCTATATAATTCTAGGATTTTTAATACTAGAAGGGCTGATGTAGTGTCTAGTAGAAACTACATATTGCTTACATTTTGCTTTTGCAAGTCTATATAGTCATAATGATATTGTAATTTTTAATACACTGCATCTGAGAAATTTATGCTGTTATGCAAATTGATTCCCTTAAAATAATGAGAGTATGAATTATTAGTTTGTTCAGATACAAAAAAAAAAATCCACAAAAGAATTGAATATTTTTCTTTCAATTCATGGAGGCTCAAAACCCCCAAAGTCTATGCAAGATTCTGCAGTATCTTCTCTCAAGGAAAAATGTACACACTGGGTTTTTGGGGTTTTTTTTGTAAATGTGTTCCAAGCAGAAATTTGCTCTGTTTCATTTTATTTCTATTTGTATTAAAGTATTTAATTTTTTATTTTCTGTGAGGCATTTAGTATTATTACGGGAAGTATTCCGTCCTTGTCAGATAGGGTATGGTGCAACATAAAGGCGAACACTGCTCCAATGTCATTTTCATTTAGCTTTCAGTTGTGGTTTTCCGATGTTCAGATTTTGAAAGCTTAATGATTGTTTACTTGAACCCAGGAAGCTGGAGGAGCAGACAGACTTTATGCAGCTCAAAGAGGATTTGGAGCACGCAACCGTTCGTGCCGTGGCTTCGTTATCTTCTTCTCCCTCTTGTGGCCTCCAACAGTAAGAGCAAATAAGACATTTTGGCATCCAGCACGGCTGTTACTCCTTAAATAATTGGGGAGAAAACCAGACTTTGGGGGAAAGTGCCACAGGATCCAGATGCTACCTCAGCTCTGGGGGGCTTCTGTGCGGTGCAGTGCCCTCCACCTGAGAGGGACACGGGGATAACAATGATGGCAGGGTAGGGAACAAAGCCACCTTTGCCATGCTTGCCCTTGGGTACCCTGTGACACCATGGGGAAATTTCCCCAGCTGTGCAACAAAATTAAGTCCAGTGCTTTTGAATCAAGATTTTCAACTAGGCATAAGTTATGAGAAGAGAGAATCCACATTCGTATGAGCTGATAGGACTACATTTCTTGGAATCATCTTGATCCTGTCCCAGAACTGACGTAGAAAGTTAAAAATTAAATGGAATGTCTAGTACAAGATAGGAATAAATTAAGGTGGAAGAGGTTCCCAGACTAATTTACAATTTGGTTTACTACCAGCTTTGCTCTCTTCACCAGGGCTCCAAGATCACTGAGGCAATTTCAAGGCAGAGTTGCCAATTTCAGTTGCAGAAACCAGTACTTTCCTGGGCTCTCAATAGTAATGACAACAAAAATAAACAGCATTAAAGTGCCTCTTTGCAGCCATATGAAATAAACAGTTTAATATTCTGACTTTAAGGCCTCAAATTGGTGGCTATAAATATTGTACTGCATTCAAAGTTCTGTATATGCCATCTGGTGACCATGTGATTAGTGTATCTATGGGGCAAAAGGAGGAGGGGGGGTCTTGTCATGCCCTTATTTATTTTCTGTGCTCAACTATGCACTCACTTAAAACCCAGCCATATGCTAGAGCATCTGTTATAGGTGGGGTTTTTTTGTAAATTTTCTTTTTTAAAATTGAGTCGATTTTGCCCTTTAGGAGCCTATGCTCTGAGCAGTACTACAGAATGACATTTACTGCAGACCAAATTATTATTTTATTAGGAGTTACAGTGTTTAGTTTGAACAAACAGCAAAATTCCAGTTTAGAAATAAATTAGTACCTTAAAATGTATAGTACTAAACCAGGCAAATCATTCCTTTTTGCTTGCATCCACTGAAGAATATATGATTAATTTAAACTCTGTTTGTGCTTGTATTCATAGACAGAGATTTTCAAGATGATTTTTATTTTCTTCAGCATGTTAATATAAAAATATGCCTATTTGCCTCAACAGAAAGAGATGCCACGCAGCAGTCATAAAAGTGAATAGCAAATTCGGTGCTTTATTGGCCCAGTGCTCATATACGCATAATCATCATTTAGTTTACAGAATATTGCTCAAGGCAGTCTTGTGAAAGTAGTATGCCAGTATGCCGTTGGGAATGAAACCAAGAACACAACAGTTTTTGCAGCTTTCCATCATGTCTCAGAAAGAGAAGGTTAAGCTAAAATTGGCTCTGCAAGAATAATAGAAGTATACTAAAAATACCCTTATTTTCAGTCATACTTTCTGTTAAACAAAAAAAAAAAAATTAAAAAAAAAATATATCTATTTCTGCAGTCTATGCTTACTTAAAATATCCAGTGAAGGGAATTTCATTTATTGATATCACAGGACCAGCTTCCAGTTTCACTGCTCCAACTTTTTCAGAAGAATTTCTTTCTTTTCTTTTGCTAACTGAATAAAGTGCAAATTGTAATGTCAGGTTGAGAAGAGAAATGTAGAAGCTCATTTTTGAGAGCACATCAATCATTTTTAAACATGATGATATCCTACTCCTGCTACTCTTCTCTGCCCCAAACAGCTTATGCAGGAGCACTTTATTTCCTTTTGCAATACTCAGTAAGGTAATGCTGTCTTAGTGAACTTTTCCCCTCTTCCAGAACTCCAGGATTATCCAGACCGACACATCCATGTCACTGTCACTCTGTTATCCTACTTTCCAGCATTAATTTCATGCACCAGATCCCATGATGAACCTGCCCTGTGCCACTTCTCAATATTTATGCTAGGTCAAGGTGGTAGAATTTAATCTTGCAAAGCGAGCTCAAAAAGGCCATACCAGCTGCCATGTCTTAGTAAATCAGATAACAGCTATAGATCTAAAGAGCGAATGAGACAGAAGTAAGTGAGATTATTGCAACTGTTTAAATCCCGTTCCCTTACAGCCATTTTGAAAGCACAAATTTTTAAGTGACTGAATAATAATAATGTTAAAACATAATAAAAAACAGCCTAGAATGTAATTTAATTTTTTTAATTCTAATTGTGGTTTTGAAAATAATTGTTGTCAGAGACCTAAGAGCAGCTGGTAAGAAGTTCAGATGCAGGTCAGCATACAGCCTAACTGAGCTAAGATTTCTGCATCTTTAGCCTAAATTAAAAGAACATTAAAGATCAATGTACTGTGATTTGAAATGGCAGTTCTGAGCCTGGTACACAAACAATGTGTAGAAACGAGGACAGGGTGTTGTCTTAGAGTGCTGATGCATTCTGAAAGCACTGACAAAAGCTTGGGAAAATGAAAGCAAGAAATGAGGGTTTTTTTTGTTTTTTTTTAACCTAAAGAGAAAGAATAGAGATATTGTATGAGGACTGGAGAATGCCCTTATTTTGAACTGTACACATGATTTATGAAAGTTTGCTTATGTACAAAGGGCATCTGGGCTGGCAACTACTAGACTTCATAAAAATCTAGATACAAACATTTATTCTCAGGAATGACAGGCCCTGGATAGAAATTACTCTTCTACTGGCTGGTCCTTATACATGGCACCATGGATTGTATCATTGCCTTGGTGACTTGAAGAGTGCTCTGCAGTAGATATAGCCTGGAGGACATGTTTAATGCACGAGCACCTATCACCTGCCAACATCCATAAATATGTCAACTTTGGTACCATTTCCAAGATGTTTAAGTGATACAGGAAAGAAGGGATAACATTATGTGAGAGTCCACATTCTTATGAGCTGGAAGGACTACATGTCTTAAAAGCATTTTAATCCTTCTCCAGCACTAACCTAGAAGGTTGAAAATTAAATGGAATCCCTAGTGCAAGATAAGAATAAATTAAAAATGGGAATAATGTATTATTTTTTCCATTTATTTTATTATCTGACAGAAAATTAGATCTCAAACTTTAAATTGAAAAGCATTTGTTTCCCTCTGAAATAGAAATTAAAAAAAAAATTATTTACACTGTATAGGATATTGCTGTGTTTCTTCTTATTTATAATTTGACTAAAGAGTCTTTTTTCTCAGAGGATCAATCAGCAGAAGCATACTATAGAAATCATTACCTTTTCAATATTGCACTGTGTTTTCTTATTTGAAGAGAGAGATGGCATTCCATGGTTGTCTTCCTGTCTGAGTAACAAAGAATAAGAATCTCTAAAATGTTCTTTCTGGAGACAAAAATATATTATTCCTGATTTGAAATTCTTCAGTAAAGGAAAACAAAAACCAAAAGAAATAAAAAAAAAACACCAAAAAAATCAAACAAACAAACAAAAAAAAACAACAAAAGACCACCCAAACCAACCAACCAACAAGCCAACCAACAAGCCAACCAACCAATAAACCAACCAATCAACAAACAAAACAACCAACCAACAAACAAAACAACTAACCAACCAATCAACTGAAAACCGTCCTCAGACAAACCGGTATTCTGTTGGAGGCAATTCTGGTGTAACTATGAAGCATTCATGGCATTTCTAATAACTGAATGAGTGCCTATGACAAGCTATAAAGCAATTTGAACTGAACAATTTGAACTAAACATTTTTCAGCTCAGAGAGAGATATTCAGAACCCTTTCTCTGTCTTTGTTCTCTACAACTCCCACACATCCAAGAAATGTCTGGTCCATTACCATTCTGTCAGATGAAAAAGAAGGGTTGAAGCTGTGAAAGAGCAAGTTCCAATAGGAGAAAAGGAAGATTTTTATTGAAAAGATTTTGATTTATTTTCATCAGGATAGTTCTTTGGCATAGTGTTGACCCAGTATCAATATAAGCTATAAAATCTACATTTAATACATTTATATCCATGAGTGCTGAGACAGTTGTTGGACAGCACAGGAAAAAGACAAACTCATGACTCTCAAAATTGAATGTAAAATGATGTGTTGAATCAACTAGGGTGAAAGCAAGACATGAAGCTGAAGAACTTAATAGTCTAAACCACACTTCTAATGTTCAGAATAAGGGACAGAAGTGATAGCTTTAGAGATCAAAGCAGAGACAAAAGCTGCCTTCTGAAACCCAAGTATAGCTCTTCATCTTATCCAGTTTGGGGTCAATCAGAGTTTGATGATGAGTTTGGTGGGAAGGTTACAGTGAGGCAACCTGTGGTTCAGTTTACTTTATCCTCACAGAAACACACCATGACAGTGAAAAAGTCACAGACATCAAAAGTTCATACTGCAGGGGAGAGCAGAAAGCACAGAACATCACATCAAAGCTAGTTTTCAGCCCTACTCTCAGGCAGAACTTCATCTGGGGAAAGGCTCAGCTATGCCATTATTTTTTAATATAGCAGGAACTGAATCTTCATAGCATTTTTTGCATGATGTCAATAATTCCATCACAAAACTGGCATTAAATCATCAATGATGGTTTTTGTAATCACCCTGCAAAAAGGTGTCCTACCTCCAACATTATATCACACCAGGGAAGGGTGTCAGAGACACAGTTAAAAGAACAGACACCACTATCCAATATCAAGATCCCACTGACACTATGATGAACAAATTACTGCACTCAACCACCTCCTGAATCCAGTCAACCTTGCTTTTCTTCTGAGAAATGACAGGTTTCTAGCATAGAGTAGCGTATGTTGCGCAGTCCCCAAAGGATCATTTAAGCCTATAGACAGGAAAAAGCCCCTAACAAATCTCAGGTATTAAGTTACAATCTGGGAAACTCTTTACAGTGAAAGTGCTGACCATCATTTGGAACAGCAACAGGAGCAGCAGCAGGAATACCTTTAGAAATGGGGAATTTTCAGCTGCTCAGTTGTATTCACTGGCTTAAGGTAAACTGGAATGAGGACAGCAGAAAAACCTGGGAAAAATATAATAAAATAGGAAATTTATTTTTCCACATTTTAGATAACACTGTTTCCATGTTTCCTGCCATTCCCAAAGTATTTTCAAAAGGTGGATCTTTTTTTCCACATCCCTTCCCTCTTCTTTGGCTGGGGTGGGGAGTGGAAGCGAAAAAAATAGAGAGCATATTCATCTTCTATGACACAAAGCCCTAGATCTTTTGCTTAACATTACCTGTATTGAAGTGTGATTTTTCTTTGACATCATTTGTATTTCTTGAATTTCAGGCTCAAGATCATGCCAGGACTGACAGACAGCACCTGGGTAAAAATGATGTGATTCTTTCAGTGCTGTAATTTCCCATGTATTCAGCTTTGTATTCAGACAGAGAAAAAAATTATTCCCAAGCCAAGACACTTTTGTGAAGCTGCTGATTAGGCCATGGTTTAAAAATGGAGAGTAAGGAAAAATGCGCTCGTTCTCCTTCACGGTTGTGCACTGAAGCATTGACTGTGGAGGGCCTTGAGACCGGTTTCAGTGCAATCAAAGGGGCTACACCTGTCTGTGTCTCACTCTCCTGGAGCTAGGAAAGGAAGCTAGCTTTTAACACAGTAGTTCCCCAGTGCAAAAGAGAAAAAAATAATTTGCAGTATTAGATCATGGCTCACCTTGGCTATGTGCCAGAAAGAGAAAAGCTTTCATTGGTGCTGCAGTCCCAGCGATGCTAAGAGTGAACAAGCCTCAGAGAACAATTCAGACATGTCTTTATGGAACTAACAGAGAACACAGCTTTCATAAAACACGGGCCATTTTAACTTCAGACACTGTTAATTCAAAGGGAAAGCCTTTTAATTGTGTTATTTTATCAACGGGAGGACAAACAAGGTTAAATGGTGATAGATGCTGAATTAACAAGCTATTTGCCTGCAGCATTTTTTTTCCTGGGAGGAAAAAAAAGCTGTAATTATTCTTCAGCTTTATGTAGGGAAACTTTCTTCCTACTTTTCACTGTCAGGCTCTTCCAATTGATTTTATCATAATTCAAATACATGGCAAAATGCTTCTGAGCACAAAAGCAGAGGGCTAAGCCTTACTCTCTTTCATTACACCAGAGAGCCACTAAATAGCAAAGGATTTTGATTTAGATTCCTGCATTAAAATTAAATCACACATCCTAAGGAAAAATGATCCGTAATAATGAAAGTCACACACATGGGGATTGAAAGTGCTATTGAATAATGAAGAAAACTATAGTAGCAATGAATGTAAAGGGCCACTATACTTTAATGAAGAGATATTTCCGAAACAAATGTCTCCCTTCAGTGTTTTCTATTGATAGTCTGAATATTATAAAACAAATTATGTGAAATATGAATACCACGAAATTCAAATGAATTACTTACTGCCTCTTGATTTGAGTTACAACATTTTTATGTCTCTGCTGTAGGAAAGAGTTACAGGTAACCACAGGTGATTTTTAGTGCAACCTGCAGGTCAGTACAAATACACTGTTTTCAGTGCCCAAGGCTGCAAATGTACTTCCTTTTTGCAAACTCCTACACAGTGACACTGTGACACCTACACAGTGGGCACTGGTTAGTGAGATCATATGCACTTCCAATATTTACACCTTTTTTTTGCCTTCAGACCCCCTTTACTGATTTTACAGATTAAAATATTTTTCCCAATATCAAGTTGCTAATCTCCCTGTTTTAACTATGTCTGATTTTCCATTTCAGGTTCTGTAATTTCAGTTTGATCAAGTAATTTTTAAAGTGAACCTTGGTAGTAACCATTTTTAGCACAAAGCTTTAGTTTTGGAATGTGGTAGTAAGATTCTTTGGGAAAAAATCATGCAATCTGGCAGCATCAAAAATTTTTATTTGACTGTCCACAAACAGTGAATAAATGAAGACTACACGGAGCAGGTTCATGCCACATTTTCTAAATGTCTGATTTGAGCACAGTGTTCATAAGTCCCATTGTTTGGTTACCTTTTAGCACTGCTAACAAAATGATAAACAGCATAGCATTGATCCTATTGCTCTATTACTTCTTTTGAAAGAAGCCTGGTATCTCTGTGCAGACTCAAAACCCACAAAAAATAATTTCCTATCACTTTGACAAATAATAACAATTCACATGGAAAAGAAAATCAGTAAGTGCACAAACAAATCATGAGCCAAGATTTTTTTTTCTGAGTACAGTTACTATAATCACTATGAGGTAAAATCACTGGAGATATTGTTTTGCATCTGTTATCAGTCTTTTGTGAGAAAGATAAAGGTTTTGGGGTGGGGAAGAGGATGGGGATGGGAGCTTATAGCCCTAAAGCATAGAGGAAGAAAGTACTTCTCAGTTATATATTGATTAGGTCCATTCAGGCTTCAAAAGTGTTCCAGAATTCTTATTTCTTAATTTTATTTTGTCATTGTATATAACAGCGAACAAAGTTCCCTTTTAAAATGGAAAGTTATATCTAAGAAAGGGACCAAAGTACACGCTACAGTATTAATGTAACAGCAGATGCAACCCATTAACCTCGTGGTTTGGAAATTCAACTGAGATATGGGAATTATCAGTTATTATCAGTTATTATCAGTTATTATCAGAAATTATCATTATACATCAAGAAAGATGATTTTTGAAAATTATTATTGTTATTTTTATTGTTATTTGTTGTTGTTTTTAGTTTTGTTCTTATTATTGTTAATAAATTCAATTAACTGATTAATTTTAAATGCATAAATGGAACTTGTCACAGACATGAAAGATTAAGAGCGCTGCTTCTTCCCCACTAATCTATTACCCTGATAATTTTTGTATCCTGGTATTCCTGAAAATACTATACATTCTTTGCTGTTCTCTAGGACACCTTTAAAACTATAAAAAGAGAAGAAGATACAGCCCTTCTAGAAAACATGCAGCTTATAGTTTTTTCACAGCTGAAACCTCCTCTTCTGGAAGGGCAGAATTCCAGTTGAATGATGGAGACAAATTAATGCTGCTATCCCTGTTTTTGGTGAATGCTCTAACTGTTATGATCTCAATAAAGATCTAGATTTCATTTCATATAAAATGTATATATACATATATATATAAATTGTGCCCAAGGAATATCTATGATTGAGTCTTAGAGAACTTATCTGTTCCCGTCCTTATTAACAGTGATGAGATTTAGATAAGAGTTGTGCACCTACTCAGATTCATACTCAGAAGTGTGACAGGTTGAGGTAGCTGCTCTATGGAAAAATTTGGAGTCGCAGCTTCACCTGGCCTGGAGCAAATTTTTTTTTTTTTTTTTTCCCTCTGCAGTGCCATCTTGTTTTGTGAAGGAAATTTCAGGGTCCTAAACCAAAGAGGTGTTTTCATAATATTTCTTGCTATTTCTTCAAACCTCAGGGTATCCAATAGTCATTAAAGAGCTTTCCATTTTGGACTCACCATTCCATAAATATCTACCATGGGGACTGTTGTTCAGTTTCCTTGCCACTATTCATAATACCTAAAAGAGGTTTTTGGCCACGTATGTTGCTGCTCTGCCCTGCAAAGAAAACACAGGCTGAAATTGAAGAGACAGGAAATAGCATGACAAAAACACAAGTGAGAAAAAATGTGCAACTGGTTCTTATAAGCCCTGAATATTTACTTTTGGATACTGAATAAGTTCACTTATGTCAGTATCAGGGAGCACACCTTGTTACCTCTGTTATGTCAGTACCCAGAAATGTTAACTTTCCAAACGTATGAGATTTTAGATGCAGATCTTACTTATTTCAGCAGAACAGATGGGTACGTTTGCTATTCAATAAACATACTAAGAACTCCTTTCACACCTCTAACAGTCACAGCTTTGCACACCCATGTGCTGTACATCTGTGGATTATTGGCAGTGAATTTGGCTGCACAGTAGGAGTATCTCAGGTTTAAAAATTTCCCTGTATCTATTCCTTCCTTGTGACTCCTTTGAATGTCTGTCTTCTCCTTTTGTGCATCTGTTCACAGCTTTGACCACAAAAAAGAGACTTGTGACATTTGCAAAAAATTTGAGTCTGGCAGCCTCCATGTGAGAGTGTAAGAGTGTTTATAAATGGGACAGGGAACAAAGTGCCTTTTCTTCTCTTTTTTTGTTCCCTTTTATTTATTTTTTTTTTTTAGCAGATCACTTTTTTTCTTGAAAAGTGTAGGTACAAAGCTTATTTTTAACTGTGAGGTAGAAGAAATGCAGAGGTGGGAGAGGGATGAATAAAACAAGGAAAGAGTAGGATTAGTATTTTCCAGTAGTGCTAGTTAGCCCAAATATGATGTTGTACAAATGTAGCTAGATTTCTTCCTGCTCTGGAACTGTCTCGTTCAGCTGTGGTCCCAGCATTTCAGTAGGGTACTGCACTGAGAGATGCCCACAAAGCTCTTAAGGACCCTCAGTCTGTGTGTGATATCATTGTGGCCTGCCTTCCTTTTGATGTGGTTCAATTTCCCTTGCTTCTAGGCAGAGACGAGCTTTCTGTTTTCTTCTCATTCAGGAACATAAGTGTTTATTCCCACATTGGGATATCAGTACACCAATAACTTATCCTTTCTATTTCTACATTTTCACTTTCCATCCTCCCAGTCAACTTAGTTTCCTGTTTGTCTGGGGTTTTTGTTAACCCGTTCTTTTCTTTCCTTTGACAATGGGAAGCATTTTTACCATTTTCATCTCCTTCAGCTCTACTAAATACTGACTATTTAAAGCAATATTGGCAGAACAGGTGAGTGCAACTTCCATGGTGGTGATGCAATATCCAATAACAGCAGTGTTCACTTTCATGCCTAGTAAAACAATATGTACATCTCATTTAATATCCTTCTGTACACTGACCCCTGAACTTTAATACAGGCATGTTAATTACTTAATACAATGGAGTAATTTCTATAAGTTGTTACTGACTACTGCATGAGACAAGTTGTAGTTAAGAGGACAGCCAAGGCCAGTACTAAAAATTCCACCTGGCCTTTTTTTTGAAACCTCATCTTGTATCAACTGTTAAAACTGTATTTTGCTATTTGATTTCACCAGACAAGTTCAAAAGATAAGATTAACAATTTCAAGTTTGTTTCACCAAATATTTCGTCAACTGATACCTGTTCATTAAAAGGGACAGACATAAATATATTCACTTTTCATCACTGCAGATATTCAAGATCCATTTAGATACAATCCTGTGCACTGTGCTCTGGGATGACCCAGCTGGAGCAGAGAGGCTGAACCGTATGACCTGCTGTGGTCCTTCCTGCTGTGATTCTGTGCTGGCTGTAAATAAGAACAACTAGACAATAACTTCATAATCAACCAGAATACTTTTTATATTTTGAATCAAAATATGTTTTCAAATGTCAGATAGGTATCCTTTGTGTGTTAAATGCATACATTGATATATTTTTGAAATATTATTTATTCCCTTTTCCTCTGGAGGGTTGGTACTTATCTTTAGCAGCAAAACTATTGGAGTACATAAGATATATACAAAACAATAATACTTGTAAATATTTATCTTCCTTTGAAGTTCCTCATGAGACTAAAGATGATCAATAACTGTGAATTTGTTTTGCTTCTCATCAAAGTAGAAACAAGGAGAATATCATCAGAGGGTATTCACAGAGCTGAATATGATATCTTTACCAATTTTTTTTTTTGGTCTGTGGTGGCTACTTCACAAAATACAAGGTTCTACTTATATGAGTCTTATAAAATAGGTAAGAAAAAGTACAACAAAACAAATCAAGGGGAAAGAACAATCTAGAATTTGCTTTTTGGGTTCTTATTTTACTAACCAAACATAATTATCTTTAAAATAATTTCAGATATATTTTATGTATAACAGATGAAATTGACAAAGGAACTAGATTAGAGTTGGAGTCAGTAGTCAAGTTAATAAAATTTTCTATGGCAATCCATTCAATCATCAAGTGTACATTGATGAAAATGCTTAGCTTCAATGATATGTTGCTTATAGACTGAGTAAATTAAATTAACTTCAGAGTGTATCTTATTAGACTTTGAAAAAGAGTCATTAAGTTACTTCTGGCCTTTGAATTAGGAGAGTGAATTAACAGAAGGATGAGAAGTTGCCAAATCTTACTATCAAAATTTTAAATCTGTCAAAGATAATAATCTTGCATTTAATTAAAAATAATAATTAGGAGTCATTGACCAAGGATTTACTGCATCAAGTAACTATTCAAAATGCTATTTATATAACGCATGAGTATTTCATTATTATTTTAAACTTTTAAGTATATTACTTACTGATTTAAAGAAGGAGACATAAAAAAGGGGTGAGATACAAAAAAATTATGTTTGAAACACCAAGGAAATAATATATAAGTAATTTTTTCAGTGACAGGACTGAAGCACTTCGTCATTCCAACAAGAATAAAATTATTTTATAATCCTCATTCATGCTGTGAATAGCATTCACTCAGGCAGTTCTATTAATTCAGTGATACTTCTTCAGTGTTAAGTACCAGCATAGATTGCAGTTTCATGCCTTAAATGAAAAACTGAAGTGAGTTGTCATTCATTTATTCATTTGAAATACAATCCAGTGCACTGTACATTCTGTAGCTAAATGGAATTTGGTTTTGATAGACTAGTTTTGATATGACAAGCTTTCTGTGTTGGTTTTTTTTTGGTAGGTTTTTTGATTGATTTTTTTTTTTTTTTTTTTTTGAGGGGGGAGTGTGGTAACTATGTGACAGAGATAATAAAAGAAAAAGAAATTATTCAGGCAGTTCAACACACACTTTTCTGGTCATTGCTTCCTTTTAAGATCTCTGTTCCTCTGGTCACCTAAAACAGACTCACACCCTAAGTTCAAATGTGCTAAGAGCTTTAATGTACTTCACTCAAGTAAAAGGAAATTATTATCTCCATTTCAAGTGCAAGCAATCTTGAACATCCATGGAAGCCCTAGGTCACAGAAAGATTTAAGCACCTTTAGTAAGTTGAGTTTTTTGTCAAGATCCTCTAGATGTGCTTTAACTAGAAAAGTAATAATGGATTTTATATACTTCATTTATCATCAATATTATTTATTTATCATCAATAGTAGAATGAACAGCGACTTTTTGTATTTTTTATCTATACAAATATATGTGCATAATTCTCTGATGCTTTTTGGTTTTCACCACACAATTTACCAGATGCAAAACATATGTGAACCAATATTTACGTGCAGGGTTACTGAAATCTATTTACTACTGGGGCCATAAGTATTGATAAGACACAATTTTTCCACTCCACAAGCTATGAGTCTGCTTGTATTCTCTCTTATATACATTCTTCATGTTCCACCCTCAGCTTCTTCCTATATGTGGGCAAAAAAAGGAACAAACATCCAAAACCTGCACCAGCAGCTGCAGATGGAAATGGCAGACTCAGAAACCTCGTCAGAGATGTTATCTAGAACTGTGCAAGGAAAAATGTCAGGGGAAATCAAATGGAAGTAAATTTAAATATGATAAATACAGAATAAATGCTCCCAAATAATCAGATTCAAGTATTATAGGGAATAATGTAAGATGTTGTTCACACTCCACGTATCTCTCTACAAGTTTTATGTCTACTTCAGGATTTGGTCAGGGAATTAGTTCTTTCTTTTCTGCATGCTGAAAATCCCACATTTACTGAAATCTTGTTAAAATCAATTATCATCAGTTAGTGTCATAAAACGTCAGACAAAATTTTAAGTCTTTAATACCTTAATATGAAAAATTCTTATTATTTGATGATTTACTAAAGGATATATGTAATCAGCATTCTGATTTTCGTTCCATCAGAATGTAATAGACCTAAAATGCTGTTGGAAATCACAGTGCCAAATAATTGAGTCCTTTTGTTTTGATTAGGGTCTGGCTAACAGACCAGTACTAATTTTATTTGATAGCACGTCCCATTCCTACAATTAACTTGTAACTGACCAAACAAGTCATATGACTGTTTAGCCCATAACAGACTGAAATATATCTGATACATTTATTTGGCAGAATGTCTCAAATTATTATTTTCTTTATTACTCATTTAACCATTTAAATTTAGACACTACCAGACTATCTATTTTCTAGTGAAGACTTACTTAAAAAAAACTTCCTCCATTATAGTACTCAGGATTTGGTGTGTTTCCAGAAGCCTGCTTTTCCCACCTTTTCCCTGAGAAGTAATGGACTCCAAGAAAGTATGCCTGAAAGTGCATCTAGTTTTCTTCTGAAGCACTAGAATTCTATTCTCTTTCTCCCTTGTTTTTTCACAAGAAAGAAGTAACAAAGATTGAGAGGAATTATCAGTAACTGAACTACTATTATCCTTTTTTGGAGGGGGTGGGGGGGTAGAGGAGCAGGGAAAGGATTGTATTTCTGTGCTTGTATTACTTTAGATATCACCTGTGCAGCTACAATTTAGGGAACTGTCTTGAGACCAGCTAGGAGAAAAGAGAAAAACAAATTGTCAGGATCTTACTACATTTTTCACCTGCCTCAGTTTCTTATTTTTGGCTCTGACAAGGAAAACAACTAACTGTTTCAATTTAACATAAATTTCACAAACAGTTCTTCTTTTACCGCACTGTGAGTTTCAGAGACATCTAAGACAATTAAGAGGAGCGGTTCTAGAATAACTTGTGTTTGTATTCTCAGTGACCTCTGCAGTGTGTGTTTTTTCTGTTTGTGTATGTCTGACTCTTTTAAGCATGAGCTGATTCAAATCTGTTTTGCAATAATCTGATATTTTAAAGTCCAAATAAATTTATCTCTGTGAGCAACGAACCAGAATTTCTTTTGGATTTTTCATTTTAAATGGCAGGGAAAAAAATAGAATTTATTTACTTTGCCTCTATGTTTTAAGGTGAGGTTATATTTTCAAGGAATTTAGAAAACCCATGTAATTTTATTCACTTTATACAAGCAAGTAGTACTATTAAGTTTCATGTGATTTCTTTTAAAAGATTGAATCAGAACAATGGGAAAAAGAAGAAAAGGGTAAAGTATCTCAAATTATATTCATTACAATAGAAATAGTGATGCCAAAGTCCTCTCTGACATATAAAAGCCTAAAAAGAGATTATTTTTAAAAATTTTATATTACCTATGTGCCATATACATATGCATTAGTTTATGACTGCTCTATTTGATATACATAGCAAATTTTTACCTGTCAGTTGCCATGTTCCTATAACTTCATTTGTTCTCTAATTTTGATTGCACGTATTTTGCTCATGTGTTCATCTATCAAATTTAAAATCTTTGTATCTAATTAATTTTTAACAATGACAGTTGAATTTTTGTAATCCTATTTGCTTGTCCCTTCACCTAAATTTTTTTGTTAGAATGATTGTCCATCAATACTCGTGACTTGAATGGGATGATTCACCTAGCAGCCATTGATTTTCACATCTAAATTTGCATGTGTTCAGAATACTCTATAAGATCACAGAACCATATAGTATCATATGAATGTCAAATAATCTTCCAATTATTTAAGAAATTCTTCCAATTTATTTAAGGAAAAAAAAAAGACAAATAAACAAAAAAAACCCAAACCAACAACAACAAAAAATACCCAACCAAAAAAAAAAAAAAAAACCCAAAAAAAACAAACAAGAAAAACCCAAAAATGCAAAACCCCAAAAACAAAAAAACACATACCAAAACCCCTCTAACAGACCTAACAATATATCCTTTCCTTTTTTCAGTCATTTCTTTTGCCTTCTTTTGTAAATTGAACTAGTTAGATCCTAAGATAATGTAAGAAAGATTAAAAAATTATTCTAATCCTAAAAGTCAGTCAGATCATATAAAACCAGTACCATCAGGTGGAAGCAACCCTGTAATGAAGTACTAAACTTGCATGTTCAAAATTCTATGCCAAAAATAATATATCCACTTTTGAAAATTAAATTAAATTAAATTAATCTTTTTTTTCACATTTTTAAAAATTCTAATATATATTTCTTCTTTTATAAGCATTTGTAATAAAAACAATGAATTTTTAAAACTACTGAGGACAAACAAGTTACTGTGAAAAGCTTCTTATCTATAACCAAAAGATTTAGTCAAAAAATGTTAATTGATTCATTGATATACCTGTATTATTATAGAAATCACTTTCCCCACTCTTTCTTATTGCTGACTCTGGCAAATGTTCTCTACTCTGGGGTGGAAAGACAATACAGGGGAATCTTATTCAAATCACCATTTAGGTTACAAGCACCATCATGACTAGAGAGGTCAGAAAGAGTCTATAAAATAGATTGTCATGAGATTAATTTAGGAAGATGGGTAAAGGAATGAACTGATGAAGCAGTACTATAAGACTGGGACTGAGTTATGGAGCAAATGAGAGATGTGCCAGATTTCTCCCACACAGAGTACAGTACAAGGCTGCCAAAAAGTGTGCGGAAGCCAGTGGCTTCCTGCTGACTTCAAAGGCTTTGGATCAAATTCTGAACTCCATTCAAAGATACTTTGTTTATGTCTCACATTTCTCCCTCTGAAAAATAATTATTACATCATATTTTCTCATTATCAAACATTTAGTCAATTATTTTTCCCTCATTATTTATTATTAATTCATTTTTGCCAGTGTTTAGAAAACTCTTGCTCATTCATTTTCATGGAAATTTATACATATCAATCATTGTCTCTTGAAAGTTCTGTACTCTATTTCCTTTCTTGTTTTTAGGCATGCTGCTGACATATTTCCTTCATTCACAACTCTTCTACAGCCCAAGGTCAAATTCTGTTCTTGAACTAATTACAAACTAGTTCATATTTAGAACTAGTGCAAATAATATTGTCAGCAACACTCGATGACTTATTGTCATTACAAAAAACATGATGACAAACAGCAGAAGTGGGGTTTTTTGCCTATAAATTCAAAAACAGTATTGGTATCAAAATCTGTTCTGTCTTCTTTTTATAGGATTTTTTCAGTTATTTTAATACTATTTTGTTGATATTTATTGCAATTCAGTCCAAACAGACTTTATTTTCCATGGATACATTGACATTAGCAGTTCAGCCTGTGCCAGGAGTGCATGCCAGAAGCAAGTCTTCCACACATCCACACAGATCAAGCAGCACAGTGGAACAGGAGCCATTCTATGAAGTGAAATAGGTTGCTGAGGACCCAACACAGTACAAAGTGACCTTGAAATAGCTCTAGTCTGTTCTGAAGTTGCTATCTGTAAAGCGCTTTTCAATTTAGTTTCATCAAAAATGATACATTTTCTACTTTCTACGATTTCCCTCCAATAAGAAATAAAGAGCAACGAGGGAAAAGAGCTGGGAAATATTTTTCCAAACTTATGCCTGATCCGAAGGAAGATGTAGGTGTGATCTGTTGGGTTTTGATTCACATTATGGTGTGGTCTTAGAGTATATGACCTGGAAGTCTTTCAACAGCAAGTCTTCTGGAAAGTGTAATTTGGGACCTGGCCTAGCATGTTCAAATCAATCACTAAAGGAAATTTTGACCATCACCCCAGAAATAGTCTGAAGTAAAAAAAAAAAACCCAACACATATAGGTAGGTGGTTTTCAGGTCCTCAGCACTACTTATTTCTCTCTACAGATCCAGTAATTCCCTGTGTTACCTGCTAATATGGGCATAGGCTACAACACTGCAGTGGGCAGTGCTGTATAAGATAGTCCCTTATAATTTTATCTGTGATCTCTCTCTCCCCTCTCATTTTATTTTTAGTATTGTTTTTTATTTACTTAATTGACTCTTATAAAAACTTTTCTTGTTATCCACACCCTACATCCTTCTCTTTATACTGGAGAGAGATGGATTTGATGAGGGGACTGTTAGATGGATAAGAAAGTGGTTGGATGGCCATATCCAGATGGTAGTGGTCAATGGCTCAGAGTCCCGATGGATATCGGTGACAAGTGGTGTCCTTCAGGGGCCTGTATTGGGACTAGCATTATTTGTTGCCTTCATTAATTATATAGATGGAGGTATTGAGTACACCCTCAGCAAATTTGCAGATGACACCAAGCTGAGTGGTGCTGTTGACACACCTGAAGGACAGGATGCCATCCAGAGGGACCTGGACAAGCTCAGGGAGTAGGCCCATGGGAATCCCATGCGAATTAACAAAACCAATTACAACGTGCTGTTCTTGGGGGTTTCCCCTGTAGCAACACTGGGGATGAACAGAACAAGATCAGCCCTGCCCAGAAGGACTTGGGGTGTTGGTGGATGAGAGGCTGGGCATGAACTGACCATGTGCACCCACAGCCCAGAAAGCCAAACGTGTCCTGGGCTGCATCCAGAGCAGTGTGGGCAGCAGGGCCAGGAGGGGGATTCTGCCCCTCTGCTCTGCCCTTGTGAGACCCCACCTGGAACCCTGCATCCAGCTCCGGGGTCCCAGCACATGAATGACTGACCTGTTGGAGAAACTTCAGAGGAAGGCCACCAAGACGATCAGAGGACTGGAGCACCTCTCCTATGAGGAGAGGCTGCAAAAATTATGTTTGTTCAGCCCTGAGAGGAGAAGGCTCTGGAGTGACCTAATAGCAGCCTTCCAGTACCTGAAGGTAGACTATGAGAAAGATGAAGTGGGACTTCTTACAAGAGCATGCTGTTCTTTGAGGAAAGGAGTATTTCTTTATCTATAGGAATATATAGGACTGCACATGCATTTATTTCTTGCAATACAGGGTGTGTGTAGATATATATAATTTTATTTTTTCTGTATTTGTATGAAGTGACCATGAGTGTATTCATCAATACTTAATAAGAGTACTAAGGGCAGATAAGTAGAAGACAAGAGCACTAGATTTGTCAGAGCTCTTAGTCTCACAAATATATTCTTATATTAATCTTGGGACTACAACAAGGAAGTTATATCCTCTACCATAAGGACCTAATCCTTCATTTCTCACCACCAGTTTTGGTGGATGCTTTTTATAGCAGGGAAAGGTTTTTGTCCACCTCTCCAACACAAAATGCAGAGCATAAAACAGTCACACCACAGACTCTTAATCATTTTCACTCCAAGAACATTTTGTGTTTTAGTATCCAAGTCCCCAGAGAAGAAGACTAAATTATATATATCAAAGTAATAAATATTTTCTTCAAATGATAAAGTTATATGTAGTCTGCTCCTGAATTGAAGATAGCTTTTCTATTCTGCTCCCTTTGAGTTTAAGTATCTCCCAAACAAGATATAAGATGTAGCACAAAAGAAGTGTAGCTGAAATACACAGTGATAATTTGAAGCAAATTATCAAGTAGATGTAATTTCAGAAAAGTTTAAAATATTTTATGTTCACTAGTTATTTCTGGACAACTTAAGCCACACAATCAAATAATTAATATTTCTAAGACATTTAAAGTCCCATGAAAGTGTTCAATGATTGCTGCACTGAGACAGCAAAATATGAGAAGGATTTTAATACTCAAAAATTCAGAAACTGCCATTCTATGTACATCCCTGAGTGGGCTCAGTTTTTCAGACCTGCTTCCAACAACACCTTCCTAAGTTATCCAGGAACTTGCATGTAAGCATCACACTTAGGAACACGAATATTCTGTGGTTTATTTTATTTGCTTTTTTTTTTAATCATTATTAACATTAAATTCGTGGTACAGGAGACAAAATCACTTCTGTAGTAAAAAAGGATTTTTTTTGCTGTATTCATACAAAATAAAAATTTGAGGTCTGTGATTCCTGATACATGAAAATTTTAGTTGCTGTTTTTTAGACTTTAAGGTTTATGTTATCCAAAGAATGCAGTATGTTAACTTCACTCTTTCTACATAGTAACTCAAATATTAACAAGTTTAGCATTTACTCAGCAGTAAGCCTGACCATACCTTAATTTACTCTAAGTTTTTTCTGTAAAATAAGTTTTTCGGGACTCAAATCTGAAAAAAAAAATATCAAAGACACTGAAAGTTCAATCTTAGCTCCTCTCAAGACAATATTTTTCCATAATATTGCTTCACAGAAAAAAAAGTTGCAAACTTAACTGAAAGAAAACCCAACAACAAATTAAATAGATAGTAATTTCACATGCAATTGTCAATATTCTGCTATGCATAAAGACCTTATAATCAGTTATGCAAAATCTATTCCATTTTATGTAAACCCTGAAGCAGATAAATAAATTACAAATATAGGTCTCATATCAGGAAACATACCCACAGTAAGCACGTCTATCTCTTTTTTCAAAATATTTTGGGTATTAACCTTCACCTTCTGAATATTGGAAAGAGATTTTCATTTATTTTTATAATCACTTTTAATGATATTAGGTCAAATGTTATGTTTCAGTTTATTTAAATTGTATCACAAAGCTGTTTCAAACCTTATAAATAAAAGAAATAATAAGATATTAAAAATAATTTCACTGGTAAAAAGGAAACACATTCAAATTTCTTCTTTTTTTATCATAATTTTTTTTTAATCATAATTACAGAAAATGTGAGGTCTTCAAAAGCACTTGAGAATTATGTTATCTCAAAATAATTAAGAAAAGCTATCCTCAAGACTGTGGTTTAAGAGAACTGTGTCAGCTCCACACTCTCCTACACTCTCACAAGACTGTTTATAATGATCCCTATGACTTGGGGCTGTCAAGTCAGCTCTTCTAACAGCCTGATATTGTATCAACAAGCAGAGCAAATACTGTGAAAATGTCAACAGTGGCCCTGAAAAACAACAGGTACCTGGAGGCACATTTGTCCTCTACAGTGCAGAACACAGGTACTTAACACTCAGACAAACACAAAGCCTTACTCATTCTAGGAAGACCACACAGAAACCCAAGCTAGGAAGCACTGTACTTTTCAGCCTTTCCAGATCAGGTCCAGTAGTGGGGTAGTCAGCACAAAGTCCATGGAAAAGTGCTGCAGGAGGTGGCCTTGTTGTTGCCTGTCATCACTGGTTTCCTGTCTTTAAGCTCTGTTTTCTATTGATTCCTTTCCTAGCTCAGCATGAGATGAGCTAGCTGAGGTGGCTCTATGTTACAGTGTGCTTTAGCCAGGCTGAAGACATAATGCCATGACTTTTTCAAATATCTGCCTTGATCTGTCAGCTGGAAGAGAAATAAAAAACAATCTTGATAGCCAAAATTTGTTTGAAACAATGACATTTTGGTGCTCCCAAAATTGGTTTCTGTGTCATCTATTTTATGTCAAAAGACTCATAAACTCCATAGAAAAAGATGTAGGCTCCATAAAATCTCTGTAATGTGACTATCACACAAGACAAGACACAAAGTGATTCTAAAGCAAAGTCAACATCTTTATACTTTTCTGTGAACAAGAACCATTAAAAAACATTCATTTTAGATTACAGTCTATCACCATATGTCTACTCTCCAGGTGGGTGTAAGTGATTTTTTATCAATGCTGACCACTTTTGTGCATTTCCTTGATCTCAAAAGGACTCTTGGACTCTGCAAGCCTCTCTGAGGCTGGTTAATGGTGTCTCACACTGGATCAATTGCTCAGCCAAGTCAAACATGAGAAAGCCTTGTCACAAAAAAACTCCGATAATATAAAACACAACAAGAATTTGGTTACTTAGTTTAATTTTCTTCATATTAATTCCTTAGTTTGTGATTATGTTGTCACATACTAATTTTGTATGCAACATTTAATAATTGAAACTTTGCTAATAGTGTTTGCTTCATCTTAGCTATCTTAATGTCAGCCACCTGCAACTGATGTATCTATTGTATTCTCCAATTATGTATGGATAATTATATGACAATTTTCTTCAGTTTCTTTTCTCTGTGTTGTAAATTGTATTTTTTAAAAGAACGATTTCTATTATTTCAGACTGCAACCAGAAATAACAAGTAACAAAAATTGAAAGAGAAAAAAAGGTTAGTCAACATCTCAAAACCCCAATGTGCAAGCACATTGTTTCTGTGGGAGTCATGAGAAAATATTCCTTTTCATTTGGACAATGACTAGTCACTAGTGATTTTGGTATTTCACAATTTTACAGTACTTCAGGAACTTCTGAAAGCATAAAGCAAGAAGCCATTTGCCTTCCTCATGGTGGCCTAAAGTACGTGCAGCAGTAACCACTAGCATGTTGACCTTCCACAAGCTATTAGATAAAGTTATCTTGTGACATACCAATGCAGGACTAATTACTTTGTAAAAGTAAATCCCAAATTTTACTACCCAACAGATAGATACCTTACTTGACTGGAGAATGGACATGTTTTCCATGTGCTGCCATCCCAATTTCCGTAGTATATGAGTTCATATACTGAATGCAGCTTCACCAGCATCAACCTTCCTGAGGACTCCAAGCCCCCATAAGGACACACCAGCCCCCAGGGAGAGGCACCAGTGCTGCCTGATTCTGCAGCAACCATCTCGGGGCCCTGGTGGTCTCCATCCAGAGCTGACTTGAGCACTCCCATGGGCCAGACGGCATTTCGGAAGGGAGGATAAAAAGCCTGTGTTGTCTGTGTCAACATTGTACTGTCACTGATTTTCATGCAAAAGAGTGTTAATACTTGTGTTTTAAACCCAACAGCATTTACCAATTAATTCCTCATATGTTTTATAGAAATTTGCTATTTTAGCATGGAGTTCCATAAACTCCCTTTCCTTTCTAACCATGGTGCATATGTACAGAAAGAATGAGGAAAAAAAGTGTAAAATGTAATGTTCTGCAGTGTCTTCAGGATTTATGATATGCAGATGCAATCAAGGTAATCAGCAATGCAAATAAAGGTATTTTTCTCCCTAAACTTTCCTGAATCCATATATATTTTCTGTATGCAAAAGCTACATATTGTCATGTTGCTATGCAATGGAATATAGCTTTAAATTTGCTACTTACCCTTATAAAAGAGCAACTTATTTTATTTCCAGTAACAAAAATAGTTAATTTTATCTGAACTTGGCAATGTTTCTTTGCTCAGGGGATATCTCTCTATATATCCTTTCTATTCTGCTTAGCATCCAATGATGTTTGTAGTACAAATATTTCTATAGCTTTACATACAATTTATCAATATTAGAAAATCAGAGACAGGAATTAACATGCAATAAAAATATCTTGTTCTGGTCTGTTTCAAAAAGAAAATATTTTTACACTAGTAATACCCTCTAGCATTACTTGTAATGTTCCCCAAACTATTTTTATTTGTCTAAAATTATTCTGAGGTAAAAAACCTCCTGGGAGTTTCATCAAACACACAATTTCCATTACGTGGTTTTATGGTACCTTAAATAAAACAAACATAAAATCTGAGACATTTTGAAAACCAAATTTAGCTTATAATATATTTACCATTGTATTTTGATGGCTTTGTTGTAACTGTTAGTGGTTTCTTCCAAGTTTCATATAATACTAATCTATTGGATAATTTTGGTCTACTTTTCTGTAAAACCATCCTTAATACTTTAAGCTAAGTAGTGATTAATCCATGGTTATCAACATGTAAATTATTAATACCAATAATAATATATTTAGGGATCTATTAATGCATTGGCCATGGTTTAATTATATTTAGTATGAGTCATCAAACATGTAAAGTATTTAGAAGTTTTCTGCTCATAAAGACTCAGGTATATGCATCAGTAATTTGACATTGACCTCCACGGGATTTTTCTTATTTACACCTTTTGAAATTTAGCTCCTTGTTCTCTCATATCACTCATTAATGCATATATTCATGTACACATTCACTCAAGGGAAACAAAAGTGTCAGCTCACGGAAAGCTGTATACCTCTGCACTGCCATATTCAAAATGAGAAAATAAAACTCTAATGGCAGCACAGATACATATCATTTATTCATTCTGTTTTGATACTTGACTGGTAGATTTGCACTAAACAAAGATATACCAAAAAAAAAAAAAAAAAAAAAAAAAGTGAAGTTGATAATGCTAAAAATTGAGTTGTTTGGATGTGTTAGGCTTATTCCAACAAGTAGTTTTTCATCCAGGGAAGTTTCTGTTAATCTTAAACTACATCACTAAAATATTTTAGAACACTTATTCAGATGTACTAAATATAATTGGGGAAACTGTGTGAGAAGGACAGAGAGGGTAAGATATACAATGATAGTATAATATACTTATATATAATTATAAATATATGAAATCTGAGATCTGGTATCTGCTTTCCCCCATAGGCGACAGGTACAGTGCAAAAGAGATCCTTTCACTGCCTTTTCATTCATTGAACCATTCCACTGAGATTTGACATTTGTTCTTGAGAACCTCCCAGTACCAACAGAAGCAAAGGAAAAAAAGAAAGAAAAGAAAGTGCACAAAAGAAATCCATCAAAAAACCCCAACCTAACTTATCTGCTTTGCTGATGCATTAAAGAACACACTACCAGTAATTATTAACTACTCTCCATTCCACATTGCTCTCCTTTTAAAAAGCTGTTACTTGAGAAAATCTGTTCTGGCCTACTGGACTGAGTTATTTTTTATTTTTTTACAGATCATTAACAACACTTTCTACCTTCTGAGTCTGGAATATTGATATTTGCAACTTTTTGACACTTTATTAGTAAAATACAACTAGTTTCTTTCTCACACTACCCTTGGAGTTGCACATTTTATCACCATTAAGCGAGAGTTAACACAGCAATTTTATTTTCCAATTGCCATCCCAAAAGGAGCAGTATGGGGTGATGGAACTTTGGTCCTCACAATGTTGAACCCAAGAGAGATGGGACTTTTGTGTACTCCTGTCTGAACACTGGCAGCCATGCCTCTCCCTAGTCTGCACTAACAGAATGACTACTGTCAGAGCTGGAAGATGTTAAGTATTAATACTGACGTGGCCTTCAATAAGACAAAGCCAAAACTAATTAAGAAAAATCAATAGAATAAAATCTTACAACCTGGAATAGAACCAAAATGAAAGCTGAGCTCAGCTTCTTGTATGGATTTCTTATGGGCCGTCATCTAGATTTTCTCAAAACTCTCTTCAGCAAAGAGGGCGTAAGTCAAAATGTTGATGAAGCACACACTTCGAGGCGGTATTTAAAATCTTTGTACAAATTTCATTTTAAAGACAATAGAGGCTCCTTCTGAGGCACATTCCAATGAAAAGTTTAGATGCCATAAATCTTTTATTGGCCAGAGAAGGAACCTAGTCGACTAACTCACATCAGTTAATGTTAACCCTTAATCTCGTGAAGGCTTAACCTTTTTACTTATTTTGCTTGAACAAACATTTTTGGTTTAATAAGCACTTTTTAATTTTTTTTTTCATTTTAATCACAGTGATTCCATATGAAAACATGCTTACTTAAATGTGTGCAGCATTATAGTGATCAAATCTGTACTACCACTGTAACGTCTGTCAGCACAGGATTCTACTCTGCACTATAGCTTCAGGAGAATTAAATACAGCAGGCAAACAGCACTGGCGGTTTTTATGCTTTCTTTTCAGTCTCTATCACATATCTAGAGACTGTGTTCACCTTCTGTCATGCAGTTACTTTACCTTTAAGGAAAGTTGGAGTTGCTGGGGACTGCCTGGAGTCTTTCTCATGACCAATTATCGGTCATTGCTGAGAATTGACAGCAGTTTTAGCCATTGAAAAGTGGGATCAACTTGTGAACCCCACCTTAAAGTAAAAAAAAACAGAACTCTGTTGTTCTCTTTGTTGCTTGGCTGTGAAAGGTAGCAGACCTCCGGCTGGCCTCCGGTTCCCTGCCCAGGCCACGCGGCGGGGGGGGGGGGGGGGGGCCGGGCTGGGCCTGCCGTTCTCCCGGCCGGGAGATGGGGCCTGCAGGGGCTTGCCCCGGGCCAGGTCGGGCTGGGCCGGGCCCGGCCCAATCTCTGGCTCGGCTGCAGGTTTTGCTGTAACTACATTCACTAGAAAACTGCTGAATGAAGAAAGAGAGGGAGTTCTGGGCCTGCTGCAAGCAGAGACGGTGACCACGCTCTCCAGAGCAGCTATGAGGAACTTTTCATCGCAGACGGCTCCAGCTCCTGTTCAGCAGAGATCACCGAACCATCTACAAAAGCTTGGGCAAGATTTTAACTCTTTCTTATCCAGATGAGACTTGCGGATTAATTCTTTTATCCAGAGAGAGAAAAGGAGAGTGATCAACATGAAAAGAGACTTTATAAACTACTAGTGGCAAGAAAGAAAAGAAACTTCAAGAAAGGTAGAGAATTAAGAAGATGCTTCAATTAAGCTGAAATATCTTTCTGTTAAAGCTATGGGGATGGACAATGAAGTCCTGAAAAGAACTCCTTTAATTCATGACGGAGTATGGGGAGGAATAGAGTGTTCAAAGTGTAAATTTGAGTAAAAAGTAGAGTAATTATGGTATAGTGAAGTGCTGGGAGATTTGAAGCCTTGAGAGGCAATGAGAAAACTGTTTTCTAGTGAAGCGCACAGAAACAGATGAAGAATACTTTTTGCCTTTGAATAACTTATCCTTAAAAATGCTATCCCTAAACTCATGACCCATAACACACCTCAGGGTGATGTGAGATGAGAGGAGTGGGCTCTGATAACAGCAGCTCTGGGCAGCTGATATCAGGGAAAAGGAAAACTATAACAAAAATAGTTTTCTTGTGAGAAACTCCATAAATTAACAGAAAGGAACTTCTGTTTCTCTACAGAGACTGATAAAAAAACTGTAGAAAGAATTAGGACTGTTTAAACCATCAAAGTTCTAAAGTTTCTGTCTCTGTTGTCATGTGAACAAAAGAAGAGTGGGCAGTAAGAAATGAAAAGGTTTTTCTGGAAGTTTATTCTGGTGTTCTTATTATTGTAGTTTGTCAATAAACTTTATTCCTTTTAAAATTTTATGCCTGGTTTGCTCTGGTTTTAATCCATATCTCACAGCAAGAAATAAGTAATTCTTTTTCTCCCTTTTTGTTAATTACTGGTTTAAAACCACGACACCTTCTAAACAGACTACTCTAATAATACATTTATTGAAAATTATTGTTTTTCAGTAACAATGGCATTCCAAATACACACCAGATTAAAAAAAAATTAAAAAGGAGAAAAATATAATTCTTTGCTGCAGCAGCCATATCTTTTTGCAGTTCAAAACTACCATATTTCTTATCTAATTTTCCTGATAAATATCAGCCAGAAACCATTTTAACAATTTCTGTCTCCAAATTTCTGCAAATGCAATAAACAAAAGACCTGCTGTTTTTCATCTCCTAGAATCCAGATCTCTATTTTCAGAAATTAATCAATAAATCCTCAAAAACCTGCTATGATAAAGCCATTTTATTGTTTATATTTGCTCTTGGAAGGGCAAATATTACATATAAAAGTGGTCTGTTTGCTACTAGACATGATAAAAAAGGAGATAATGTTTTCAAACATGACCGGTTTGCCCACAGTCATGAATAATTGGATATGTAAAGTAAACCCTTGGCTAAACACAGCTGGATTATGAAGAAAAGTATGCTGTCAACAGAAGTCTGTGATGTCATCAATTAATATTCAATTCCTATGTATTACAAAAAGGAGGAGATCCTGTCTTCTGTTCTCTCATATTAATGTGAGAAATCCTTCCTATGAAGACTTTCTAAGACAAAAATGACATATAATTTTAATGATTCATTCATTGTGTTCACAGTGGCTATGATAGGACATGGAACTGATATTTTTCTGATATTCTTGATAGGTACATGAGTCATTTGAGAGACAAGAGTAAGAAGGAGGAAAGAGAAGAGAAACAAAAAAGTTGCTCAGGTAGAAATCACAATTTTCCATTCAAAATGTCTTTTACCCAGAAGAACTGGTTATCACTGCGTTTTACTTATTATTGACATTTATCTACCTTTACAACTCTGCTTAGAAAAGCAGATTTCAGAATCCTCCTGTCAGAATTCCAAAGAATACTATGGTATTCTTTGACAAGGAGAGTACAGAGTATCTAACATCAGAGACAAGCCCTCAGAGTTGCTTAGTGAAATAGAGACAGAAAGTATTGTCACATCCTAATAAAGTTTCATGAATGATATGCAATGAGTTTTGTACATAGAATATATCAAGTCACTTTTGCTCCAGTTTCTTCTACATGCAGACTGAGACCCCATAAGCATGATATCATAGAATCAAAGAATGATTTGGGTTGAAATTTGTACCACTTAGGCATACAAAGCAATTTTTAATTCATTAATATATGCAATAGCAAGGACAAATGGTATGCTATCTAAAACATTTCATGTTCCCCATACCTGATGCAGACCCACAACTTGATAAGTCTTTGAAAACCAATCACTTTCCAGACTGATGGGGACAGATCAGCCCCCACAGATCCTTGGAGTATCTGATCCTTGATATTTCTGGTTTCCCATCTTTGATGACATTTTCCTTGGACCTTTATAACTTTGCAATGCAGTGCTTTTCCTCTTCTAACTTTGGGTCAGCTTTCTCTCAACATGTGTGCTTACCTGTCTTGCATTGCTTTACCTCACATGTTTTCTCATAAAATAAAAATATCATCAGTGAAACTAAGTGTGAACAGCCATGTCATACCTTGTGCCTGACCCTGAGGGCACCAAGAGACCTCTCTGTCCTTGCCCACACCCTCAGGGTTCTCCTACCCCAAGCACCCTGTGAGAGGTCTAGAATTGCTCACTGGATGCAATGGTCCCTCAAGAAGCTAGCCCAAATACTTCCATTACCATAAAGTATGATGATTTCTTCATTGCATGTGGGAAGACTTCCTAAACCTTTAAATGTCAGATACACAGGGGTGTATGGTAAATGAGGACATCCCTCAGAAACGTTTTTCTCGAGCAGATGAGAAGCATCTGAGACAAAGAAACATTTCAATAGTGTAATGGAGAAATCAATTCCAAATGAAAACAATGATAACTCATGGTTAAGAGGAAAGAGCAAAATAATACACAAACAAATGCCAGCTGTCCCAAAATGGAAAGGATACAAAGGATACAAATGTAAAACATTTTGCTTATAATAAAATTGATGCTATTTCTTTCTCTTACCTATAGTTTTATGACTCTGACTTCGAGTGTAAGGAAGATGAAACTATTCTGGACGTACACTGCACACAGTTCAGACTCATCGTTATGTCCCATTGGGACAGACACAAAAGGCTAAATAAAAGGTTTCATCTACACAATAAGCAAAAAATGTTTAGAAACACCTCCTATTCCCTATTTTCAAGTTTATTGTTTTAAGAAGGATTAGAACTTTGATCCAACAGCTTATGGGAGGCTTTATTGCCTTTCAATTTTAAAAGCATATTTTTATACGGAAAAATATTAAAAAATAAGAGTGAGGAAATAAAGTATTTGTTATTCCCAGTGTTAAAATAAAAATAAAATGAAATTAAATTGAATCAAATTAATAAAAAGCTTTCCTGAATTTTCAACTCATCTAGTCACAAAAAAAACTCCATTATTCTCTCAGCTCTTATTAAAACTACATTTATATTTATGTCAGTATGTTTCCTGCTGCCTTGAACTCAAGGTTGCGCTTTGGTTTTAGAAAATGTTAAATGGACAAAATAAGTGAGATCGTGGCCCTAATGAAGGCAGAGGAAACTCTAATTCTTACTTTGATCAAGTCAGGACTTCAATTTATGGGAAAGCTTTTTTTTTAACCTTTTTCTCTACCCATAATTTTCCTATTAAACATTCCCATTCCCATCTGTCTTCAAAACTCATTAGTCCTTCATGGCATTTCCTCATTTACACGTTTGTACCCCACATATCTTTGCAACCCTGAAGTAAGACAAAGAGCAAATCACACATTACACTGATATTAAACAATACTGAAGGATAAGGATATGAATTGTTCAATGATAATGGAAAAGAAAAATTTAGAATATGCTGTGATAACTCAAGAAGCAATTGAAATCCATGAAGTACCCAGCTATGAAACCAACAAAGTTTGAGCTTAAAGGGGGTGAGAAAACAGTCACTGCTTCATGTGACCTGAGTTGTATACACTGAAATGGCTGAAAATTATTGGAGGAAGCTATAGGATGAGGCCACCTTTCTGCTTGATGCTCCATTCCACTAAGAATTCCTAACCAAAATAGTATTAGTGAAATGAAGAATACAAAATTATATCCTATTTTGACATCCATGCTTTAGCAGAACTGCAATAATCAGAATAAAAAGGGCTCAAAAATAGCTACAAAATGCAGTAAAATTCATAGAACAGTCCAGGTAGCTACATTTTTTTCCCTGAATTAAACTTGACACCTAGCAAAGAATGGACTTGGTCTTTATGTTTAAAAAAATTTCCAACCCAAAACTGAATGACTTAATACAGTACAGTGTGCCCGTTGGGAATGATACTGGGTTCATGCAAATTTTCAAATTATATTGGGGTATTGTTTTGGAGCTGCATAACGTAAAAAGGGTAGAATCGTGTTGGGAATGTATTTAACAAATAAAATTGTAAACAGGTGACTTCTAGTTCCTAATGACATTTCATCACACTCATGAGTACATTTATAGCCAATGAAGCCTAAGACTTGAGGTGACTTATTTGAGCTCCATAGAAGAAGCTTTAATAGCTTTTTGCATAAATGGAAAACAAGATTACAATGTCTCAACAAAAAAATTTCAAAAGTCATGGTTAAATTGCAACACTAATCACTGCATATTCAATAGCCCATGAGAGATGTGTGGATTGCTTTAGTTTCAATTATGCTCTGGATTACTCCTAAAAATCCTAAACTTTTCTTAAAAACTCAGACTACTAAAATTCTGGACTAATATTTCCAGAAGAAAGGTAGCACTCTATATTACAGGGATGAAGAATTTTATTTAAAAAAACCCAAACCAATACAAAAACAGTGCTTGCTAAACTCACATACTTTTAAGAAACCAGTTCACAATATTTTCTTCCACAACCTTTTCCTTCGCCTAGGTGAGAAATCCACTGTTTTTCACAATGTCATTCCAATTTGTCTGCTATTTCAAATCTGCTATAACACAAAGCATTTAATAATTATTTTTAAGGGAACATTTATTAGTTAAATATAAGTATATATCCCTGAAATTCAGGGAAGAAAATGAAGAAAATGAAGGAATGAAGGGTGCCTTTTTTTTTTTTTTTTTCTAATTGTCTCTGCTTTTCATCTTATTAAAAATTCTCTAGCATGAATGGATATTCTGTTATTATGAACACTGAGTAATGATTCACATTAGAAAACATTCATATTACAGTAAAATCATGTTTGAAGATCCTTATTTTCTACATATCGTCTAGGTGCCAAAATATTTTTTTTTCATTAGTAATTGCAGATGGTAATAATTTGGGTAGTATTCTGGAATAATTTTCTCTGATCTCTTCTAAAGCTATAATTCCTAAAGTTCTTGAATAGCAAAGTACAGAAGAGATGAAAGAACAAGCAAGACTAACAAATCCACAATATCTAAAATATATATAGCAACTTCCAAATCCTTTTATTTTCACACTTTACGAAATTAGCCTCTGTTTAAATAATACAATATATTCTTTATGGAAAAAAGTAAAGAAATAACAGGGAAGATTAGTAAAACTGTCAGATTAACAGTACTGGACTGGCAGGTGGCAAATGCATGTCTGAATTTCTAGCAGCACAAAAGCTTCAGTGCACATGATGATGATTCTTGTGTCAAGATGGACGTGAGTCAGGACCAGAGATGTAGAAAATTAGTGTTAAAATGAAAGAAAAATAGGTTTACAAATAGTATGAACTGTAAATGCATATTCATATAAATGCATTCAATATATAGTAGATAATCATCTCAGTTATTTTATTATCTAGCTGGCCTGTCAATTGCTGATGCACTTCAAATAAACAGGACTTAAGAGAAGCCCATTCTGAATTATCTAGTTTATTTTTTCTATTAAGTTTTTTTTTTCAAGGTTAATATTTTTGATAAATATTTCTTATGTAATGTGATAAAACAGTGCATAAGTCAGTTCTTACTTATATGTCAATGATTATTGAAGAGGCAAGAAACACAAGAAACACAAATAGGCTAATAATTATAACCACAGGAAATAGGATTTTTTTTTTTTTTCCAGGTCTACATCCTCATCACAGTCACTTTGATCTTATGGGGAAAAAAAGGTCAGAATTTGCACATGTCAGCTTGTCCTACATCACTTTCACAAAACAAATAGTGTGGCTTGGTGTATAAATGAACATCATTATTTAAAAAAAAAAAAAAATGCAATCTTGATATATTATTTAAAAAAACAACAAATTTTCTAAAATAATTTAATCTGGCTACTGGCTCGTGAGACTATTAAAAAATATTTCTGTAAATACATTAGCAACAAAAGCATGGCTAAGGACAATCTCCATCCTTTACTGGATGCAGATGGGAAGCAGAGTGATTAAAAATGTTACTTTCTTTGTTAAAAAACACACTTTATCTTAGAGAAAAAACCCACATTATATTAATTTTAGTCAACCTCAAATCAAAATTTTTCACTGAAAAAATTGAGTTGATGTATTTTGATATATGACTACAGTGATATGAACTTTTTTCTGAGGAAGTACTAAAATAAAAAAGATACAAGAATACATACTCTTATTTATTGCAACAACTGTAGAAGTGTGTCACTATGCAAACCTCTACAGAAATAACCTAACACCTGCTAAAAAGTAGAAGAGGAGAAAACATTGGCCATTGTTCATTAACTCAGGGTCCTGCTGTGTTGGGCTGGGCTTTGTGGGTGAGCAATTTTGCATGAAAATCACCTTTCTTTGTATACTAATGTTATTTATATTGTTAATGTTCATTTTCTTATCTCATGAGTGTTTCCAGAAAATTGTTCTTATCTCAACCTGCAATTTTCACCTTTTTGTGACTTCAGTTCTCAACTCTGTTCCCTGAGTAAGAAGAGCGGGAGTAATCAGGGTCTGTTTTAAGATAGCTGCTGGGGAAAGGGAGGGGGGCAAGAGAAGGGGGATGAGGGTACTAAATTGAAGTTACTAAATTGCCATTCCTAAACCCCAGCAAGAACATTTAGGTATCAGAACATGTATGATCTCTACATGATTATGCCACACAAAATGTAAGTTAAAAATAGAATTCATTGCAAAATACATAGTAATCAAAATATAGTATCTAATTGACACAGGTGAAGTAAGGATTAATAAAGTTTTGAATAAAAGTAGTCAAATGTATAATGTCCTTCACCTCTAAAGGTATATGCAACTTGTTCTGACACCAGAGGTAGATGTGATAAAGTTGATTGTACAAAGTTGTCATTTATTGATTATAGCAATATTGACAACCTTCTCTACAAAGAGAATGAGAAATGCATTTCAGGTCTCACAATTCAGCTTCTAGCTGTTATTTTGGTTATTTCTGAGGTTTAAAGGGATTGTCTGTAGATTCATTTCAGATGATTCAAAGACAGGTTTCAGCTCCAGGCTGAAACATCATGGCTCATAACACAGTTAAAGAGAGCAACACACATAAACACATTCACTTAAAGCAGCTAAACACCCCTAGATAATTAGATATTCAATAGAAGTTTCAACTTTTATATAATAACACATTTTTTTCCAAATCACAGAATTAATACTTGATGGATTTTTGCTGATTTAGCATTATTCATTAGTTGTATAGACTTGTTAAATTCTGCTGAAAATCTGGCCATCTTGTATTAGGCTAGAATGTTTTCTTCTTCCCATATGTAGAAAAAAACCTAAACAGACTATATACATAAACTAAAAAAAAAAAAAAAGGAAAATCTTAAACACCAGAATTGAGATGTAAAGTCATTTTTTTTTCCCAGTAAACTTAAATTTGTTAATGTTTATTAGTCTCAGTGGACAGAAGCTGCCATCCCATTATTGGAACAGTCATGATTAGTTACATAGCTATACTTGTAGCATTTCTATACTTATATATGTATTAAGGCTTGGATATGGAGAGATGGAATCTGAAATAATTTTCTAATTTATTACTTGAAAATTACTGGATAAATAAGATCTGAGGAGTGAAATTTGTCTATTTATGAAACTTTATGGTTCAATGAGAGATTTTTTTCCCATGCTTTTTACTCACTTCATTCTAATATAGCTCCAACAAAAGATCAGTTTTGATGGTCATGGGAAGCAGCCTAAGATTTATAATAAAATTTTAGATTAAAACTAAAGACAATTGACAATTCTGAAATCATCCTTTGGAATAACCTTTTTTTCAGTTAAACATGGCTTATGGTCAAAAGTCCTAAAATATTCTTTGGTTTGTGGTCTAAGCTAAAATATTCTTCTTAATTCTCAGTTAATCATTCTCTTTTTTTTTTTTTTTTTTTTTTTTCAAAACAGAAATATTTGCTTTTAAATTACATATTTGTAGGGACCCCTGTCCTTCAGCCTGGACAAAATTAATTTTCCAGATTATAACAAATTTTCAATGATAGAAAGTGCATTTGTCATATCACTGGAAATATACAAAGTGAGAGGGAATGGGCATTTAATAACCTGATCTAGTAAAAGGGTGTTTTGGAGTAGATGGTCTTTAAAGGAAGGTTCCCTCCAGTGCAAACCATTCTATGATGCAATGAATTCAGTGAATAGTCTTGACACAGTCTGTATCTTGTTGGATTATATTTTTTGATACTTTATATCATTCATTTTAATCATAAAGTCATTCAAATAAAGTTTCATTTGAAAGCATTCAAAAAAACTTTGGAACTTTTTTTTTTTTTTTTTCCCCAGAAAATATATGAGTACATTATTCATTGTTTCTTGGTTCTTGGTTATTCTTCATTTTCTCATTTATAAGCATTTCCTGCAAAAAGACACACAAACCCGTGGTAAGTTTTTTTGCATAGCTTTGGGTTTGTGTCTCATCCCCATTGTTTTTTTATATTTTCTGACAAAAAAGCACTGGCAAGTTATAAGTAGAAAAACCATAGAATCATGAAATGTGCTTGGTTGGGAGGAACTTTGAAGACCATCTAGTACCACCACTCTGACAATGGACTGGGTCACCTTTCACAAGTTTTCAAAACTTCATCCAACCTGGCCTTGAACACTTCCAGGAATGGGCATCCACAGCTTCTCTGGGAAAAATGTTCCATTGTTCAGCCTAACAGCATAGAAGAGATGCTCAAGCCATCTGGTCATTTTCATGACCCCCCTCTGGACCCACTTTAACTGGTCCATGTCCTTCTTGCACTGGGGACCCCAGAGCTGGGCACACTTCTCTACATGGTCTCATAAAATCAGAGTAGAGGGGCAGAAATCACCTCCCTCCACCTGCTGGCCATGCTTTTATTTTTTTTATGCAACCTAAGATATAGTTGACTTTTTCAGCTGCAAGTGTACAACTTTTTGTCCTCTAGGAAGGGAAATAAAATATTGACCACAGAATATAATTACCTAAAAAGCAAAGCTTTCAGGCACCACATTTAATTTTTGGAAAGGCTTACTGTATGAATGATATCTGTCACATTTTTAACACAAGTGTTACATATTCATTATTAATATTTCATGGTATGATCCATGTGATTCTTTGTCTCAATAAACAAATAAATCAGCAGTTTTTCAGCAATCAGTTGGATGATTTTTTTTTTTCCTTCAAATTTCTAACGCTTGAACAAGTTCAGTGTCTGCTATGGGCACAAGCAGGAGGTTTGATCAAATTTGAAAGGAAATGCACTTATATTAATACGTTCAACAAAAAAAGTGTATTCATATAGTTTGTGACAAAAAAAATGTGTTTTAATAATAGTCTCTATAAACTGTGAGCCTCTTCCTTCCAAGTGTTTCCTTCAGCCACATTTGTGATTACTTTTTTTGGTACCTGAGATTCTGAAAGCAATTAGCACACCCTTCCACACTGCCAAAAATCATGATAGTTTAAATTTATTTTCCAGAACACAGCAGGCAAATAAATATTTCTGTTTTAACAACTCATCATTCATTTATTTATACAAGCATTGAGTCTGTCATACTCATCTTACATGTCAGAAGCCCATCTTTTTAAAACATTTCAGTCTATCATTTTCTCATATTTCAGCTCTTTAGGATATCTGTCTGAGGATAATGTGCTAAGTTTAGCAGGTCAAAGACTAGCTCTGTGTAAAAACACTAAAGATATTTAGATTTTTTTTTTTAGCCAAGATACTGGGGAAAATAAATTGAAAAGCAGCCAGTTACTTGATTTAATTTCATAGTTTCTATCAGGAGCAGTCCAACAAAATCCTAATAACTCCCATTTTTCACAGAATGACATGTCTTCACTTCTAAACAAAACTAATGGGCAGTGGAAACATTCATACAAGGATCAAAATTTAAATGAATAATGTCATTAGATAAAAAATGTTGAATTGCTGAGTCCATAAATACCTATTATGAAATTAATGGTGGGTGTTATATTTACTTGCTTTTAATAATCAATATAACACTTTAAAAATATTATTTCTCTTTCATGCTATTTATACAGTGGAATTTGCATCTGATTCTAATCATAAAGACATCTTCTAGCCCTACATAATTGTACTACTTCATTGCTTGTCATGCTTCACCTCCATTTTCTTATATTTCTCTTATTATAATATCAATTTATTTAAGTTAATGTTCATATTTTTGTGGTATATTAAAAATGTTGCAAAGGGCTGCCCATATAGTGAAAAAAATATATCCAACCATTATCCACCCAGCCAAAAATTTCAGAGCTACAGAAAGTAGGTCATACCATAATAGTGACATTGAACTTTTCAACTGGGAGTAATTAGGTTTTATTTCCAGTGCTCAGTGACCTACTCTGAAAAATAAGATAATACAAGAAGGGTTCAGCTTTTGTTGTTGTTGTTGTTGGTTTTTTGTTTGGGTTTTTTGGTTTTGTTATTGCTTTTTTTGTTAGTTAGTGACTTGCTTTCTTATTTCTTTCTACTGTATGTACCTTAAGAATCCATAAATGTTTCCTATCCAGAAAATAGTATCTGACAGCTGTGTAGGGTACTTCTGCTGTTTAATATGTCATAAAGAATCTGTTGCAAGCCATGATGTTATCATTGGGGAACAAGGATAGTGTCTATTATTTCAGAAGCGAATAATTCAGCATTAAATCATTTCAACTGCAGTGTCACTTGCAGGGAAGAGAAAGCAGAAAAGTTACTGTGTATGAAACAAGCTTTGCAGTAATACTTACAGCACAGAGGGCATTTGAAGCACACTTCCATGTGTATTCCCTCTAGGGCACTTTAGAAAGCTTTGCTTTTATTTAATGGCTGCTTCCTAATGCAAAGAGACATAATAAAATGTACTTGCATCTGTTAGCTCAGATAACAAGACACATTTTTCCTTTTTGGGGCTGGGGTGTTCTAAGAGCCTTTTGACACAATTCAGGCTACTGTGCTGCAACACAAACTAAATACTTCCCAAGAGTCTTAAATTTTTTATTTTGTTACTAATATCATTACAAGAAATACCCTCCCAGCCCCTACTTTGGTGATGAATTTGTCCTATGTATCGGTGTGTGCCGTGGCCTGCTGCATCATGCCAGTGTGCAGTGTAATGCAACAAGAAGTATAACTTTGATGTGTCAGATGCTAAATAACGTGAAAAGGCATGCATGAAGCTTTCACAGACAAGGGACTGTGCTTATTCAGAGGCAGACTGTTTCTCTGGCACTTACATAGCTGTGAACTGGGAGTGGGAACTCTATCCTGTTACGTGAAGCACACAAAGGGCAAGTTTTTAACATAATAAACCTGCGTCAGACAGTGTTCCCTATTTTACTAAACATGACTGAGTATCCCCAGTGGATACAGAGATTACCAAGTGTAGTAGCAGATGTTCAGCAAAGAGGAATAGAGTGTCAGGCACCCAAGAACTACAGATTTTTTTTTTATTGAGTCATTAAGTTTTTTCAGAGAGAAAAGTTTTGGTTTTTTTTTAAACATCATGTCCTTGAAATCCACAACACAAGATAAGTGTCCAGTGGCAGAGATAAGACTCAACCATTTTACCTCTGACTGTTTCCTGAAAAATATAATTACTTTTTTTCCAGAAACTCAGATTTCTTCCTTTTTTTTTTTTGAATGATAGGAATGTGAAAATAATTCATACTTTGACAATTACCTAAGAGCACCCTCATCTCCATATTCATTTAAGAGCCTAGTTTAAAACATATATTAACTGAAAAAACTCTCTTCTTTTTGGTTACTGATACAATTATAACCAAAAAAATTATATACACTATCTCCACGCTCTGACAATATTTGTGACAAAACAGAACAAGTGTCTTCAATGTATAAACAAGCAGCAGCAGCTCAATACCACCTCAATAATGATCTCCAATATATTAGTGTCTGTATTCAGGAAAATAAACTTTTGTATTTTTACAAGACTTCAGAAAATTCAGTGGCAGCTGACAGATTTTGATCTTGTTGATACTTATTCCCTCATATTTTTAAATAGATTAAGTTTGAACAGTGCTCCTGGGAGGGAAAATATAATGAAAATATTCCTATTGCTTCTCAAACCCTAAGTCATAAAGTTTTCCTAAATATTTTCAGTTCTGCTGAATTGGGTGGAAAAATAGAAGAGATATTACAGGTGTTTTTGTGTAATTGCTACACTGTCCTGCTCTATTAGGCAGAAGAGTGGTAAGTTTATTGCTTTAATTTCACTGATATATCGAGAGAAACACATTTCAAATCAAAACCAATCAGCAGGTCATAAGAGTTTTGAGGCAGTAGGAGGGCCTGTGCCTTACACCTCACTAATTACACATGCATTTGAGTTTTGGAGTAGTTATACCCATTCAGCAGAGTAAAGAATGCTATTAGGTACTTCAATGCCTAATGATCTATAAGAACATACATAAAATGGCATTTGGAAAAATCCTACCTGTTCAAATGCAGTGTTTAGGAATGTTTGTTGCTAGAAATCTGGTTGGTTTCTGAATTCCTGTCTAGCAATTTTTGTGGAAATGTGTGGGATACCTACTGTGAATAATATTCTACAATAGCAGGTTTTTGTTTCATTTCAAGGCAGGTACAAGAAACTCCTACCTTTTTGATTTCAGTTCTGGCAAAATATACAATTAACTCTGAAGCAGGAATTGAGTACAAACTCCAGAAGAAACTGTTCTAGAGAATAGAACAGAGACAAAACCAACAGATGATATTTTACAGTGGAGGTGTCTTTTTGTTTCTATGAGCGTGAACACATGCAGAGTCTAGCAAGTGTCAAAGTTTTTATTTTGAAGAACAGCAGTACATGGAGTATATAATATTTTCTACTTAATTTGCAAGACCACAGTAATTATGGTGTGTCTACAAAACTCTGAGAGAAAAATCAGATATGAAAGGAATTCTAGAGTCTGTCTAAATTAAAGCATGCTGTGAATTAAAACCCTTTTAAAAGGATTTGCTATTTAAAAATTGTACAAAATTTCCCTTAAAATATTTCCAATTTAGGGTTCAAGGACATCAGATAGTCATTTTACATTATAAATAGAAAATCTATCACTTTTAAGACACGGAAATACTTTTTATGCTGAGTTTAGTAGCAATTCACAGTATTCAGTAGCAATTATACAGGTGGTAAAATAAGAGTCCACAACACTTTCTGAATACACTTTACAGAGTAGGACAAATTTCAATTTTAATGTACTTTAAAAGCATCTGTTAATCACAGAACAAGCTACAAACAGACACCAAAGAGAGGATTAGCACCACAGCTTGTACCTTATTGATACAAATCAATAGTGTTTGGACTCTGACACCACAAAATACGTTGTCAGTTTAAATGCCTGTTAAAACATGCCATTATACTGCACAACACTTTTCACACTTAAATAATTTTTGCAACCCTGAATAATATCTGCTTGCATGAAATAACATTTATATATATTGCATGAATAATATTTACTTGCATGAAACCCTCACCAGTGTCAACAGGACTAAGGATCAGGTAAGATATTGTGCAATGTAGGAAGGAAAGAAACTGTGCACACATTTTGAAGATGATACCCATGAAAGGAGCTTTAAAAAACAAATTACAGTGAGTTAACAGTGTCCCCAGTAAAAATCTTGTTAATAATTGCTCTTTTTAAAAATGGAAGTTGGGCTTTCTTGAGAAAGTGTTAGGTGTACACTGAATAACAAATGTAACATAACATATCTTCTTTTCACTATGTATTCTATTTTGAATGACTGGGGGAAAGCACAATTATTACTGACTGATCTGACATAGTAACAGCAAAACACCTCAGTACCAAATGTGAATACCCCAGATTTTAGAGGAGTTGCTTTGGAAACAAGGCTGATTAAGGGACATGATTCATGATAAAAATTTCACTCCCAGTATTTGTGTCCTTGTTATTACTCCTTCTTGCAGTAAGTGATGAACAGCTGTCATCAGTATATTTAACAAGTATTTGCAAATTAACATATTACGGTTGTGTCTCTGACTAAAGTTCATGCATGTACTCACAGAAATGTATGACATTTTGAGAAAACACATTTTAAAATACATCATTCTTAACCAATCCATTCAAAGGACACCAGTGAAAGACATAGCAATGATTTATCTCAGTTAGTAACTTCCTTTTAGCTGAGCTGAAGCTGGAAAAGAGGAGCTTAAATATTCAGTGAAAAGCCAGCTAACTGTGCTTCCCAACATTTTGCTTTCAGTTTCTCAGAGATACTTTTTTTGTCTACTGTCCTGTGTCAAGCTGGAATTGAGTTGCGCCAAATAATATTTACTCTGCTGTCTGTGGCTTTTCTCAGACAAAATCCTCTCTAGTTCTTTGGAGCTCAAATCTGTTCTGTCCACTGCTGTTTCAGAGGTTTGAGGTTTGTTTGGGTAATTTTAATCACATTTTTTATTTCTTTCATAACTGAAATATTATGTGAAAAGTTTGTAAGTGGATACTGTCTGTGTCCAGACCATCCACCCACAGAAGTTTGTTGACACTACTACAGGGATAAGGAAATGAATACTGAGTTTGTCACTGGCATAAAGTGAACTTTATCTGCCTTTATTTTTTGTAATCTACTTAAAATAAAAAATAAATAAAAAATAAAACAACAATAAAAAGGCAGGTGGATGTTTTCTGTCATCCAACAGAAAGCTTCAATAGGTCAAGCAGCTACAAAGACTAGGAGAGTAGATAAAAAATAAAAAATATTCCCTTTGAGAATGTAGCCCAGTTGGTCATCTTCTATCCCTTACAATAGCTTTGAAAGAACAGAATATGGTGTTGAAGACAATGTACAGGAACATTAAAGGTGGTATAAAAAGGATAGCATTTGTTTGTCTGCTTGATTCTTTTGCACATTTGTGGAAACATTGTGAAAAACTTCAAGTGCACTATCGCCTGTCAAAATACATTTGCATCAGTGTTAATGGATGCCACATTGTTGTCACTGCAGCACTGCATGTATTATTCTTTTAATCACATGATGCACAATCACCCAGAGGTTCAAATCATTTGGGGTTTTTTTGCCATTGTTCAAATTTGAATATTTTAAATTAATCATTTGGGCTTTTTAAAATTTCAAAGTAGAGCCTTTATAATGAAATAGTTAGCTGGAGCTATTGCCAGATTTGTATTACAGAAGAAAATGAGTATTTAAGGTTATTACCAGAAATCTTCCTAACTGAGATGCTACAACTTGTCTGATTCATTTTAACCTTCTCTGAATCTTGAGACTTCCTAGAAATGCTAAATGATTAATCACAAATTATTTTGAATATCTGAAACTCTTTCAATCAAGACAATTTTCAGGTGTTTTTTATTCTTAGAATCATTATAAGAAAATGTAGTGGTTACAAATCATCACTGATGGCAGAGTTAACAGTGTAATTTTCAGGTTCTGAATATCTGAATACTTGTTTCCCTAAGAAAAAATGCAGCATATTAATAGTATTTTAAATACACATAAAAACATATTTCTTCATATTCTTAATTCCTGTGAACTGCTAAAGCATATATCTTACTTTTGTAACCTAGTAACTTGTTTCTGGGGCAATGTTGCAGTGTTATTAAAGAAATGCAAAAATTAAAATGAAAGAGAAATCCTAAGTGTAATTGATGATAATCAAGTGCTATGGTGATAGTTGTTACACAAAACTGGAACAAAATAGTATTGTTCAATGACTTTTACTCTTTAAAAGATAGCTCTGCAATAAATAAGGCATCTGACAAATACCAGTGCAAGACAGATCCTCAGAAGAAATCTTTTATGCTGAAAGACCACCAAACACCTCCTAACTGCAAACTGAACATTGACAGTGAAAAGTTCACACAGACTAGCTTTTGTAGCAAGTTAGCCAAGAATACCAATGTTTTTCAAAATCCTGTGTAATGATGCAGACATCCCAAGAGAAGTTTGTCCTAAGTGCTCCATTTTATTTGTAAAATAAAAAACTATGAGTGACTGATATAAAATTTTCTATAATTTGTATTTTTATTTTTTGCAGCCTTTAAGAGATTTTTTTTTTCTCTGTCTGAAGGTGCTTTAAATGCCAGTTTTGCTCCTGAGTCTTTCTCAGGTTGAAGTATATCAGGTACCACTCTCTCCATATTGGTGCCTGCACACTGGAGACCTCTCCTTTCTTCAGGGTGTTCAAAGTAAGTTGAGTTCCTAGCTGGAGACAAAATGCCAGACTAGCACAAATGAGCAGTCAGAACAATTCCTGAAGAAATAGATATTTGGTTAATTAGATTGATCTTTAGCATAGTCTGAGTGTTAGTGAAAATCGGCAGGTTGGGCTTTCTACAAGTAGTTAATGGAGAGGAAAACTTATGGGCAACTTATAGTGTCTAAGATGAAGGAATGAAACACCTCTGCAAGAGTCTAAATAAGTAGCTTTGAATAATTAATCTGAATTCTCAATTTTATGGGGCTAAGTCACATCAATTACTTGTTCATGGTGTTCACAGAAGAAACTATTTTAGGAAAAATCTTTGATTAGTAGTAGGGCAACAAGCACAGATCCAATATTTCTTGTGGCCCAGCCTCTTCAATTTCTTTAGATTTTCTACATTTTTACACAGATGCTAGGGAATTCAATAGCAAATAGTTACATCCCCAAATTGTCCACACAAATATTTAATGAGGTAATCAGGTAAGATAGTAGGTTGTGAATGAGATAATCTAATACAAGGTAAATGAGAATCCAAATTTTGTGTGTGCGCAGGTTTTACATTCCACAAGCGTGTTTACTGTATTGCTGAAACTTTGTTACAAATTTCTTATATAGACTTGGATCTTATATTAAACTCTCAGGAATTCTGATTCTGGTTTTGATAACTTTTTAGTCTAGACTGAGATTTGTTTCACTTCTCTGGCATCATTAATTAAAGTATTTGTAATTTAATGAGCAATTCTGCATAATAAAATTAACATGTTGGGTTTTGGTGTTAAAAGTCTTCATAAATTTAAAACAAAAAAGCAAACAAACAAACAAACAAACAAACAAAAAATACGCACCAAAATCCCAAAATGACAAAACAAAACACAAAAATAGTTTAAGAAAAAGAAATCAAATATTTAATGTTTGTTGTTTAGAGGACCACAAGTTTTACCATCCTGGACATCTAAGGACTTAATAGCAACACCTACTAAAAACTCAATTGTATCAGATTGCGGTTTCTGCTGACTAGATGGGAATTTTCTACTCTGTTGAACCAAAGCTTTACACTTTCATTAGCTCACATTCTCTGCCATGACACCAGTGCCCTCTCATCAGATCGAAGGCTGAGCTGAGTGGTACCGACAGAGAGAGGCAGATAAAAGGAAACTGATGAAAGTGCTAAATGTTTGCCTTCTGGGTAAAAGCTGCACGTGGCTTTGCTGACCACTGATTTCCTTTATCTTGTTCCAAGAAATGGGAGTATGTCTTGTGTTCAATGTATCTATAATAATAGCTTCAATTTAAACCAAATTTGATTTTTAATTTCTTTCCAGAAAGCACATTTTTTTCCTGAGATTGGCAGGGAAAGAAATTATTTTCTTTCACAAAAATAAACCAGAATTATGAATTTAAAAGATGGAAGGTGGAAACCATAACTATTTAATTGAATTTTCAAGTTCTGTACCACAGTCAGTCAAACATCATTCACTGAAATTTGTAAGAATCATTTGATTTCTTAATAAGCAAGGAAGATTGATCAGGTGATACTGGAAGACCTTTATTTTAATAACAGTTGAATTTATAGCTAGCCTATCCATGTTTCTGAAATTTGGTTCAGACTCAAAACTGACCTGAATGAATTCAAGCTGAACTGGAAAATTATATCTGAGGATATCAGTAATTTGAAAAACTGTTTCTTTGTGAATCCTAGTGCAAGAATCAAAAAAGTCAAAATACTATAATCTGCACTGGTCTGATCTGAGAGATTCACATTTGAGATCCCTATTTCATCTCCAGAGGCATAAGTATTAGAAATCCTCTCAGTAATCCATTTCTTGTTAAAACTAAAGCCTCGATTTGATCACTAAACCAGATAAGTATATAAAAAAATGAACAAGTAATATAAACATCACAAAAACCTCTGAGTAATTTTGTACATCTGAAAACCAAATTTAGATTCATTGAAGTATACTAAAATTCTGTTACATTGTAAAATTCACCAAGACCATAAAAATTGTTCTTTCTGGTAATAGAAATTACAAACAAATAGAAAAAAATACAGACTAGTATATTAATATTAGAAATCTATGACAGGAAAACATAAATTCAATACATTATAAAATATAGTATAAAATACTATGATTATAATATTTTTGAAAAAATAAAATAGCATCTCTTTTATCAAGATATCAATATTCACTGTACACCTAATCATAATTTTTAGGGTAATTTCCTGTTTTCAGAATAGCATTTAAAATATAAATTCTGAAAGCAGAATTATTAATACACAATGAACAATGTGAACAGATACTGGGCATTTTAAGTTTCTTTTTCTTATTTTGTTCTATGTTGCACATAGCTATTCAGAGCTGAATAAGTGTCAAACAAGAAGATGTGAGGGCAAGAATTCAACCTGACAAATTATTCTCAGCTTTGAAACTCCTGGAGATACATACATTCACAGCAGGAACATGTCAAGCTAGAAGAGTTCTGAGAACAGCTTCAGAGAGCCAGACCTGAGAGTTACTTCTCATCTGAAGCGTAGTGGTCATGGCACAGACCTGGCATAGAAAAAACTGTCTAATCCAAGTTTTCCTATTGCTAGCTGCCATCTGTGTACAAATACGTGACTTCAGAGATTTTAATACAGTTTAAAATCCATTGTAAAAAAAAATAAAATCTATTCTTAATAAAGAATGTTGTCAGATTAAATTGCAATGAAAGACAAGATGTTTTTATGGTTATGTGGATAGTATTTTATTCTGGTGTGCAAATTTAGCATTTCAGAAACTTACCAAACCATTGCAGTAATTTTGATTAAAATTTTCTACAGTTTACCTGCATTCCCTTGTTCAGCCTGTGCATGAAGAAATGAGATCTTGGTTCTTAACAAAAAGGTTTTTGAATCCTGTTGGACATTGTATCTATATCATAGAAAAGAGAAGGACATTGCCATTTCAGGCATTGTTCAAGATGTATTCTATTCTCTTATGCGATAATGCGAGGCAGAATATGAGAAAAATCCATAGGTCCAAAAGACAACATACATATTTTAGGTAACATTTTTAGAATGCAAAAAGAGTTAATGTACCATCTATCAGTTTTGGGAAGCCTATTCTTGATTTTATCCAAAATGATCTCAGTCGCCTAAGAGGAGATTCAGCTGTAACATTTTCATCTGACTTAATATATTTCTAAGATTATGCATTTTTTTCATATTGCTGTACATATTATATTGTTGACTTTTTTTATGAGTTTTCCTTTTCCCGTTATCATATTCAAACAATAATAGTTGCTTTATGAAAATTTAGAATATTAACAGAGCATAAGAATAAGTACATTTTATTAATTCTGTCAGGAATCTTGTAAAATTGGTTGTAAAATTAATAACTGTAAATGTGTTGAATTCTAAAGGCGCCAAATAAGATTTAAACTCCATAATATAAAAATACACCTAGGTAATGAGTGCAAAACAAACAAGTCTCATTCTGTCATTAATACGTTGTATATATTATGCTGACTGACAGCGCTCTTAATATTCCCATTACATTTAATTACAATACACTTAATTTTTTTAAACAAAAAAAAAGATAAATTAAATACTCTCAAAAATTAAAACTTAAATTTTTCCACTGGTCAAGTGCTTTTTAAAAAGCCTCTGATAAACAAGATTTATGAGACTGGACATGCTTTGCCCTAATTTTGTAATGTTTTGCTTCACTATAGTAATTTCATTCAGTGGTGTCTCTGGTCTTCCTCACCCCTTGAACCTTTTACCGTTTAATCAGGCAAATGCTGGCTTAGGGTATGTTCAGATTGCTTTGTTCTACATTTAAATCTGAAGTTTGAAAGGAACAAGGCTGATTATCTTTTCTCTCCATACACAGCCCTGAGACTGTGTTAGTTGTCTCTTTACCTCTTAATCTTCAGTTCAAATGTCTGGAAATGGGAGGTAAGGCAGAAAAAGGAAGAAAGAGAAGTGATGTAGACCCAACATTTGGCAAGCTGTTCACTTCAAAAATGGCCACAAAAGCACAAAGGAAAACAAAGCCACCCAAAATTTTCATGGTTCTACCACCTGCAAAATGTAAGTATTTTTTGTTTGCTCTTGAATTTTAACATCAGAGTGATTTGCTCTTTCCCAAGGTTCACAATAAACCCGTGAGCCATCAAATTCAATATTTCACTGAAGTGCAGCCATCTTGAATATATTGTAGCCCAGGGATGTCAATAAAATGCGTGTAAGACACCGCATTTCTCTATTTCATGTGAAAACATTTTTAAAACAAATCTATTTCAGAAGAATGGTTCTTCGTTCACTTTGGGCATTAAGAAATTAACTCACATGCCATTTTACGTTTCTTGCAAAGGGTAAAATCTAATGTCGGGGTGTGCGTGAGTGCTGTAAATGCTGCCATTTCCCAAACTTGATATTATTAATCGGGACTGTCAAGTTTAGGTCAAGCGTTTATTCACATTGTGCCTCAGTACTTCCAGTGTTTCAAACATATCTGTCATGCACAGAAAATGCACAGTGCAGCACAATCTATGGCACTGAGAGGCAAACATGAAATCTTTTAGCAGAAATGAGCCAATGCTTTTACCTCATTTATCTGAGCTGCTGCTTTTATCTCATTTATCTGACCTGCCACCATTTTTAATAACAATTTCATTTATTTGACAGCTGCATACACTTTCTAAATAAGTAATTTCCTTGAATTTGCTGATTTACAACACTTTTTAAAAATCGTCTTTTTTTTAATTTTTATTTTGTTTTCCTTTCCTTTTTTTTAAACACCTTTTATATTATACAGAGACAAGGGAGAGAAGAACTATGCTGTTAAGTATAGATGTGTATTTTTTAAAGAAAATCTATCTTAAAAATGTATACTATCTTTAATGTTAAATTAAAAATATTGCTGTAATGGTGTTATGTTAGCCCTTGGGCATATGTGATTTCAGCATTTAATTAACTCTGGAGTCCTCCTGTAAATGGGGCTTATGTGTCTGTAAAGTTCAAGGCAGGCAGGCTGAATCCATAGAAGAAAACTGCTTGGAGGAGGTGATGTCCTAGAGAAGTAAGTCTGTCCTATCTGAGGCAGACAGACTTTATCACATGGCTACATGTACTAAATTAAGAAGTGGGGAAGTTCATCCAAAGTGCACAGATTAAAATTTTCAATAGGCCTAAAAATGACTCTAAGGCATGAATGAGCCTGTCACTTTTTCTCTGCCTCTTCAGCAAATGATGGATTCACTATATGCCCATAACATAACCCGTGAGATATGCCTGGCTTCATTGGTTATTCTTCATTCTCAGTCAAGCTGAAATAGAGGCTGTGGTTAAACAAATCTGCTTTTATGGAGCAAGGCACTGTGAAACGGAGCTGATTATGGCCTGACACATTGAATTAGACTGTTGTGTAAAGCAGTGCTGATGATTCCATTGTTTCAGGCTCCGATTGGCCTTGCCTGAGCCTTTCCTTCTCTCTCAAGCCACACACATTTCTTTTTTCCCTTGGCTTTAAGAATCCTTTTTTTAAAATCTATTTACTGTTTGCAACAGACTCCAAAGTAGAATATGATTTATACGTCTATTTGATAAGAAGTTTAGTTATGAATTCATCAAGGGAAGGGGATAACACATTTCTAACACTATTGTCAAAGACAAATTGCATTATAAAAACATTACAATTACGTATATTATCACTTCTAATTTACTTTATAAAAAAAGTAAAAATGTTGGCTAGTTAGGGTCACTGGCTAGGAACATCTACTAGCCTGAGCCAGTGATATACTTAGTCCCAAGACCTCATGTTACTGAACATCTCTCCTTGCTCTGGAGAAACAAGAAACACGTAAGCTTTATACTTAATTTTCAGTCTTTTAAGTCATTGGTCTTGACTGAGCTTGGTAATGAACTCCTTGATTTATTTCCTGTGTTTGAACCTGTTGGCTATTCTTTCTATATTGTTCCAGTTGGGCTGTGAAAATTAATAACTAGCAGTAATTTTATAAATTCAGAATCTTTATTAGTGTATGAAACATATCCCACCTTCTGTGTCTCCATACACCTTAGAAATATCAGTTGTTGCTTATTTGCTTAGTTTTTATCATTCCTAGTACATCTCATCTGAAACCCTCTTAATCCCTCTAGGAAAAGATTTTTGGACAAGATGCCCAGGACTGCTCAGTCTCTGAGAGAACTACATGCCAATGCTGCAGGCACTGAGTCACTGAAACACTCATCCAAGATACAAAATCTATTTCCTTTGGCTGCCATGACTAATTGATGTTGGTACTCAAGCTAACTAGCTTAAACCTAGCTGGAATATGTCTGTGATCTATTGCAGTCACCATTGTTATAGCACAGATATAACCACAGACCTACAGTAAGGTTTAATACCTAAAAAAATATGTCATTCTTTGTTTCTCTACACATTTATGTATTCAGGTGTATTGACTTCCATACTCACCACAATGCATTATGGCAATGTTTTTACTGAGCTAGCCATAGGCATTTAGACATTTCAACTCCCTCCATCATTTCATAGTCAATGCATGTCTGGTATGAGAAGAACCTATGCTTAAATGGGTCCAGATTTTGAGTATTGAATAATGAATTATGGTATACTCAGTTTTGTAAACTCTTCAGGTTTCAAAAGGCATTCGAGCAGGACAGAAGTTTGGTATTCTTTCTGTATTCAAACCAGAAATTTATTTCTAGTCATTACTTATTTATGTATGGTTCATTTCTAATACTTGCACAGGCTGTTCACCTCAACTTAAATGTTGCTCCAAATTATGAGTAAATTATCCTAAAATGGTCCAAAAAAATGAAAATCATTAAATAATGGGGTGGGGGGGGTGGGGGTGGGGGATGAAGGGAAGGAAGGGATGGGAAATCTTATATTTTTAGAAGAGACTGGTAGGCTTTCAGTCCCATACAGAAGATAGGGCTGAGGCCAGTGTAGAGTTAAGAGTTCATACAGGGAGGTCACAACTTGCTGCACCTTTCAAGTGCATCCCAGTTGCCAGATGGAAGGTGCTGACTCCACAGCAATGGAGGCAGGGAGAGTGAGATGTTCTCAAAACCAGTGAATACAGGTTTGAGGCACACTGTGGAAGTCCCCTCAGTTTAATGGCACTGAGTGAATTAGATTCCTACACGCTGTCCCCTTGGTACAATTTCCATGGTATCTGTGAAAAGAGACTACATTTATTTTCATTATTATTTATTTTTAATCTGAAATAAAGCAAGCTTTGTTTATATAGGAAGATGGAAACAGCATTAAGCACTTCCACAAAAGTAAGAAATATTAATACAATAAAATTCAACTATTCAATAAATGCAAATGAAATTATAAAGAATTTGACAAAAACATTTGGGGTTTATTTCTCTTTAATTTATTTAGCCTTTTTTTCTTAGCTTTTATTTATCTTGACTGCATTATATTGTTCTATATCATCTGCAAGCTTTTCTATTCTCTCTTTACATTTTTCCTGTTATTCATTTGGTGTGTCAGTGTTCTATGAGGGCTACCTTACCAACTCAAACAGCTGCTTCTTGGCTTGGCAGGAATCTCCTATTGGCAGCATGAAAATTCCGTTTTACTGAAAGCCAGAGTGAAGCAAATTTATTCAAAGCTTCTCATCAAACAAAGAAAACTAGTCTCATCACCCTAATATAGTTTCAAGTGTAGTAGATTTTGCCAGTAAATAAGTAAATTGTTTCTCACTAGAGGCAAGAGACCAGTCAAAGGAAACCTCTGCAAGGAAAATGCTCATTTAATCTCTTGACTTGCAGTGGATGATTTTTTTTCTTTTACATTTTAAGAACTTATTCTTACAAAAATATATATTGGTAGCAAAACAGATTAGTGTTATCTCTTCATATATAATGTGGGCAACAGATGAATTATGTAAGTTTTCCCAAGTTAATAATTTTTAAATATTTCATTTATATGTCTAGAAATAGACCAGAGTCTATTCTAATAGACTAGAATAGAGTCTAGAAATACAGATTTTATATATTCAATATGGAGTGTTTACCAAAGTCTGTGTATAGGAGAAAGGCTTTAGCCATGTATTTGAATTATGACACTTTGCTTTCTCTTCTGCAACAGACTGAAAACTTTTTACATTATGAACCCTTGTGCTGGATAGAAACACTGAATTTAATTTGCTGAAAATCAGTTTTGTTCTGGAATTCTTTGGCTTTCCTTGTAAAACTAGGCTTTGTGTATACCTCTTAGGTATACAAAAGGTTTATATTCTTTATACCTTAAACCTTATACCAAGGTTTAAGAAAAAGATCCAAATAAATTCTTACCATGTGGTCAAGTATTTATTATGACAAGCAAGTGAAAAAAAGTCATATTACTCTGAAAAATGTTATTGTGTAATATTTTAATTTACTTTATTCAATAGGCCTATCGTATTATGCATCTATTTTAAGCCATAAAACAGGTTAGCCATGAGCTGCAGTTGCAGCTCCTGTACCTTCAATGCATGTGCAAGTGGCAGGATAATTAGTTACATACTTTTTGGCAGCAGCATTATATGTTGCAGTATTGTGTAGCAGTTTCATTATGCTGTAGCAGTGCAAGTGATCAAAGATTCAAAATAATTATTTGATTTCAAAATAAAAAGAAAAGGAGGGTCACATAGATACACAGAGTCACAATTTGACTTAGAATCTGATCTTTCAGCAGTCTGGAAGGACAGAGGACTTCTAGAATTTCTTTAAGGTTTTGTATCTAATGTTAGTTAAGAGAAATCAGAAGAATGCTTTTCACTGACTTTTACTGAGGCAGGATCAGGCTCCAAATACTATGGTGGAATGAAATCCATAGTGCAATTTTTATTTTATTTCAGCATCAATGCATTAAAAAGACTTCAGGGAGAAGGGACTGGGGGAAGGGAAAAAGGTAAAGAGCTTATCCCTGAGCTGCTAGCTTAAAAATATGTTCTGATATGTTAAATATATTTATATCCTGGTCCCATGTGCACATGTTTTCAATTTCAATAGTAATTATTTATATGAAGCTTTTAAATAATTAAGTACCAAGACTTATCTATCCTTGATACTAAATTCATGCAACCAAATTCAGAGCAACCTCTTTACCTTCAATCTACTTTATGGAAACCCATTGTGAAGACAGCTAAATGGGATTCCACCCTTGCTAGTTACACATTTCTTATACTCATTATCATTAATAGCTTAACAGCTTCCAAACTGTTACCTTAATCTTTTTTATGTCAATGAGATCTTCTCCAACCGTCAACATTTTACAACCATTATACACATTAAAAATCACTATATTTTGAATCATGCCCAATTAATGGAAGAAATAATTACAACATTACCTTTAATTGAATGGAAAATGTTGACCAGGTTTCTTCTATTTTTCCTTTGGATGACATTTATATTAGAAGTGTTCTACACAAACACACAGATTTAATGTAATGCATCCTCATAAAAATATTTAATAGCCATAATGAAATCTTCAGATGAGATATCCATTATTCACTGTTTTCAACAATATTCTTCCTACATTACATGTACTTATTAGAAAATGGGATACCTTGCTATGCTGTGGACAGCATGGGCTTTTAGGAAACAAAACTTCATGTGCATTTACTACTCAGATCTTCCATATTAGTTGGAATCAATGTATGTCCATGTGCACAGCACACACAAAAGAGAAGGTATCTGCTCCTTTTAATAGATCCACTTCTCTGCACTGTGTTAGCACAACTGCACATTCACATTTGAAACGATACTGTGCAATGGAATTAAACCTTCCACACTGGTTTGACTGTAAATAGAGGATATTCTAAGATACCACCCAAAAGGCAAAAAAAGTTTGTGAAAGATATTATTTTTATGTATTGAATAATTTTATAAAAAAGTTGAGATAGAAGTGCATTTTCAGTATGCTCTTCAATATGCAAGGTAAGGGTAGTGACTTGACCAACACAGAAAAGTTTCAAGTGTGAGGAACCATGAAAGGAGCCAGATTTCTGAAGCTATTTAGAATGAAAGATTTCAAGTCAAGTTAAAAGAGGACAAACTGAAATTTGTGTTTTGGGTTTCCTAAGATTATTCACTTCTATGAGACACTTAGCTAAATAACATTATAAAATATTAGAGTGCCTGAATTTCTTGGAAAACAGCAGCAAGGAACGTTTGAAGCTATTTCTACACAGCCCGCTTCTGACTGAGTTTAAACCTTAGTTTAAAGGTGATGAGGAGAGTCTGTATGGCTACAGGCAAGATCAGAGTTCATCAGAGGTTCAAGTGCTGATGAACAAGCCCTTTAGCCCTCTAAGATTCACTTGCTAGAGACAGAAAAACCCACCTGCCATTTGAGCTATACCTGTGATACCTGCTAGAATTTCCTTCCAAATTCTACCCACTTTAATATTTTCACACTAAAGCTAGGAAAACTGAAACTGGAGCACACATGTGAAAGCTGCTAAGATCTAGGTGCCATATAATTCAGAAATGTGTTTATTTGATTGTGAAGCCTGAAAAGAAATCAGAAAAAGATTATGCAATCTAATGAAAAATTCAAGGAACTGCCTAATTTTTTTTTTTTGAGTGTGTATTTTTTTTCTGTAATGTTAATTGACTAAGCCAGTGGATCTCCTACAGTTTAGGAGAGTTTTCTGATCACTTGTATACAGTTAAATTTAAATTATTTTCCATGAAATCTTACTGGCTAACTGGCTACAACATCACAGAAAATAAAACATTTAAAAGTGAACATTTTATGTGTTGTTGCTCTACAATTGATGTCACATCATATAATAAACAGGCACATCAAACAACTCATTAATATGGCTTTTTTCCTATTATTATTATGTAGAAAAGATTTCAGTTGTCCTTCCATGTGATGCTAATTCAAATGTTAGGAATACTCGACATCTTTGAAAGTAAACTAACATTAATGAAGTGTAATTGTAATTAAAGTTACAATAGCATTTTCAGAACTGTTATTTTCAGATTTAGGTTTTGAAGAGCTCTTATGTTAATAAAACTTTCAAACCTCCTTATTTTCTTATGCCATCAATAGGATTATTAAAGAAAAAAGTGTAAGTACTGATCTCAAAAGGGAAATTAAAATTTAAAACATTTGCTAACATAAACAGGAAAAAAAAAGAAAAAAGGGGAAAAAATGAAATACTTAAAAGAATTCTGGTTTTCTGTACATTAAAAGAGAGCTTCTTCTTGGCCTGTCTGTTTCCTCCCTTAATATTATTATTATTCTATCTTTTTTTTATACCAGTTCATCTCTAGGTCAAATCAAGTTCATCTATGTCCACTAGATTATTCCAGTGAAAAGGAAAGATAAAGATTAAAGAGTATAGTAAAATACCTTCCAATCTGCCACGGATGCAGTATTTAATATTAAAGTCAGGTGACATGACTGCATCTAGGCTATGGTAGCTAACCTAGAGACCTCCGGGTGTTGAGCTGGAAGAGATGAAGTCTGATTTTGACTTCATCGTATAAACAGAATGTCATCCACACATCAAAATTCCACCCACAGTGAACCCCCAGCACGGTTAATGATTATAATCTTCACATTTAATCATGGGAACACAGTGACAGGCAAACAAAGGTTAGCTAAACTGACAGTGCAGGCTGCTTGAATGGAAAAGGGGGACTTCACAAGTTTTACTTTAAAATGTGTATTCTCTTTCAACAGTACTTTTCAGCTTTACACCAGAATAGTGTACAAAGCCTGGCTGCTTGCAGGCAAGGGCAGTGTGCATAATTAACCTTTAAACTGCAGAAAGACTGGAAACTTTGATGCTTTCTTTAAAAGAGTTGCTATGCCAATACTACTTTCAAGGTTAAATTAAGCTAAGGGCACTTAAAGGGTAAAGGAAGAATTACTGCACCAGCATGTCAAAGTGTCAGACAGAAAAAATGTCATTTTAGAAATGACATAGTTATTTTTTAGTGATGCTCTTTTTTACTTACGGTAAAGGACAGTGACAAGTTATTTAGAACAATACTTCAAGGTACACTTTATTCTCTGCACAGTTTGTTGCTGATAAAACCGTGTGGATTGTTTTCTGCCCTTTCATCTTCCCACTGTGATGTCCAGACTTATGAGCAAATGCAAGTACTTCAAACTTTCTTATATTAGGAGTATATATTCACTGGTATATTCACTGGTCTTTTAGGCATGCATGCAGTTTTTGTATGGAATAATGAATAAAAGTGTAGCAATTGATCTTTACAGACAAAATGAACCTAATTTAATCCCTGCAGAGGGAAAAAAAAAAAAAAAAAGGAAAAAAAAAGGGATTTTTACATTAGATTGAGCTATTCCCCATAAACTAAGCATTTAAACAAACTCAGTTTCTCTCTAAGTCGTTGAGCTATTGTATTGTTTTTGATGTTCTTTGGGGGGCACTATTTCATGTGTACTATTAATAGAAAAAAATCAGTGCAGTAAATTCACACTAAGATGATAATGCAGTTTGTATGCAACCTTCATTGCCTTTGCAAAATGTTCAGCTGAATTTTTTTAGTAAAAATACAATATCCAAAGAGCAACAAGACACTCAAGACGTGAAAGACTAAGCTCACCTGCTCCAGGTGAGCTCCAAAGTGGTTTTCACAGCCCAGGACATGGAATGTTTCAAGTCACAGGGGTTATCCAGCCTGCAAGACCCTCTGTCTCTCGTTTTCTTTGCCACTGGTAGTGCAATGTGTTGAAGGCCAACATCTCCTTATGCTTTCCAGTCAGACACACAGAGCAGGATGAATGCATCACTGGTCACACATCAGTGTCACTGATGCTTGTGAAATCTTGAAATGTTGAACCTCCCAAACCTGCCTGGAAAACAGACAGGGGAGGAAAATATGGTTGGTATTTGAATAATTATGGCCTAAATAAACAAGGTCTGACAGGAAAGTAGTGGCTTTCTGAAACATCAAGGAAGGAAAAGCAAGAAAGTCATTAAAAGAAGGATAAGAACACATTGTTATGAAGTGAATCTGAATGCATTCCAGCTGAATCTTAAAAGTTTTCTAGTCATAAGCGTGGTAAGGAACAGGAATACCCCACTGGGTAAAAAAAAAATTAAGCAAAATAATATAAAATATTTTGATAGTTTATTTTTAAAAAGTATAACTGTGAATGACAGCAATAGCTGGGAGTAAAGAGCATGACAAAGGTCTCTTAGATCCCTGCTTTCCTAGGTAAAGAAATAGCAGTTCAAGTCTAGTTGAAGACTCTCACCACTGGTTGTAACTAAGCTGAATGAATCCAATACGTAGTAAATTGGTTTCATTTATCTTTTGTCAATTTAAACTGTTAAAATATAAGATTGAATTCTTTATTGAATGTCTGTTTCTGTCATGGGTTCACAGTAAAAAAAATAGTAAAGATCTATAGAAAACACAAGTAGAATTTTTATGTCCTCTGTCACAGAAGATTTGCTCTGTTAACATGAATTTAAATTCTCCTTATATACTGATGCTGACTTCCATGGTGACTAATTTAAAGCCCAGTTTTAAAGGTCTATGTTCTCATTTCTGTATTTCATTTCAGATACTCATCTGTGTTGTGGTTTTATCTCTCAACATGTTTTTTTTCTCCTCTGTAAAAAAGGCTTTTTGAAAATATAGCAAATAACATCGTTCTCTAAAAGTAATTTCTTCCATATTTTCCTTTTTATTTCTTAACCTTTTTTATGGTTTGAAAGAATCTATTTACACAGTTTGCACCCTCAAAATAGCAGAGAGCAACCTACCCAATATCTCAGTTATAGGGAATGCATACACTCATTGGGCTAGAGATGACAAATATATGTATGCAGCCATCCCCCTCATGCTCCTAAAAATGTATTACATACTGAATAGAGTACAAAATACCTGAAGACTGGATTTACATGTTGGAGCTGTGGGGTGCTTTGTCACGCAGTTGAAAGCCAGAAAAGGAAACAGGAACTAAATATTAAAAAAATTGCAGTTTCAAACTTAGCTCTTTTCCATCCAAAGCAGTACATTTTAAGTTCACTTGCACATTTAAAGTATTCTAGAATTTATAGGCATAAATATACAGTTCTCACAAGGACTATTTTTCATGGTTATCTGCTAAACCATTGCTCTGAGAAGGAGCAGTCAAGCCCCCATTTGCTTTACAAGATAAATGTCGGTCTCTTTTTCAACTGCAGCACCAGCACAGTGCCAGGGACCACCCTGCTGCTTCAAATGGCAACTGCTCTGTTATTGTCATTAAACTTACCAGCACAGATCCGAGGGACTGACCCCTTGAATCTTGTCTATCATTATTGTGCCTCCAAGAGAGACAATTTAAGAAAGCTCACCACCCCACTTTTTTCTTTTTTTTTTTTTTTTTTTAAACTAAGCTGCACCCAGTTGTGGCCTTCTTTATAGGTTTCTTCCCACTGTACAGCTGAACACAGATGCAACTGTGCTTGTCTACATATATCTTCAGCACCATTATAATGTTACAGTGTTGACTTCAGTGAAAACAAACACACAAAAAAAAATCTCAGTTTTTTTTTTTTTTTTTTTTTTTTAACACTGAGAAATAAAATAGCTATTCAGCAGTGAAATCAACAAGGAAGAAAGCACAGAAAGACTAAACCAGAAAGAAATGCGGAACAGTAAAGGGAACTGTGTGAGGCAAAAGATTTTGGTCATCAGCAGTCTTCTCTTAGACATAGAAAGCATTTCAGATTCATGAATACTTTCTCCTTTTCACTCTAATAACTGAACATTGTCTGAACTAAATACACTATGAAATGTATTGATCGTGCTGTGAGAGATGTCTGACACAGGGAGAAACATTTGCTACAGCTGTGGTCTGATCAGCTACCACAGAGAAAGGGCAGTGAGGGAGAACAGCTGCTTAAATTCATCCCAGTAGCAAGGAGGACACCACCAAATTGTATTCATTCTGACTAATTAATCCAGGTTTGTCTGCAAACAACATTTTTATTCAGATTTACAAATCCTTGAGTAAACATAGACCACAGAATAGGTTGCAGTTTAAAATCTTAATGTAACTAGAACATAGATAAACCAAGAATGAATTAACCAGCTTGGGCTGTAAATCAAAGAAATAATGTTTATTAATTAGACAGTAGAATGCAGTAATGGTTTGGGCTGGGTCACAGTACTAAAAATAAAGACGTTTTTAGCCCTTTTATACATATATATGTAGAAATCTCATGAGTTGAAATCAGAATGCAAAAAACCTTTTTTTTAAATTTCCATTTCCCAGTGAACTTAAACTAAGAAGGGTCCCTCAACAACTCTTCTGTTCTTCTTTTCTTTTTCCAGAAGAAAATTATCTGAGCCATAGGTATCACAGATACTTCAATTTTCCTCCTTCAACATTTTCTTCCTCAGTTTTACTTGCAGCCAGATTTAAATATATATATATATACAGAAATTGTAAGGTTTTACTTTATTTAAAAAATTACAATATTTTCAGGAGAAAATAGATACTAACAATCAACAAAGACAGATGAATGTAAAGGACAATATTCATAACATGGACATAGGACTTCTGCAAGTGATTCTAGACTTACAAAAAGTTCTGGTGAGAATGCAAAACATCAGGATGGAGAGAAAGTCATAAAATGAACTGTGAGTAAAAGGCTTGCTTTCTATGTAGTTGAGAAAATACAGGAAGAATTGGCAAATCCCTGCTGTTAAAAGGTATAAGAGCAAAGTAATCTTGACCTGATGACAATTCATTGTCATACAACCTTTGCCTAAAGCCATCTTCCTTCTTTCTATTGAATGTGGGGAAAAGAAAAAAAAAAAAAAAAGGAAAAGCTTTAGAGAGTTATGACAAGTGTCTCAAGAGACCCCAGAATCTCTCAGAACCTGGTTGTTGAGAAGCTCTCTAGGAGAAAACTGTAGATTGAGACAAGATCCCCAGAAAGACACTTCAGAACTATGTGATTTTTAATTGTGAGGTTCACCTGCCCTTTGGGATGATGACACCTAAGGTACAGTTCTGTGAGAGTCCCTGATAGGCAATGTGAAGCTCTTCGAGTTCTCTTTACTTCTAAGTAATGATAAAATCTTCTTGAAGTGGCTCCTCATGTACAGAATTGCTAAGATGGTGAAAACACTATGACTTTAACCCAGAAAAATTCTGTCGTCACGTCTTACATTCATCTTCACCAGCAAGAATGCTTTTTGTCTGCTGATACAACAAGCTTGATACATGCTGATACATGCAGCACATGGACATAAAAAGAAAAAGAAAAGCTCAATTCTTCTTCCAATTGAAGATAACTGGTTTTAGGCCAAAACATTAAACTACACCAAAACCTGTACTGGAACTCCTGGAACACAGAATTTTAGCAAATTTAGTGCTCTGAAGCTCTGCTGCACATTTGCCTCCACACTTGTAAAGTGCAGTGAAGCAACTGTCAGCACACCAAAATTAAAACTCACCAAAGAGAGGCAAAGAAACAATATTGTCATAGTATGCATTCAGGTCCATAAATAGGCCTGGATGTTTAGGGAAATGCTTACCTTCAGAAAGTTCTGTAATCCTTCTTTCAATCACTTTGAAAAAAATTTAAAAGACATTCTTAAAGGTTGAATAGGATACTGAAGAGAAGCAGAGTGTACTTTCATTCATAGCTACAGTTTCATGGGCAAAATACAAATCAGTGGAACCACATTCTATGAATTTTTGACTGCAAGTTCAAAGAGATCAGTGGATGAGACCTGAAAGTCTGCCTATGTGTAGTTTTCCTTCAATGTAAACTTGTCAAAGAGCACCTTTTTTGTGCATTTTTTTTAGTTGCTCATCCTACACAAATTACCTTATTTAGTTTCCTGTAAAACTTGGATCTGTATACCTTCTGAAAGCTTCCTCCTTCAAACTGAGATCTGACCCTGCAGATCTTGATCTGAAAACTCTGGTATTTTTTATAAAATGCACTGAAATGCTTTGGGGTTTTACCCTCCTTTTATGATTCATTTCAATGACTTAGTCAAGACTGTTATATTACGGAAAAAAAAAGTGGATTTTGGATTAGTTAAGAAACTTTCCTTCAAGGTTCCAATTGTGCAATTTTTCCAAATGCACAAGCCCCAGCAAGGCATAAAACATTGCAGATCACAAAGGGAGGATGAGAGAAAAATGGAAATAACTGACTGTCTAATTTCATCCTTCTGAAAAGAACTGAGAAGGATCAACTCAAAAAGTTAAGGTCTCACATAAAACATCACTTAAAAATTCCCTTACTTTATGAATTTCAGTTCTTTAAGAAGAAACTGTATTAGATCTGGTATTTTTTTAAATCAGAAGGCCTGTTACTGTAGAAAACCCACCATTATCAGAGGCAAAATCAGTCTTATAGAGCTAATTTAGAAAGTAATATGTTTTGCTCCTTTCTGTGCAACATTACCACACAAATATATATATGAAATGGAAATAACAGGAGCACACACTAAATCTGTGATATCTCCCTGAAGATGCTGGACTCACAGAAACAAAAATTAAGGCTTGTTCAGAAATAGGTAAAGTATTAGAAAAGTATTTATTATTGGTATACGTTTTTCTGCTTACCTCTAACTATATATGGGTGACCAATCATATATTTTCTGGAATTTGTGTATTTACACATTTACAGAAGGCTAAGAAAGATTATTGAGAGAAATTACCCTAAATTCTTAACCACTAAAAAGCTGGCCATAAAATTTTTAGAAAATTCTATCACTTCATATGACTGAATAGTCACTGGAAAAGAAAACCCTTGTTGATGACTTTTTTTTAATGCCAAACACTATCTATTCTGCTTTCTCAAATGATTTAGTATTTCAGTTCTTCATTGAAGCTATTTCTTCAAGATGTTGGACTTTTGATTTCTAGTTACCAACATTCCTCAGTTATGGAAAAAAGTCACATAATACCTCAAATATTCTTTTCCATAACTTTCTAAGATATTTAAATATGTTAACATAAAAATCAAAATAAAGCATGATATTTTTTAAATATTTATTTCACATATAAATATGGTTTGTGAAACATCATATTTTCAAATCAAATATTCTTAAAATAATGTAAAGAGGGTTGCTTTGTTTTATTTAAAAAATAAAAAATATATACAGAAAAACAAATATAATTTTGTTTTCTTTTTTTATTTGCATTGCTTTTTTCTCTAAGAACAAGATTTTCAAGATCAGAATAAAGCCCTGCCAGCTTCCTCTTCACATTCTTTACCAATTTTTGTAAGTCTTATGTTTTTCCAGTGTGTTCTTCTGACTGTAGTTATTCCTTCTTATTTTACAGCTTTGAAAAGCATAAAGATATATATATTCAAGTGCAACAAAACAACAGGTTGCACATCTGATATTGTTATTCTCTCTCACATGCCCCAAGAAGATCAGGTGGTAAAACAGGACTGAGGTGTTATTCAACTTCCATTTAATTCCACAATTACATGAGTAATTATAGTCCATTTGAAGCTAAACTTTTAACAAAAGGTTATAGGTCTTAAATTATGAGCCACCATGAAACATAGAATAGCTGTGCTTGAATTGTTCAGACCAAGAAAATAAAGAGCTCATTAAGAAATAAAAATTAGGTACTGATTGCATCATTTGCCTGTTACAATTTGGATCTGTATGTAAGCAATAATTTTTTTCAATTGCGACATTAACTGTCATGACTGATGATGACAAAAGAGGAAATGGAGCTTTTGTGTTATACTTAAATTTGTTTTGTAGCACAAAGGAGCTAAAGTATTAAAAAAAAAAAAGAGAGAGAGCATTATTCATTCTTTCTGAGAACTTACCCTTTACTCTGTAAAAACTCATAGGAAAGATGTTTACAAAAGTAATGGGAAATAACAGGAAGATAATCGGAATGCTGACATTTTATCCAGATGCACAGCCAGTTTCTAGCTCTGAACAATATCATCTCAGTATGAAAACAGTAATAAGTCTTTTTTTTGATCCATGGTGGCAATTTAAATGTGGAGCAGAGAACAAAATAGTTTCAAAAATACAATCAGGCTGTACCTGAAAAGTAGAAGTAATACATATAAGTACAGATCAGTAAGAGAACCCTAATGAGCACCGGTTTGTCATTTTCAACTGTGGAACTTTTGACATTTAGACAAATAAGAGTTTTCCTTAGTTTTCCCATCTTCAAAATTAATATAAACACCACCTTCCTAGCATGGTCACTTATAAAATGGGTGCTTAATTATATTAAATGTCTTTCAGAAAATACTGTGAGTTTAATTTGCCGTATCACAGATTTGTTGGGGCTGGAAGAGATCTCTGGAGATCATCCAATCCACCCTCCCTGCCAAAGCAGTCACCCGGAGCAGATTACAAAACACACCCAGGTGGGTTTTGAATGCAGCCTGTTCCAGTGCTCTGCCATATGCAATGTAAAGAAATTATTCCTCATCTTGAGGTGAAACTTCTTCTGTTTTATTTTAAGGCCAAAAGTATTAATTACTATTAAACATATTAGAACTTGATGATGTTAGCTGATGAGATAAACACACCATTACTGATAATGCCTTTTGTACTTCATGTTGTATCAAAAACCAATCTATAAAAGTGGACAAATTAAAATATTTTATCCAGGGATATTTATATCTTTTTAGGAGAAAAACACAGGAATCTTGAAGCTTGTTACTGTCACAACAGACATTAACAAAAACAAAATCTGAATGAGGCAGAGATAAAGTGGAAAGAATAGGATGTATCTAACAAACAATATCACAACCATATATATGACAGAGGCTAAGACTCAGGCAGACCATTTTCCAGCAGTCAGTAGTAATTGCAATAAACACAGACTTCTACAATTAGGGAGAGATGATGGAAATAATTTATCCACAATTAAAAGCATGCAGACTGGCAGAGGCAATTATAATAATACATATACAGTCAATATATTCACTAATTAAAAAGGCAAGACGGAATATGGATGTTTTGGGAAATAACAGGGAAATGCATCCTATTCAAGTGCAATTCAGTATTTGAGATATAATTCTTTGGAAGACTCCCCAGTTGGCAGCAATAGCCCAGAAATTATGCAGTATATTATATATAAACCACCCTCTGAGTGAATACTTGTACAACAGCACCAGTAATCTCAGTCCCAGTTCAGAAGAACATAAATAGTTTGGCCTACTTCCAAAAATATGGAGTATGTTTCTGGTTTTCCTCTCATTGAGCATCTGTACAATTCTCATCAGGAATTTCCACTCTGGGGCATTCTAAAAGCACAAGAGACAGATTCTCTGATTTGAATAATTGCCCTTTAATGAGCGAAATACTATTTTGTAGTAGCATTTTCCTGCTGCAGACTAGGAAAAGACAATGGCAACAAATCTGTGCCATTACATTGTTTATTCAAAGTCAAAATAAAAATTGTATCACACACCAATCCCCAAGCTAGATTCTTCTTGAAGTCCCTGACCTGCATTAGTATTTATTAAAATTCCTGAGTTCCTGGGTTTCATTGATGCGTAAGCATTGCAGAAACAACGTTCTTGGTGTTATTGACATTGAGGTCCAGGGGCAAACAGATAAGAGGTGCACAAAAGGTATGAAAAAAAACAAACAAAAAAAAAACAAAATCAAGATTCCTTAATCAGTATTTTCAAAAACTTTAGAAAGGATGTACAACAGACCATGCAACATCAGAACTATTGGTGACTATGAAATCTGAATCTTTAATGTATTTTTAAGTTTGTAAACACCAGCTTTGGCATTTCCTGTCTGTAGGTGAACCTGTGTCATTTAAACTCTCCAAGAATCAATTTATCCAGTGAAATAATCCTGAAAATGTAATGCACTTTCATCTCACATGCATTTTCAGGTGGTTTTAAAGTGATGGCTGCATGAGGTCATGAAGGGATAGAAAATTACCGTGCCCCATTCAGCAGTAGGAGACATGCAGCAGCTGTACTTCCCAAATACATAAAGTGTGAAAGGAGGCAGGGGATCACAATAAGGCATGGAAAACATGTCAAGATCTAGCTATGCTTAAATTTCAGCTTTCACTTAATTTGCCACATTGCGTTAGCCAGCTGTATCACCCAGGGAGGTGGGCAGCTCTAACACAGTAGAAGCAATAATTACAAAGACCTAACACATCATGGAGAGGAGAAAAGAGAGCAGGATATGCTGAAGGGGGATCTTGAATGCTATCTATATAGCTGGAAATTGAAGCTGGAAAATCTTGTTCTTCATCAGTGTCACTGATGAAACTTCAGTTTCACCAGAAACTTCTTTCTATGAGACTGAGTCAGAACAATGGATTAAGTTACATAAAAATTCTGGTCTCCTGATAACACACAAAAGGCTTTAGTAAAATCTCTGTAAAGATTAACAAAGTGGCAGGTATAACATGGCAGCACATCTTGGCAAATTTTATTGTCAGAAGAGAAGTGGTAGCATGAAGAGCACAATTTTTCAGCAAATTCAGAGTGACCTGTTAAACAGAGTAGACACAATAAATGCACATCTGTGGCTTTTTGAAGTTGTACCCTGGTCTCCTTCACACTCCATGACCTCATAAGTCAGAACTTGGCTGTTTGGCTTAATCTCCCCCACTTTCGTTTTAAAATCAGTCCTTCTCCCCAACAAATTAGTCAGACATATATGTCTTATGACTTAGGGAGAGAAAAAAAGCCCAAAACATGATGAGTAATAGTAACTCCTAAATAAATTTCTCAGAAAATCTCCTGATTTCAGTGTCTTTTCCAAGCAGACTAACTATAAATAGGACTGGTGGTGTCAAAACTGTCTTTTGGAGTTTCTTAAGTACTTTATTTTCTCAGTGTCTGTGAATAAAAGCAATTTTTGTCTGAAATATTCCTCTGATATATTTGAGAAAACTTTACTGGAAAGTTTACAAAGAAAACAGTTTTTCCTTATTTGAGAATAGAACAGCTATAACCACAGGGGAAATAGAGGAGTGAATTTAGTAAATCCATAAACCAGAATTCATAATGAGTAAATAAAGATACAATAGCTGGCAAATGTCTGGAAGTAATCTCCAATGTAAAAAAGTGGAGGGTGAGAGAAATTTTCAACTGATGTAAATCACCTTGCTTCTGCAGGCTTGAGAGGAACCATGACCGTTATCATGCAAGAATCTAGTCCAACTCTTTTTTAATAATCTTTTTTAAAAATAATTCATTTTAAATTATGTAAGAAATTCTACAATGAGACAGGCCAAGTATTCCTTTAGCCTAAAATACTATCTCTTGCATTAGTGAATGGAGGATGCCTCAAAAAACAAAAAAATACTCCCCGTACGCAGACAGAAATTCGAGGCACTTTTTCTTTACTTTCCATCGCTAAGAGGTTCTGCTATTTCCTGATCTGGATTGCAATACACACAAGTATGTTTTCTATTTATTCATTGTTGTTTTCCTGAAAGTATCCTAGTGCACACTTTGAACCATTGTTGAATACTGACATGATATTTTCAGAGATTACAGCCAGTAAAAATTATTTTCTTGAAAAACAATATCTGAATATGTGGGGTTTCTTGTTTCCTTCATGTACATTATTTTGCATTTACTGTCATTTAATTTCACCTCTCACTTTAATTACTCAGTCACTCTGGGTAGACTCTTCTGAAACTCTCCAGAGTCAGGATCAGATTTTATTATCCCAAATAATATTGTAGTATTTGAAAACCTTGTCGATTTTCATTCCTTTTCATTTCAGAAGAAATATGACAAATAACATAGTTCAGCTGTCAAAACTGGTAACTTTCTTATTCTCACAACTTAAAAATTATCATGTACTCCTACCCTCTTTTTCTACCTGTTAAACATTTATTAATCCATAACAGCTACATACCAGCTCAGTTTCCTTCAGTGAAAAACAACATGAAAAGGAAAATACCTAAGGTATCTTAATAGATTAGTAGACAAGATTGTATGGAAAGATACTGGTCTTCTTCATTGCATTAAGTAATTTGTTAGAATAAGTATCCATTCTGTTACATAGAAAGATTTCTATTAACCTGAAAGGTTTTCCAACTTTTCCACCTATAAAAATGAGACTGATAAGAATGCCACTATTCCATTCAAATATTAACCTTTTAATCTATTATGGCAGCACCTTCTACTGTGACAATACTTCTCCAAAGCAGAAGTATAATTCTCAATCTTAATTCTGTAACAGTTTTCTTAGAAACTATAACAGGGTTTAAAATTTGGTTGCACAAAATCTATGAAAGCTAATCACTTGGTAGAAAGTAATAAAAAAAAAAAGAAAAACATTATGTTTTAAATCAATACCAATTGTTATAGTTAGTTTTTCACTTGCTAACTAATTTTCACATTTAAATTACAGAAAACCAAGAAAATGTCAGCCAAAAATGTCAGAAGTACAATAAAACGAAACAGATGTTCAAAGAGAATGATTGTCAGGTTGAAAGGAGAGTCATGTAACTTCCTGATGAATATATTCCTTAGTCTGCAGCCATTTTTTCTGCAAAGAGCTGAAAGCACTGTTTTGAGGCGTTGTAAGTGAGGGTGGTAAAGAGAGAAATTCTATGTTAGATCCATGTTGGGCATTCTTCCATAGCCGGCTGTGAAGCTTCAGCACTGCCACCAAGATGCATTAAAGCACAATAATTTTTCAAGCCGGCTCTGTTTTATGAACCTATTTTTCCTAAGGCACTCACATTTCATAATTTATATATTCTATTTAAAATTATGTAAGATGCTAAAAAAGCACCTTTCCCTTGTCCTTCCTGCCATAATTGTGTGACAGGAGTCCCACCCACAAACCACAGGACAAGGTGCACCATACTGAAGTATTTGGAGGCTGGAATAAATGTCAGCAATTTCTGCATTATTTCTAATAACTCTTGTTGTTTCAAAAGCTCTTTTTTTGTTCAGTTTTCTTTTGTTTTGACAACATTATACTATGATTTTAGAGGTCTTTTCCTGCCTGCAAAAAGCTGAACAAAACCTGCCCCCCCCCACCCAGGTGTCTGGGTGTTAATATTATTTTGCCTGATCACTAATCAAGAACAGATTGCTCATTTACTGTAGAAAAGATTCTTTGAGGTTTTTTAAATTCTAAACACAACTTAAGCCTTATAAGGAGTCACTAATTAATAATACAAACAAAAGTTTTGATTGTAGCAATACATAAATTTTCCAAGCCTCCTGGAATTTTTTTTTCCACTGTCCCTTCCCCATATAGCTCCTGACACCAGCAGCAGCCACACTGCGTGCTTTGCACACCAGGGCCAGGACTGTCAAGACAGCTTAGCTTCTTCATGGGCACCAAAGAAACTGTCCATGCATTCACAAACACGCACAGCTTAGCACCTCCAGTACGCCTCTGAAAACCATATTTTTCACAGAGACTCAGCACACGAAAAGCCGAGCTCCTGAAACCATTAAATTTGATGCTCCAATAATATCCGAGCTTTTCAGAAGTTCTGGCTGAATAAATCATAAATCCTGAATATGTCACAAACTCCTTTGTTCCTTCACTGTTCAAGTACTGCTGTTTGCTGTTCTTTCCATTTCTGCTCTCAGTCTCCATGGGAAAAAGAAATAAATAAATAAGATTGTCTTATTTGAAAAAGAGAAAGAATAAAAGGAAGAACCCAGTGAGACCTTCTCAACTGCAATAAACTGGGACCACCTCTTTTCCTTTTCCCTGCTGGAAACATAAGAAAAGAAAGAGATAAAATAAGCAACTTTCTGAATATGTCATTTTTGCTTCATTTTCACACCAAGAATGTTTCCAAAGATCTCGTTCTGATTTTACAGCTTAGAAAATGTAGGAATGTTGAGGGAATTTAAGAGGAAATCAAAAAACACTATTTTTAAAAATGGGTAAAAAAAAAAAAGCACTGAGAGACCAAAGTATGCATTATCAACTGCACTGCTTTTCAGAATGTATTTTATGAAACCATTAATATTTAATTCTTTTGGTTAAAAGTCCAGTACTGAAATAAATGAAAATCATGTGTTCTATAATTGTAGTATAAAACATGCTCACTTGCATCTCTCTGGTTAAGTGTCAGCACACAACCTGCTTCTTCCATGAAACATATGTTATGGTTCTCATCAGCAACACCCCACATGAGCATCACACTGCAGTTGCCAAGGAATAATCAATTGAAATTACACATATACTCTGAGCACTGGAATAGTGCCTGGCACACACTGACTACCAACAGGGAAGACACCACAGTAAGTTCTGCTTTAGTGCATTTATCATAAAACAAGCAGTGGTTACTTCTGCTAATCTACTAAGGCACTGAAAGATTTTTTTTTTTTTAAAAATGGCATGATTAGATCACTTAGAGACTGGCTCTTTTACAACCTGAATAGTCAGCGTTCACAGTAATTGCAAGAGTAAATTAAAAATTTCTGAGGTATTTTGTAATCCCAGGCATTCCCCATGTGCAATTCAATTGGTTGCATAGATACTAAAAATTTTTGCATGCTCAGAAGCCCATCACTTCACAGGATGCCAAGTAACACCCAGATTTATCCAAAGTGATAGTATTCATGGCATTCATTTAGATCTCAGGATTTGCTTTTACCAGCGCTTGTCTACAGCTCGGGTCTATCCATGAAAACAATAGGACCTTTGCAATGACCATCAAGGGATGGATGACACAAGGAAAAGGTTATAAAATGTGTCTAGCTGAACCATCTCCTTGGAGTTTTCTTTCCCTCACTCTTTTCTCTCCAGATTCTCACATTTAGTGTCATATTTTACAATCAGTTCTGAATCTCTCCTCTCTTAGATCTTTCACCTGTACTCTGCATTGCTGTCTTGACAATCCAGATTATACAGTGTGAAAACTAAGTGCTTTCTTTAACTATGTCCTTCTAAAATTATTGAGTGACCATTGTCTCTTAATTTGGAAAGGAAGTGAATTACTGTTTTCTTTTACGCTTGTCCAAATCTCTTTTGATTTCAGAGCCTGTCTATATTTTCCTTGGTCCCTTGTTTCCCATGTCTATCTGGTCCACTCGAACAACCCAGTAAGTGGGTTATCAGATCTCTGTTTTTTAAATAAATTTTAAAAAAATTAATTTTAAAAAGCACTCATGCTGCTTTTAAAGGAAAGAAACTCTCCAGGTAATGCTTATCATATAGTTAAATACCCATTGATTTCCTATAACCCACAGTTCAACAAAAGACATTTTAATAATAATTTTAGAGCAATGCATGGTTCCAGATACTTCAGATAAGCGCTGGTCTAATTGCAGAAGCTGTTATCCGTGGCTCTATTCAGCTTGCAAGCAGCCATTCAGCGCTTGCAGAATTATGGCCCCACTTACGCTGAACTTCAATCTTCCTTTTCTCATGGCAAATGTTTTGAAAGTGAAACCCACTTGACTAAATTAAGAAGACATATTTAGCAAACCGTCTTAATTATTAATCAGTCTGAAGTTTTATCCACTTGAGCTTACTCTGTGTAATAAACATTTATTAAGCTTTTCCTTTTTATATCATGAATGCTTCTAATGCACTTTGAATTTCTCAGAGAAAATCACATAAAACATTTGGCTCCAAATGCTATTAATTGCAAAAATCTGGATCTGGAGGTTCTGTGTTGTGGGTTCTTTGTCCCCCTTCCCACCAAAAGCATTCTAAATCCCTGTGTTAATTTCTTTTGGTCATCAGCTTATCAATTTGATTTAAATACTAAGACTTTTAAAAATCACATCTCAGAAATCCCTCACTTATTTAAGTAATTATGTATGTGAGTCATAATACAATATATTAATAAACATGTTATTGTAATGGTCATCACTTATTTTATTATATATATAACTAAAATGCAATAGATACCTATATATTTAAAAAGTAGCAAGTTTATACTGTGTTTATTTACTGAACTGCTGAAGGATTACTAAATATACACAACAGTAGTGAATAATTTAGCTTTTTTTCTGTTTGTAACTTATCAGGAAATGTATTTCAATTTTTATAAAATATATTATCTACCCAAAGAAATCAGGATAGGTTTGACTGTGTAGGCATAGTCTCATTGTCTCCTACCCACTTTCACTCAAATTCTAAATATATCAGTTAAGCCTATTTTAGTTAATATTAGTCTAAAATTTTTTTTTAAAAATAAAATCAGGCATTTAATTGAAATACTTTAATTTTAACCTTACTTTTGTCTGAATTTTTGACTGCTTTCCTCTGCACAGTATTTCTAAGAATTAAAAATCAAAATATTCCAGTTCATAAAAAAACTCTGATCTATTCTGGACAAAAAGTTGATGGCAATGTTTAATTCCCTGTGCCCTTTATGCATATTTTTTTTCCTATTCAGAATATATAGAATTAAATATTTTTCCTAACCACTGTGTCATGTGCTTTCAGTTCTCACTGCATCCCTGAGAAGCCCCTTAAGGTATCTGGATCTCTTCTCTGAACTGTGACAGTCTGGCTGATCAGTGGGGACTTCTCAGGCTGTAATGTAATGTTTACTTATATTAACAAGAGTTCTTATTAACTATTAGGGGCAACAGATCAACTAACTTTCACATTGCAAACATTTATTAAAAAATTCACAGGAACAAATTTTCATTATTTATAATCATATGAAATCATTACTGGGAATAAGATACTTTGAGCAAAATACTGAAGTATGAAACATAGAAAATAAGTGAGAAGTTTTGTCCGTGCTCCATTGCATTCACATATTTCCTCTGGGGCAACAAATATTCCTCACTCTGTACTCCCAATATTTAACTATATATTGTATATTAGAATTCACTCAAGTATTTGTGTTAAAAAGAAATCACCCATAAAAATCTTCACATCTCTAATGAGGGATTATTTCCTTGCCTTTTAACATTGTCAGGGAGAGTATAAGCAATCATTTATAATGCAGACCCTATGCAATCTTTAGGAACAAGTCAATTTATAGGTTCTATTTTCCTGGGTGTCAGTCAGGTCATTTGCTACTTGTAGGAGAAATATGACTTTTCAAAAATCTACATGCAGCCGGGCAGCATGACCATGTTAAGGATTCAGTTGCAGTGCCTGGAAAACAGAGTTGTATTGGAAGGGATCTGTAAGAACAAACAAACCACATCAGTCTAAAATCTGTCCCACAAACAGACCATTTCCATCTGCCCAGAAAGTTCTGGTGATGTCCCTGGGCATATCCTGGGCCCCAGGTGCTGCTTGCAGCCAGGCTTAGAGGGGAGAACAGTCTGCTCATGCTGCTGATCTTACACCTGTATTGCAAACAGCACAGTCCTGCTGGTCAAATCTGGCACTCCAGAAACCACATTCTCTGCAGTCCCACGCAGCTGAACTTGGTGCTACACAGAAAACTTCACTTTGTGAAGTTATATACAAAATATATGTTAAAGCTCTTTTAATATAAGGGATGAACAGCTGAAATGTTCATTTTGCTGGGCATTTTGATGTGGTGCTGAAGGGCTAACATCTTTCTTCTCAGTGTTTGGGTGTGCGTAGCCTGAGCACTGGGAGTGAACAAGACAATGACAGCTTTAGTAAGCCCTGCTGAGCCCTTCAATTCCACTCTAAAGCAATATTTCATGTTCACCTTGCAACCTGAGGCTTGAACACCATCTTGCTGACAGGAGGCTAAGAGGACCCAAAATCATCACTCACCCACAGAAGACTTCTCTGATTTTTTGCAATGAATAGGCCAAGTTTTTTCTCCTGGTAGGAGTCTCTGAACAAGAAAAATATTCTCTGCTCTCACACAAAACAGAGGTGTTATATCGACTGATAAGATTCATCTATGTGTGGGGTGCTCTGTGTATCACTAACCACCCTACAAGTTGGGAAAATTGGTTACCTAAAAAAAGCCAGAGGCACAAAATGCCTTTTAATCAGCCGGAAATAATTCAGTTAAAGAGCGAAGCCTGTTGGCCTTGTACAAAAGTAGGTATTGATTAGTTGATTAGACAAAGCCTCCAAAATTAAGTGTCCTGTGGTTGTGAGAAGTGAGCCCACATGGCAATTGGACAATAAATGCTCTGCAGCCAATTAGTATCTTTTAAAAGGGCATTCCTAGTCCAGCAGTGGCCAGAGAATCCTAACTGACAGAGGGAACTTTGTCATCTCCCCAAAGACTTGGACCCACAAAATTATATAAACAAAACAAAATAAAACAAAACAAAACAAAACAAAAAAACAAATAAAAGAAAAAAAAAGAATTTTTTAACTAACACTGGCTATACAGACATATCCACAGTGTGATTATTTTTCTATCAGGCTGTAAAAAAACAAAGAATAAGTAGCCATCTTTACCTTAGGTGAGTCACTAAAGCTTGTTTTTGCTTTTGCTTGAGCATCATAATTACAAATTATTGCTTTAATTGATCAGGGACAAAAGAAAAAACATCTCATGTTTTTTCCTCCAACACAGTCAACGAAGCCAATGTTAGTCCATGAAAATTCACCAGACAGCATCATAATAACAATTTTAGGTATGCAGAGAAGGAAAAATAAGCTTCTCTGGAGAAAATAAATTCCTGACCATTTTTAAGTCCATCTTAAATTCCAGCTAAACTTAGCAAAATAGAACAGAAAATAAATCTGAACATTTAGGCAGAACAGGGGTGTGTTAAAAATACTTTTTTAGCATACATATTATTAGCTATAACTTCTTATTATTCTCCTCTTTATGAAAATGCAAGGAGATCATTTACTGTGGAAGTTCTATGAACCCTTTAGCTCAAGTTTCAACTATATAACAAGACAATTAAAAATACTGCATTTTAAGCTGAAAATTGGAGTATTGCAAAGCAAAAATATTTTTTACTTTTATTTTCAACCCCTAATTCCAATGGCATATTTGGCATATTATATGAAAAAAAAAGTATGTATATATTTATTTACTTTCATTTAAGAAACGTATTCTCTATATATGTTTATACTGTCCCAAAGTCATTATAAATAATTTTAAAAAATGAAGAAAAGTTTTTTTAAAGGCCTAATAACTACAGCTGGAAATGGATATCAGGAAAAGATAAAGAGCAGCTGAGAAGATTTTTAGCCTAACTTGGAAATTGAAGAGTCTGGGATTTTCCTCTTGATTGATCTACAAAACCCTCTCCTCCATCCCTGACCTTACACTCCTCACACATTCTCTACCTTCAGTTTATTTTATAGGTTTAGAAAAAAAATACAATAAAGGTATAGATACTCCATTTAAGTTTAATTTAATTTCTTAGAGTAAGGACCAAAGTAGCTGTTAAAAAATACAGAGAATATAGAAATTATCTTGATTGTATGAATATAAAAATCAGGAGCATTTTTGTTTTCTTGAGGGTTTTTTCCTGCTTTTAAAGCTTTTAACATCTTTTTGAAGTCTGCATCACACAGAACTGAGCTGCAGCCATGTTGCTGAGTATTTAAATACCATTTTGGTTATGTGAAACTTTCCTTGAACTTGTAATTAAGCATGCATTCCCATGGCTGAGACATAGGTTTCAGAGAAAATATGTGTGTCATAAAATGGTTTATATTTTCTTCAAGTTCCATGTATGCACAGAAGTTCTTATAAAAGCAGAAGACCAACATTTCACTATTTTTTTTTTTTTATGTACAGCCATTTTTGAAGCTCTAACAATTAATGTTTCTACTATCTTTCTAAATGCAGAGACATTAGCCTTTCTGGTTATGTTTATGTGTTATTCTTACTTCTGCCCTTGGACTTTGTGGCCAGCTTTAGATGGAACTGAATTCATAAAGCTTCCAAATCCAGGACAAGGGACTCATATTTAAAATAGAAAGAACTGACAACACTGGAGAAGACATTAAAGCCACTATTTTTCTTCTGTCTTTAGATGTGTCAAGGCAGTGGTATTTGCAGAATCCCATCATATTCTTACACCATTCCTGTCTTCATACTAATCCATGCTTTCTTCATTAGAAGTTTTACAAGCTACTTATCTCACTGCGATACTACCTCTAAAACAGTTAACTTCTTCATCTTTAGAGTACTTACTAGTCTTTAGTCCTTGAACTTATTTCCTAAATTTTGAGCATTTAAATTTAATTGCTACCTGAAACAGCCTGCTGCTACTTTTATTTGATCACACAGAAGTCCAGAGAGTAGAAAGTCAGTAAGAGGATCTTTACACTTTGCTGCAGTTAAAACTTAAATTGCTCCCCATAGACAATGACTTATAGAATTGTACTTCAGAGCAGTACTTATCTTCTTTTTATATAATATGATTAAAATACTTCTTCCTATCAATTAATAAGTTAGATTTAAAAGAAAAAAAAAAAAAGAAAAAAGAGGAACCTGTCAGCTACAACTTAGGTTATGCAAAAGCTAACTTCCAGCCACTTGTCCCAGATGTCTTCCACAGGTGTGTGTTAGGTGCCTGGGAGTCTGGAAATCAGTATGTCCTCTGGTGAATGAAAGGCATATTTTGGCTCTGACCAGGGTGCCAGCTGGGTGCCAGCTGGCAGAACGGTGATAACCATGGCTTGATGCAAACCTGTGGCTTTTTAGAGGGAAAATAACATTGTCCAGTGTTTTTCAGTTCCAGTTAAAATTTACTTTCACCTCTACCTTCATCTATCATGGTGCACTGATGATCTCCTGGAAGCTGTAGCTTTGAGCCCCCAGGTAAGGAAGGACAGGGATGTGGGATATCTTAACTCCACAATAAATTGGTGGTAGCAGTGCATGCACTAAGTTCTTGTGCAAAAGTCACTTGGATCATAGTCCATGCAGGTCTGCCTCTTGCAGCTCTGCTCTGAATACAAAAATAGTTATCATCTTCACCATTCTATTTTGCTTATTTCTAATAAGAAGTGCATATTCTCTATTCTTTTCTTAGTAAGACCTCTATTCTTTTCTTAGTAAGACCTCTATTCTTTTCTTAGTAAGAAAACCCAAACACAAGTCCTACCTTAAGTAGCAATTTCTTCGTCTAAAGATGTTTGCACGGTGAGACAACATGAACTGACAACCTTCAATATTACTTGTTCTGAACTGGAGTCAGATCAAGTGGAAATATAAGCTCTGTAAAAATGACAGAAAAAGTGCACAATGAAAAAGAAAAATACATGCATTCCTGCTAAAGACAAAGAAGACTAAACCCAGTTACATTACATTTAATCTAAAGAGGAGAAGCTTGCCATATAAAGGAATGATCAAAGAATAAGGATTCGATCTGTTGGAAAAAAACCAAAACAACCAAAACCAAAACACCAACAAAACCAACAGACATCTTGAGTCAACTGTTCACATGAAGAATGTGTGCAGTGAGTCAAGAGATACAATGCTTTAAAATATATTATTTCTGTTTGTCAAACACACAGACTATGCCACGCCTCCTTAGTACATAAATTTTCTGATTTTTAATTTTGTCTAGTCTTTTTACTTTGATGCCAGAACCTAACTGTGCTGAAAGGGTAAGGAAAGGCACACCCAAATTTTCATGTCTGATTGATTTTAGAGCCCTTCTTTTTAGACAAAAATTTGACTTCTACGGAGAAAAATTTCAAACTTTTGTTAAAAGTGATTATTTGTTAAATAAAAATTATAAAATTAATTAAACAAGTTAACCAACTTAATTATTCATAAATTATTAAACAGACACTGACACAAAAACACACATGGTCACATATCATATTGGAAGTAAATAGATCATGCTAGACATGCTGGACATGTCTATGTCAAAATGAAAGTAACACCTTTCACATTAAATTAAAAACAGAACTTATAATCACTTCCATTATTTCCAACAGTTTAGAAATAAACCAACAGTAATTTTGAAGGACTTTTGCAGACAAAAAAACCCAAAAAAACCTGATTGTATGAAACCTGTAATTTCACCATGATTTCCAGACATAGAAGAAAGTACATTCATCAAAGAGCAAGGATGGAGGGCTCTGTGGAGGAGAGGTTAGTTGTAGTTTAGACATCAACAGGAAGTGCTGCTTTCAAAGAAGCAAAAAAGTGTCTACAGAGAAAAGGTAAACATTGCTCCCTAGATATACTATCTGGAAGACACTGAATGCTCTAAGTTGGATTTTGATACTTTAGGTGAAGGATCAGTCCTAACATTCCTGCACATACCTTCTGTTTAACACATTCTCAGAGTTTTTGATTTTCCGTTTTTCCAGCTGTAATTTTTGCCCTTCTTCTGTTTATTCCTCTTAGTTTTATACCACAGTATTAAAAAAAAAAAATAAAAAAAAAAAAATCCTTTCAGACACATTTAGGACTTTTTTTACACATACCTACTCAGATCTAGATCTAGATGATGACCTTAGAACTGAGACATGGCTCAGCACTAAATGCAGTAAAGCAATTCATAATGTAAGCCAAATTTAAATTCCATCTTACTGTATATAGCAAGTAACTATGTTTGAAATGGGAACGGAAAATGTAGCCATATATATTTTAAGGAACTGTACTTAAATATCACTAGACTAAACAGTGAGGTATTAGTGTCATTACTTTGATCTGGAAGCTTCCTGAACATTGGACCAATCTAATTAAACCAAAAGGGTTGGCCTGTTTCAACCATTGTATCCAACAAACATTCAGACAAACCAAATTTTAATGCGTTATTGTTAACTTTAGACCATACATTTTTAACTAATGAGTAGCATACCCTCTGATTTGTAGCAAATTGCGGTTTTTGTGAACAGGCCTTTAATAATGGAGCATGGCTGGCTATAAAATCTAACTAATGAATATGATGCCTGACATCATCTGAGTTTAGCTGACTTCAATGTTCAGATTATCAAGATTGCACGCAAGCCAACATGCTGAGCATAGCAAAAGTGCCCCTGAGCTGCAAAACACACTAAGGAGAAATGACATCTAAGTAGCCATGTTGTCTGAACCACCTCCGTCAAAAGCCCTGACTAATTAGAAATTGGGAATAGCTACTTGCTCAACTATTTATTTACAGTACTTGAAAAATAAGTTCTTTATGAGAGAGGCTGGTGTCTGATGTTTAATTATCTCAGTGATTGAAATCTGCCTTTGTAGAGATCCTGGTGCACTAGCAGTCTACAAACTCTATATTCCAGTGTTATTTTATAATTTCATGCAGTATTTCCTTGAAGGACTATAGACTGCCAATTTCCATAATGATTAATGAATTAAGAGAGCTTTTTAATTAATGCATTAGCTTTACAAGAAATATTTAGTAGTTACAAGTGATCAACAGGAAAAATATGAATCATAGCTTCAGGTTCAAGCACGGTTTCTATGCTAGGACTCAGAAAGGGGCTCCCTTATCAACTCTGAATATGTTTCAAGAAATTTTGAAGTTAATTATATTCTCATTTTTTTCACACAAAAAATGCAGACGCCCAGTACCTTACTAGGAAATATATAGACTTCAGTGAAACAGACCAGAGATAGCAGAAAATCATGGCATAACTTATGATTTATTACACTTACTAAAATCTTTATTAAGGTTTTGTTTGCTGCTAGACATAAAGCTAAAATTTTACTATCACAGTAAGTACCAGGTATAAGGATGCACTTTCTTACAGAATTAACCAAAGAAAATTGTTTTAAGTTTTCAATTTTATCCAAACTACCTATGCAGAGAAGGCTCTTAAGGCATGCAATTTTTTTAATTTGCTGAGCATTCAGCAGCTGCAAATTCCATAACACCTAGCATATTTTTAAAAATGATAGTCTTTATTTACCCTCATGTTTTTTTCCAAAGTAATGTGAGCATTACTTAATATTTCATGCTCCTAATACTTGAACAATTTTTCTTTAGATAAATGAGACCTTTTTTTTTTTTTTTTTTTTTTTTAATAGGCACAATGTAACCATATTGTCTACTACTAAAGATCATGGACAGTGAGACTGAAATGTTTGGCAGTTTTGTAAGCCTAATCTTTGCACTGACATTTTTTAAAATAATAACACATTTTCAGGAGCGTTTTGATTAGCTTTATTATCAGAAATTCTTCAAGAGTCTCACTGTCAGCTAGAGAAAAGATTGTTGAAAAGAGACTGCCTGCTACATTTAGAAAGCCCTTGATCAAAGTTATCAGTGAAATATCATGTCACATAGAAATCCTTAGGCTTTCCATGGAAATCCATGGAAATTTTTATTATTCTCCTGTTTTTTCATGACTTCACATAGTCCTATAAAGACAATGAATACACTCTGGATATTTGTTGCACCATCACTATAAAAGCATCACTAATTATGAACAGAAAATGTAACCATTCTGAGATATGTATAATTAATTCAACTAATCCCTAAAAGTTTTGACTGTCAGATTCTCTTACTCTCCATTTTCACATTTTTTTTTTAAATTCTGTTCCCCTGGCATTCTTTTCATTATCCTACAATATTTTGTCTTTACCATAAAGGAATCTATTAGCATAAAATAATTTTTAAGATACATCCAAAAAACTCCTTTATATAGGAATTACATTATACCTTGAAGGTCCTTACAAGACATCAGTGTACATTCTCTTCTATAAATGTAAATGCATCAAGAGCTCTTTGCTGTTTTATCTGCACATACAACAACATCCAATTCTAGTCACTACTCAGTCATAAGACTTCTGATTTTTCGAGAAACTTTTTGACGTGAACATATGAAATATTCATTCATTAATTAATTACAGGGACTACATGATGTTCTAAAGTACAGTCCATTTAAAGTTCTCAAACTTAATTTTTCATTGCATCTTCAATTTCAATTGCAATTGAATTTTATTATACCATTTGATATCTTTCTGTCCTTGAGACTTATAGGACAGGTTGACTGATAAGACAGATATAAAATAATTTATTTCATTCTCCTGCTGTCCTCACCTTTAGGTTCCTGAATTCCTCTCATTGATTTTTAATGCCTTAAAAATAATTAATTTTGCCAGCTTTGGATCTGCCCAGTAATCTCACCTAAAAAATTAGTGACAGATGCATTTTGATTCATGATGTAACTCAATTACTAGGCTACTTGACACTCTTCCATCTACATAATCTGTATTTGCAGCATTTCTTTAGTACACAGTTCCTAGGAAAGACCTCTCCTCAATCACTACTAGGAACCATTATGGAACACATAGTAATTTTACTCTACTCAGCCATACCTTGAATGGTTAAACAGAACTGGAAAAGCTGCTATGTGCTCCAAAGCTGCATGCTGTACTTTTATAGAAAGAGCTCAAACCTTTTAGAATTGTCTTAACATTGTGCTTTCAAGAGATAATTTACACAGAAATATTTAAGGAACTGAGAGGCAGTCTGACATGATGACTAGAAAACTGTGATACAGTCACAGAGAAATGCACAAAAGGGGTACAGAAATTATGTTTCTCGTGATCATTTTGCTTCAGAGTGATATTTTTTTCCCCTACTCTGATTCAAAATATTGAGAGAAAAGAGAAAATTGTTGTAATAGAATACATGTATCTTCAGAAAAAAATAGGAGTTTTGGAAAATTTACGAAAGTCACTAGTAAGATTGGACACAGTGAGCAGTGGCATAGAAAGAATTACTAACCCAGGTTTTCCTGAGTGTTTAGAGCTTCTTCAGTGGCTATTGATAGATTTCCACCTCTTCCAAATATTATTCATATTGTTTACTTCTCATTTACCTTATCTGAACAAACAAATTAATCATAACATTAATGTTGAAGGAGAATTTGGTTTTGTTTGCAAATAAGCTCTCAAAGGAATGTCCTGAGTAGGCTGGTTAAGATGGGTCATAAATACATGAAAAATTAAGATCTAAAAACGTGCCTGAGTCAAACAGTTGAAATTAGGAACAGAATTAAAATGCCTGACTCAATTCCATGCAGAGATTGTTGCATAGATACACTGTAATACATTCAAAATGTATACCAAGATCACTTGAATTAAACATATTGCCATATATGAGAATACAGAGTATATTTAAATTGTACATAAAAGTGTGTAAGTAGCATAGCAGTGAAAAACTAGATAAGAAAACAGCTTGTGTAGAATTCAACATCATCAATGTATGTCTGCCTGGTTATCTGACATATACTAGCATCAAACTTTCTCATTAGGGCAGAGGTCTCAGCTGTTAGCAGTTAGTTCTGGACAGTATAACTGTGATAGAGAGAAAAAACAATGGACTTGAAAGTCTCTCTCTTTATGATAATACAAGATACAGTATAGAGAGGGAATGAAACCTGAGAAATGAAACTTGAAACTTTGAGAAGTCATAGTTACATGGGATTACTAGATGCATAATTTCAAGATTTAGAACACAAATAAATGAAAATCCAGAATTAATGATGGCAGAAATCAACAATAACTATCTGCTATATATCTGCTATCATTAGGTGGCATTTTCTGTCTAGTATCTTTAGTTGGCATTTTCTGTAGTTACATAGTAAAGGAAACCTTGAGATTAATGTCACCAGCTTGATGGTCCTTAAAACCGCAATACCTGACTTGACTATTTATTTCATGGTGATGTGAAAATACTGACTTAGGATCATATTTCAATTTAAATTCAGAAAATTTTGGTTCTGACCAACTACTTGTTACAGGATAACCAGTAGGATTTAGGAAGAAAAGTGTAAGACAAAACAGGATTACATATTTAAAATAGTTTTAAATATGAAGATCATGAAGAAAAATACAAATGTAAACTATTAATAAAGGATAACATCAGAAACTCTTACTACTTCTTTTATTTCAGTCAAATAGAACTAAGACTTAAATAAAAAGAGCCCCTCAACAGGTGAGGATTTTGTCCCTGGGACTGTAAAACATAATACCTCATAGTACCTAAATCTCTACCTTAAGTACACTGCTTTGTATGTTAATTAATAAAGAAGAAAAGTTGTGACTGATAAGTACTTTTCAATTTTCTATTCCAAAGGTTGAGGGGAAAAAAAAAATAAAAAAAGAAAGGAAAAAGAATGTCACAACTTTTAAAAGACCATTCATCAGTACTTTGTAGAAGTTGAGTATTTGACATGTGAGTAAACTGTCAGGTGTAGTGCTAGGAGGTTCTTTGAACACAGTTCATAGTTAAATTCACTAGTCTCATTGACAGCTTGGAGTTTAAAGAAATTATTTTGTCAAATGATTTTATCATAATTTTGGCCAAAGGCAATACCTTATAGGTCTATAGGACATCTCACTAAAAGACATCAAATAACACTACAAATCTACATGTTTCATCATCATCATGGTGAGATGAAGATATAATATCACATATTCTAATTTAGTAAGTGGGAATATCAATTTGAAAAGTGAAATTACTTTTCCCTTCATCATGCATACTTCATATAGGTGATATCAAAACAACATTACCAAAGAATTGCAAAGTTAAAAACTATCTTATCCTAATCAGTTGGCTCAATTTTTCATGTCAATTTGTCATTCAGAATAGACTCACTCATCTTTCTTTGGGCTTTGGCAGAAAGTCAGGTTTTCTTCCAAATTCTGTGTCTCTTGCCAGAATGTCTCTGGATGTTTCAGGCAATTGTCAGATTTCATTTTTGTTTAAAACTGCAGTGCACTTATTGCTCTTTGAAGTAGGACCACATCTAAGAAAACCTCAATTCTACTGTATTTTACATTCCAATATACCCTAAAGAAACTTGAAAATTAATTTGCAGCATTTTTAAAATATATATCTATATTAAAATTCCACTGATTTATAAAGTATTGTAGTACACTATACAGAGTAAAAAGAGGATCATTTGATTTTGATCTTTTCAAACTGTTACAGAATGTAATGGCAATTTTCCATTTCCTATTTAAAAAAAATAATTGCAATATAAGGAATTAGGAAATAGCTGTTCTTAATTTTAATCATGGAAAAACATACATGATAAGTTATGATGTAGGGACACCAATGTCTAATAACCATTACAGCTACAGTATTTAATACAGAAAAACAGATGCTACTACAAATATGCATACTGCTCAAGTTCTTTGGGTGATTTAGACTTTCTCTTTCATATAGAGTTTAACTGGTATACTTTGTTCACTATCAAAGTAAATGAACATCAAAAGGCTGCTTCAGACATAATTGGTAATTCTTTTCATCCCCTTCTCTCTCTTTCTGGTCCCAGAAGAATTTTTCCTTATATTTTTCTCTGGTGCAAGATATTCCTTAATAGTAAACTGTTGGAGGCTGAGAGAACATTTTGGAAAAGTTACATCATTTTCTGTTTTCTTTCAAGCTCTCCCATGCATGAAGAGCAGATCTGGAAGAAAGTTTGAAACTCATATAATGCCTTGGATAAATATATACATATTGGTCTATACAATGAACAGAAAATGGGTGAATGTAAAACTCTGATCTTCTGTTAAAAGCCCTGACCTCCCTGGTAGAGCTTTGTTGACATAACAGTGCCCTTTGGTGTTCACCTGGAGAGAGACATTCACCAGGAAGGGAGAAAGTGTAGTGCTCATTCTTGATACATTTAGACAAAGCTTTTTGAAATGTGTTTCCTTGCCTCCACAACTTAGAAAATATTTAGAATATCAAAAACCAGAGTTTCTATTTCAAATTGAAATTTGGCAACTAGAAAAATACTGAGAGAAAATGTAATTAATCTGCTGCCTACATACCTATGTAATTTATATCTCAAACATAGACTATGCTGAATTAGGGCAAGGCCCCTTATTTCTCAAAGCTACACTTGTATATACTCTGTTAGACAGTCACTGTAATGTACTAGATAATATTACACGATCTGCCAGACTCAACTTCTACCTTTCCTCAACTCCACAGCCTAAGACATAGGCAAAATTCCATATTTAGGAAATCTTGGACGTCCTGTGCCCCAGTACAGTACGGGGCATCTCTTCAGAGCATCCTGCAAGCCATGTCTTTCTCTGCCAAACCACATTGGTTCCTTTTACAAGGAGTCTCTGTGCATTCAAATTAAAGCAAAAATATTTTTCACTTTGTGTTGTTGCACTTGTGCTTTTGATCGTCGTATATTTGCAGTATCTAAATATATTAATCTGGTTACTGTACTCTCTATATGTCTTTGATAATTCCCAATGACAATAAATCTACTTTTTACATAGATATATAAACTCTCATTCTTAAAATTACCTGTATAATAAGTAAAGGTATCAAAACCATCAACAGTAATCAAACATTTGAGGATCACTGAAAACTTTCTTGTTCTTTTTGTTGATTTTCTGGAAACAAAAGTATAGATCCTTGAGTACATTTTGAATCTTTTTAAAATATTTTTCAGTTTAATTTAGATCAAGGCTAAACAATCAGATTCTTAATATCTGTACATTTTCTTTTCCTAGGCTTGTTTGCCTTTTCTTCATCTGAGCTATCAACGTCTTACTAAAATAAAGACAGATCTAAAATATTTGAAAATTTTGCTTTACTTAGATTCCATGTCTTTGGTACACCTGAAAAAATAACAGTATAAACACCCTACTGCTAGTTTGAAGTGGAATTTTACTTGGATTTAAATGGGAATGGAAGAACATAATGGTGTCTGAATGTGACTTCATGTTACCATAGGTTTCTTTATGTACTTAGAGACCTTGTTATGCTACTGGTGACTTTTGACACATTCCTAGCTAAACAAACTTTTAAAAAAATTAATGCACATTCCAAAACAGCAGGAGATAATTAGTAGCATTAATGAGGCTACTCATTAGATTCCACAATAATATCTTTCACAGCAGGAGAATCAGTCTATGTGTGTGTCAGGGACACTTACCCTTGACATTTTCTAATTACTTTTTTGTAGGTTTTCTTAACTCACCTTAACTACCAGGAGACATTGACATTGAAGCTGACCATGGTGGTCACTGTATGCCATCAGTCACAGGACAGCAAGGTTGCAAGACTGTCAGACTCAAAATGTCTTAGTACTGACAGAGGATCAATGTTGATCTTAAAATAATTTATATTCTGGTCTTAAGAACTTAAGAGTTATGCCATTATATAAAAATCTATTTTATTTAAATAGTCTAGAACAAATATACTTCAAGATGGTTATTTTAAGCAAGTGCAACTGTGCCATGCAATGACTTCATGGTCTCTGTGCAAAAATGAGAAATATTTGGATTATAATCAAATCTATGTACTTTTTGAAGATTATTATAGGTCCTACAACATACTTTAGAAATGAGCAAATAATTTTTTAGTTATTTGCCCTTCACCTAACTCAGCTTCTTTCAGATTTGGTAGGAGTTTTATCCTTTACTTCAAACAAAAATCAGTTTTGGCATTTTTGAGAGGTCTTAAAAAGTCTGTCTGAGTCAGCCTAACAGAGATACCTTAAATTTCCAAAAATAAGTATCTTCATGCAATTAAATTAGAAAAATTCAAAACAAAACTCTCATAGCTACATTTTAATTTGGCCTCTCACCTTTCCTTTCCTTGAAGGAAAAGTGAATGACATGTCAAGTATTAAGCAAAGGTTTTCTTCTGCTATCATGTACCTACTCACCTTTTCTCTACTTTTTATATACAATGCAATTGAAATTTCTGCATCTACCTCTTGGCTTTACAGCTGTTGCATTTTAAATTTTCTTCTCATTGTCACATTATTAACTATTTTTGAAACATCTGCAAAACATCCTTTTTCCATGGGGATTTGTCTCTGATACCTGTTGAGCACAGTGAGATTTTAAGGCAGATAAAATACAGCTATTAATAAAATAATGAAAGCAGTTATAAATTATAAAAATGATATTATTTTTTTTCTTAAGTGAAATTCTTGCTTTATTTGTGATATTTCCAATTAAATTTTCTCACTAATAAACTAGTGGATTGCTTTTTATTTTTCTGTGTTCTGTTCACATGTAAGTAAAAATACAGGTGCAGAAAATACCAAGAGGGACAGGAGAAAGATAAGAGGATAAGGAGCCCATATGCTGTGTGAAATCTTTTATCATTAAGCTACAATTATCAATAAGAGATCTTTTGTGCCTCTGTGATACAGAAAATAAATTACATTCTTCCTGTGATCAACCTGCTACAATCCAGAAATATTTTTCTTCCAGGCTTCCCTAGACAATTACCCACCTCAAAGGACCCTGAAGGATACAGTATAGACACAACATACACATTGCTTCACTGAGAAAGTAGCACTGCTATTCTTCAGTACTCCCACCAAAATTCCTAACAGCTCATACATACCAAAATAACAAGGTAAAAAATTTCCCAGTGTTACATCTTGTGTGAACAGCAAAGCTTTTTTTTCTGTTTTAGATCCACTGAAAAAAAATGTTCCCAGATTTAAAGTTTTAAAGCACAAAAATTTAAAGAACAGGCATATCTGGCACATTTTCTGTTGTGTCTCTTGTCTTTTACAAGTACAAGTTCTTTGACTGAGCAGCTCACTTGGAAAGATTTTCCATGACTGTTTATCTTTCTATTTAATTCTAAATTATTGCAGTTATCCAATGATCTGAAAGAGTTTTTTACCTTTGCAAGGGAAATAAAACAGTAGAATATATTGAAGGGTATGGTAGTATCCAGGATTAGTGTCTTCTACAGACTTTGTACCTGGCTTTATTAGAGCATCATCTTGTAGCTAATTTAATAAGAGCAAATCTACTGAGAAAGAAAAAAAAAAAAAAAATTGAATATTGAAATAACTTCTACCCACTAAGGAATTGGTGCAATAAAGGAGATGGCCACTTCTCAAAGGTTTGTCCTGCACCCTATTTTTATTATATGAGCCTTGCCACTCTTATCAAGCACATTTGAAAACTGATTTAATTAACTTCTGAATTTCATCTGACACATGGCTGTTACATGCACCCTGCCTGTTAAAAACAGCTCTGTGGAAAACATTTCTTCCCAATTCAGAAGGCATCTAAACAGCAGGCAATTTACTTTCCAAAGTCATATTACCCTTCCATGAGGCAGGGGTGCCATATTGACAAATTTACATTCCATTGAATAGATGCTTGTTTAATTTCTCGGTTTTTCAGAATACTAATTGCTTCCTGAAAAAGTCAAAACTCAGATTGCTCCCTAACGGGTAGGGGAAGTTTATGTGATTTTTTTCATTGTTGTTTTGTTTCCTTCCCAATAATGCAATCTTTTCTCTAGCAAAGCAAGTGAAGGGATATCAGACAGATGGATTTCAAGGATGGTATTTTTCACATATATTTTTTGTATTTGATTTGACTTCAACCCTTGCTTTTCACGTCTTGGGAAGAAAGGTTTTGTTATTTGTCCATAAACAAGAATTATTCTTTCCGTTTCTTGGAATTCTTTTAAAAATACTTACCTGAACATTTATTAGCATTTTTTCTCATATCGTTCATTCTAGAGATTTACTTTCTGCTTATGCCAAAAAAGAACTGGAGTCTTATTTCCCACATCCTAATAGCCTGGTAGCAATCAAAGGATGCTGTGATTGTTAATACCATTGCACTTAACTTAACATTCAAAGGGCTTTTTTTCTGAAAATATGTGAAAGTCAAAAATCACACGCTAATGCCAAAACGCAGTCCCACTGCCATGAAGGGAAACCCCAGCACATGTGACCCCCTGTTGATTTTCTTTCTCATACTAATGAGTGGTCTACAGCTAAGTTTCACTTTTATCAAGAGAACTGCTTGACCAGTCAGTATGAATGGAAGTAAATTGACCTTACCTCTACTGGAGTTAAAACACACACATATACACACAAAATGAAAGCATCACAAAGACCACATTCAGCCTTTGAAGACATCTAAGTTAAGGCTCAGAAATTCTTCCTGGAGACCTTCAAACACTCATTTTTCTTTTCATTTGCTGTACTGGAACTTAACAATTTACCCATTATTTAAAATCATAGATCAGAGTATCTAAGTTAGGTATATCTGGTCTTTCCCACATTTTTAAAAATGTTGAGCCTTATCTTCTATATGCCTATAAGCAATTTGAATTCTTGTAAATGTATTAAGGCAAATAGACATATTAATATGATAAAAATACAACTGGGAAGAATATTTCTGCCTGTAATGGCACTGTGCCTATATCTATGCAAAATGCAAAAGTTGAAAGTTCTTCAGGTTCTGTTTTAAATTTCTCACATTAAATTTATAAATAAAAGCTTATTTAAAAATATTTATATATAGGGTTGTGTGGTTTTTATGGTGGATGCACACATACACAAAAATACTTATTTATTCCACAGGTTTTCAGTTTGCAAGTATGGGTGAATAATTTTAAACTGATGCTGTTATTTCAAGAAGACAATATTTTTGCAGCTAATATGATGCCAGCAGTATGCACAGGTAATGTGGTGTAAGAGTATACCTGTCTCTTAAAGGCAAACACTTCAGTTGGTACAGTATATTTTGCAGAACTTAGGTAAAAAAAAAAATCATTGAAGAAACTAATACAAAACCTTTACTTCCCTGAAATGCTGCATAGCCCTTTATGAAAGGCAAATTCTAACAGCTTTGACAAGAGGATGGTGATATTAATCATAATTCAAACAGCAGTAGTAACTGATGCTGTGAGGAAAAGATAGCAGCTGGTGTAGTCCAGAAAAGACCCTAATTTTGACATTTCATTCACCTCTTCCTGGGCAAAGGTGGCTCAGCAATACACCATTTGTCTTCATCTGTCTTCCCAGCACTGCAAGTTGACAGGATAACAGCATGGTTGCTTGGTGGTCTGCAATGGCAAACTGCCCTTTATCTACCTAATCACAGTTCAGTGTAGCATAAGGGAAGCAATTTTACAGGTGTGTAGCAAAATCTGCATCCTCCTGGCCACCCAGTCGTGGGATTGCTTTACAAGGTGGATCTAATCATAGCAAGATATTTCCAGTCGGCTACTGATGGCTGCCAGCCTTTGAAGCTGCACTCAAGTCAGATGTAAATAACATAAAATGAAGGCACAGAACATTAAAGGCAGAAACTATGTAAAAACCAGTTGAGCTGATTAGTACTAAATTACTGATGTTCCATCTGCCGGGGTGGTAATACTTGTTTTCAAACTGCCTGACTGCAATGCTTCATTTCACAGGGAGCCCATGTTCGATGGGCCTATAGGGAACACTTAACAGGCACTGACAATGGAAGGAGATAGTGACAAATACATAATTACTCTTTGAGAGTGCAATGTGTTCATTAAGAAAACTAGCAATTTGTCTGTGGTACAGAATAGATGTGTATAACAATATATGTTCCCTTATATGCATGGACTCTACAGACTTGAGAGCAGAACTAAGGAAAAATTCTTGGATCCTCACCACTTTGAAAAACAAGAAAATCTGTAATAAATAGATATGCATATTAACTTAAGAGAAAAACAAAAAACGAAACCAAAACTGAACAAAAACACCACAGGCAATATCTAACCAGTATATAAGTTTCAATATTTAAGAAATTAACTTTGACATTTTTCATGCTAGCTCAAACATCTCAATTTGTTAATATTCTTCAGAAAAGACTGTTTTTAAGAAAGATGTAGCAATATTTTTACTCCTGGCACGCCCTTAGACAATGTCTCAGCCATAATACTGAGCAACACCTAAAATGGGATTGGATTCTATTGAAGTAAACTGTAGGGAGCAGAATTAAGAGCAGTGTTAAACCACATTATGACATAAATAGCCAATGGAATATGCTAATACCTTATCATCTATTAATTAGACAATTGAAATTCCTCCTCCTTAGATCTGTCTCCCACAAATACCATCATGTTAGCTCCCACACTGCTCTTCATGATTAAGAATTTATTTTTTCCTGTTCACTCATTTTATTCTTGGAGCTTAGTTAATCCTGAGTAATTCCAAACTTCTCTCATCTTGACAAATAATTCTTCTAGAAGTTTCCAGAAAAGACTTATTTTCTGGAAAAGTTATGACTAAAAAAGTGTTTCAGGAGAGTTCTGAGAAGTTTGAAAGGTGCTTCTGTCTGGAAACCCCGTGAAAGAGGAAGTTCAACATATATTTTTGTCAAGATGTTTTGTTGCTGCAAGTTACAATTCCTATTGTAAGCCACGTTGTTTAGGTTTTTTCCTTCACTGAGCTGGGAAAATACACTATCATGGAAAAATGATCCATAAAAGGAAACAAATAAACATATAGGTAGTGATCTTATCCAGACAAAAACAGTAAATAAAGGTGAAGAACTAATCTTCCTCATATATACTGTATGAATGAAAACTTTGTAGTTATCAAGATAATGGATACTGTCAAACTGAACAGCTATTTGGAATCTAGTCAAACAACCCAAAATATTTTGTTATTCAAACAGATTTGGTCTGTGAAAAAAAAAAAAAATAAACACTGATATAAATCTTTGATATATATTAATATGGCTAATAATACATGGAAAAAGGATGCTTTCTGCAATTAACTTAGAAACAACTTTAACAATGAATGCAATATTTTAGTTTGGAATGAAGATGACTTCATGAATCTCATGTGTAAAGTAAATAAAATAAATAAATAAAAGTAAATAAGTAAATAAAAGAGTATCCTGTAACTTTCTGTTACAACAGGTGGGGAAGAAAATCTGAGATTTAAACAAGGGAAAGGAGAAACCAAGAGGAATCCCACACTCATGTATGCACAGAATAGAAAGTTGCTACACTAGGAATAAACAATACTAAAAAAACCCAAAAAAAAACAACCCCCCCCTCCCCCCCAAACAAAACAAAACCACACAAAAAAAAACAAAACACAAACAAACAAAAGAAAAAAACTCCCTGAAAAGACAGTTCCTGTCTTGCACATCTGGGGTGCAGAAACTTTGAAAACAAGAATGCTGCCACCTATACAGAGAGGACTAAATCAATAAATATAGTCCCTGAAATTCACAGACATTAATTGGAAAAAAAGTTACTAGAAAGCTTAGCTGCAAAGTCCTGAATATCAGAGACAGCTTCAGTTTTGGAATCAGTCAGAAACAGACTGAAACCCTGAAATGTGCAAAATAAAAATAAAAATTAAAATTAAAATTAAAATTAAAATTAAAATTAAAATCTTTTGGCTATTTACATACCTTGTTAAATAACATAATGTCTGTATCAGGTTTTTACCTGGTCTTAGCTCTTAGACACTTGGCAATTGGAAATATACACTGCTGTAGTACCCATTGTTAACTGACTATAACTGTGAAAGTTATAAGTGCATTAAAAGTACCTCACCTAAATTCTGTCCCCTTTGTCTTTGCATAATGGACTTTAGATAGTTTAAAGACAAATGCTGGCCTCTCCAGTATCCAGTTCCCTAATGACTAAGAAAAATGTCCAAAGAGACATTTTCTTCCCAGAAAAGTTTTTGCTTCAGAGAAATTGTATTGTGTCTTGTAGCTTCCTTGAGTGTCCAGTACATGAAGAAATCTAACAAGAAAGGAGCAGACCTAACACTGCCAGAAGGCTTATTTACATTTTAGAACTATTAAGAAAGCTGACAAGGAATGTGTGATTTCAAATTATCTAGTCTGTGGCCCTCATTTGCAGACTAATTCAGTTACAGTGACAATTTCACCAATGCCAGAATTGATTGAATAAAAATAACAGATATCATTAGATATCATTAAAGGTTTTGAACATTTATTATCTATTTTAATTATGCTAATATGTAGATTATGATTTTATTGGATAATTTTATTAAACATATTAAATATATCAAGTAAAATGCAATAAATGCAAAATAATATTGTACAGTAAAGGGTAGCAAGCTTTAGTAGTATATTTCCTACATGACTTTTATAAGAAAAAACTGCATTTTTATGGGTTTTGATGTCTCATTTTTTATTAGCATGCTATTACTGAAATCAAGATATATATAGATAAAAGACTAAGTTATGGAAAAATAATACTTTTTTCAAAATGGTTGTAAAATCAAAGATATGGACTACTTTTTGTTTATACACTTAGCCACTAGACAATGATCTCAGTTCACAGCTATTTGAAAAGTCCTCAAACATTAATTCCATTGTTATAATGAAAAGATTATGAAGAAGTAACTTCCACCTCTTATCAGGGTATCAATGCTGTAACTGGGAGACTTGCTTGTGATTTCCTGTGACTTTCATTTCCTTGTCTGTTCATTTTTTAACCTTTTGCAAACAGAAAAGATATTCCTCTAAGCTTAAGCAAGATATGATAATAACAAAAAGAAAAAACAACTTCTCTAAATTTCCTGTGATTAGTACAACATGCAAATTTAATTAACACCCACACACAGCCACTTGACTGATACTAGACATATTTTAAAAGCTATATTGGGTAGTGGATGACACATTTCTTACTCAAATATGCACATGCACACAAATATATATATATATATATATATATATATATATATATATATATATATATATATATAAAATAAGAATAATTCTAAGGGATCATTATATTTCCGCAGGAAAATAATTTGGTTCCTGATGTTCATTTTCTCATATGGGTGGTCAAAAGATAAAAAATTTTGTTCCTTCATTCTCTCTCTTCTCCTTTTAAAACTTCAGAGAGCAGACTTCTTAAAATAATGTCTTAGACATTTCTATTTTTCCTTCCTAATGTTTCCACTCTACATTCCTTTTCCTTGATCCAATTCTATTCCTCTTCATGCATTTTCAAATTCCTTTGTCAGAAGAAAAACATGTAAAAAATGCACAAAAATGTGGGCAATTCACACCAAAATATAAAAGGATTTTTTACAGAGACATCTCCAACCATGACATGAAACATAAAATAACTGTAATGTGCTCGAATACCATTGGTTTTGCAGCAATTAACTTTATTCACTGTAGAATAAACCAAAGAAGGGATAGCATTTAAGCAATAACCCAGAAACTAGCCAAATTGAAATAATGATTTTGTCTTACTAGCATTGTAAAAATTTTCAAAAAGAGGAGAGAAAAACGCAAAAGAATCATGATTGAATCATGAATTGAATTGCATGATCATATTATATTCCTTTGTTTGTAAAGTACACATTCCCCAATTATCATATGGTCTTTTTGTAATAACAGAAAAAAGACAAATATTGTTTTTAAATTTGTATTTATATGCCAAAAAGAAGATTTTCAGCTGTTTTATTATTATTATTATTAATCAATATTTTTCATCGAGTCTGATGCAAGAATCTAGAACATCTAAGGTAAATTGTGTTTCATAAATATACTTTCATTATAAAGATTCTGAACGGAATCTAAATGACTGTTCAAATAAAGCTGTTTTCCTAGCAGACATCTAAAAGTGGATTTCATATAATTAAACCTTATGATCTTAGAAGAATTACTCTTAAAAGTGTTTGAGACCTAAGTAAAATCGTATCCCAAACAGAATACATCACAATATTATTACACATTATCACAACATTATCACATAGCACAATATTGCTATTATCACAGTACACAAATGTAATAAATGCATAAAATGAATGAATATAATTGGAGAAATTGAAAAAATTAGCAACGTATCTGTACACATTTTACTGATTAAACAGGCCAGCATTTTCATTTTTCTGTATGAAGGGAAAAATGTCTTTATATGGAATTCGGCAGCTTAGGTTTTCATGTTTCATAAAAATCAACGTTCCATCCAAATCAGTATGTTTCATTGAACAGTTCCCAAAAAAACCCCTATATTTAAGTCTGTTTTACCATATTTTGTAACTGAAGTGCAAAAATATTATTTTATAAATTTTGTGTGGTTATATGCACTGTATGCAATAAGGCACAGTTCATAAGTAACCCTCAATAATTTTAAATTATCCTTGGTGAAGCAGAAGGCAGAGACATTCAGTACCTTCTTCATCTCATTAGTTACAGGTGTACATTGCTACAGCGATTTCAGGACCCTGAAACCAGTGGGTGAGGAAAGTCTGGGGTAAGGGAAGCTTATCCTCAGAACAGATTAGGTGTGACCTAAAAGAACTGAACATACGGAAGACGAGGATGGGAACACCCACAAGTGCTGAGGGAGTTGTCTGATACCATTGCAGGCCCACACTTGATCATCTTTGGAAGCTTATGGGACCAAGGGAGGTCCTTGATGACTGGAAGAAAATGCTCTCTTTCAGGAAGAGTATCCATGAAACTACAGTCTCACCTCATGAAACTGATGAAACAACCAATCCAGAAACCATTTCTGAATATATTGAGGGCAAGAAGGTGATGGGGAACAGTCATTGTGGATCTCTGAAGTAGGAATTATGTACGCCTGACTGACCTTATAGCCTTCTACAGTGATAAGACTGGATCAGCAGATGAGGGAAGAGCAGTTGAATATTGTCTGCTTTAGCAATTTTTGACACCGTCTCCCATAATTTCCTCATAGAAGAGTCGATGAACCATGGGCTAGATGAATGGACAGAAAAGTGATTATGAAATTTGCTGAATCAATGGACTCAAAAGGTTAGCATCAGTGGTCTGGAGTCCAGCTGGACACCAGCCACAAATAATGTACCCCAGGGGGTGATATTGGCACCAAAGAATATTGAACATCTTCGTTGAAAGTCTGGACAATGGGGCAGAACAAACTTTCACCAGGCTCTCAGAAAAAGCAAAACTGGGACAAGTCTCTGATACACCAGATGATTGAAGAAATGAGCTGACAGGAACATCACAAAGCTCAACAAGGGTAAATGCCAGGTTCTGCACCTAGAGGGGAATATTGCCATTGACTAATAAACATTTGGTCAAATTGGTTGAAATGCAGTTTGGCAAAGAAGGGCCTGATGGTCCTGGTGGTTACTCACCAAGCAGCACAGCAAAGGCCAGCAGTATCCCAGGCTGAGTTAGGAAAACTTCACCAGCAGACCAAGAGAAGTGTTTCTTCCCCTTTTACTCAGTTCTGATGGGACACATCTGGTGTTCTAGGTCGAGGCCAGGGCTGCACAGCACAGGAGATAAATACGCTTACAGGAGAAAGTCCAGTGCAAGACTGAGGAGACAATGAAGTTGTTGGAACATCTGTGCCATGAGCTGAGGATGAGAAAGACGGAGGCTTCCGACTGGAGTGGGTTCATGAAAATCTTATCAATATGTGTAATTACCTGATGGGAGAAACCAGACTCCTCTTAATGGTGTCTTGTGACAGAGCAAAATTCAGTGAACGCAAAGTAAAACACAGGCAATTCCACTGAAACATAAGAAAAATTTTGGTTTTGGAATTTTCTTTTTCTTATGATCGTGATCACACACTAGAACTTACCATTGCAGATTGTAGAGTCCGTGTCCTTGGAAGTATTCAAAAACGAATAGGCATGACTGATCAGCTTGCTCTGGGCTACCTTGCTCTGAGCAGGAGGGTTGAACTAGGTGAAGAGATTTCTGATTTCATTCTTTCAGTGATTCAGTTACCTCCATCCTTCAATGTTCTAATGGAAAAGTTGTGGCCATGCTGTGATATCCGTAAGCTTGGTACTTACTTTTTTGCATTTTTTAGGTATCTTATACTTTGTTGATTTACGAATAAAATATGAGTCCTCTAGAAGGGAGATTTCCTGCTTGCTTTTAGTTAATTAGTGAATTATGATGCATTTATTCTCCTATTTAAATGAATATGAAGTGTTTAAAGAACAAATTCTTATGCCCAAAAATACAAATTTTATGTGTTCAAATAATTGAGAAATTAAAGCCCTGGGTTTCTTTTTTATAATGAGTTTATAGATAAAATTCAATTACTTATGCATTAGAGATAGAAGAAAATATTTTTTTCCTTCTTCATGCCTGAATTAATATGAAGGCAATGAACCAAATCCCACTCTTAAGTACACAGGTACAAATTATATTTCTAGTTTCTGTATTTAATAATTCATAAAAATAAATTTATAAATAATAAATTTCCTTATGTGTGTATGTAAAAGTAGAACTTACCTGGGAAGAAGGTCAGGAAAAAGGTAAAATTTAAATGCCCTCTAATTATAAAAGTAAGCTGTATACAATAGTAGAAAAAAAGATTTCCAGAAGATAATAACTTTGGTCAACTTCAGTAGCTTCAGAGAAAAATTTCTCTGGAATCCATACTTTTATGGGAGCAAAAAAGTAAAGAATAAGTTGTTTTGTTTAACTAACAATAAGAAGATAAAAAGATTCTCTGCAGTGATGTTATTGTTTTTACTCTCATAGTTAGAAATGGCTGTAAAACAAACATTTGTGCAAATTCTAATATTTCCAATTTTCATCTGAAACAGGAAATATCAAAATCATCCTATTTTTATTTTATCTTTATTTCATAACTGCATTTACATACATCCTTCTGTCCAGTTTAATCTTTTGCCCTTATTGGCCTTCCCCACTGAAATCATAGAAATATTTCCACTGCCAGTGACAATTCAGTGTTTATTCCTCTACAGTCCTTTGACTGGTATTTGTGAAGAGACTTGCACTTTAAATGGTGCTCAGTAAAACCCAAGCAGAGTTACAGTGAAACCTGAATCACTCTGATTTCTTTATTACTCTCCATTTAATTTTGTCTAATTAGTGATAGATATTATGACTTGTAAATTTCAAATATTTTCAAACTTCATCAGAGTGACTCTAAAGACAGATTTCCTGTGGGTTTTTTTTTGCTTTTACTTTTATTCCTCTTTGTTAAAGGTGATTGTCTGGTTTTCATCTGCTTTGCTTGTTTCCATTTGACATAATTTAATATTGCTGTGATTCAACATTACATTGATTCAATTTCCGAGGAAGACACCTTCAGTGCTGTCTGTACACAGAAACACTAGACTGGGCTAACAGATGAAAGTGACCCAAAATTATTTATTTTTTCTGTTGGATTTCAGCCTTGCCATCTACAAAATACAATGATTACTGGACATCCACAATATGCTGATTTACATGGTAGGAGCACTACAGAACCGTGAATGATTCAGATTTACAAAGAAAACCCGCAGTAATGAATTAATTGTTTTTAGGAGATCTTTTAGATGGCTATACTTTAACATTTCTAAAATCTTTATTGTTATGTTTTGCACACCCTCTGCCGACACCACCACTACCACTTCAGGCAGAGAACTTCAGATTTCCTACATAATTTTCTAAAACCAAGTTTCCATTGAGCCAAACTTTGGTGAAATGCTTTGGACAGATTGCAGGAAAGGCTTTTCATGACTCTCTAAGTAAATATGCTGTCTCCAACTCAGGGAAAGTAATTTACACTGCTCTCAGGCTAATGGAAATAGAAAGCCAAGACAAAGGGTGTATACAGCTTCATTCCAAAATAGTATATTTGCAGTTTTCAGAAGTTGTGAGATCTCTGCAAAAGGGTTTTTCACATCACTACCTTTTCTGAAGTTTCCCTTGATATTTTGTGGCTATGCAATTCACCTGCTTGGGTTTGTTGAATAAACATTCTACTCAAACATGATGTTTGTGGTTACAACAAGGCTTTAATCTTTTACTCAATAATTAAGCTGACAAAAAAAATAAGTAGAGGAGCTTTGGATTCACAGTTACTTAATATGAATATGTTTTCATGAGTTAGTCATCAGAACAGGCACTGCTACTCTTTGGGAAAATATTCTATTAATGGGTAATGAAACAGTGACATTGCCACAGCGGGGAAGGGAAAGTTGAAAGACTGTTCTCAGTCTGGTTTGCTTGATTAAGCAGTAGCCAGTGACATGGTTTAACTGTATTTACTTGACAATTTTTTTACTGCTCTGATTAATTGATGGTGGCTAGAGTGTGAGCAAAGGACCAAAGACATCAGCAGTCATCATGATTTGGGAGAATGAAAGGTAAGAGAAAATGTGAGCAAAATAAAAACAAGTCGCTTGCAGGCAGTAATCTACATTCAAACTAGACAATAGGGCAAACACTTCTCAGGCCTTGGATACTTTCACCCCAGTGGGCATGCTATGAAAAAAGACACATGAAGGGCAAATGTTCCATGTTAAAATGCAGGACCTTTTCTCTGCAGGCAGAAATATGGTTATGAGAAAAAGCAAAAAGGTAGGCAGAGTGCACTGAGATAAACATGCCTTGTGATACCATGAAATTGAATCAGTTTCAGATGTGGTAGATTGTCCCAGCACAGAAAATTATGAGAGACTCTCTATCAATTTGAAATACCTTCTGAAACTTGAAAGACTTGGGTGAAGAGGCTCAGCCTCTCCCCTGTCAACCTGTCTGGGGACAAATTCTACCATCACGTTCTTTCCACGTGATGAAGTCACAGGTATCCCCTAACTATTTCATCATGATCCATAGCCTAACAGGCCTGTCCAGCCTCTCCTTTAGTGACTTTAACCTCAGCAGATCAACTCAGGGCTACTGACACCCATTTTCCTTCCTAAATGGTTTTAAATCACCTCTAATCTTTAGCACTTAAAGTTTGCCAGGGGCATTCTTCAATTCAGAGTTTTCACATGTTATTTTAAGAATTAGTTCTAAATTTCTTTCCTGCATTGCCTTTCTTCTAAATCTTTTCTGTTTAAGACCTTTGGTCAGGCATAGCAAAAGTCTATTAACTAAGATGTACATTTATGAAGCAAATAGAAGCTGTGATATAAAAATACTCAGTCCCTGTAGCCATATGCAGGGAGGTATTAGGTAAAAGCATGTCAAAAGAAACATGTAGTTTATTGATACTTTATATTTTGTTCAGGAACTAAAAGCAATGTAATAACCAAATCATCTAGTATGTGCAATTTTAATTGATCCATATAAAATAAAATATAGAAGAAAAAGAAGGAAAACAAAAAGAGAATTTAAAAAGTAGGAATAAAAATTCAGATAAAGGGGCATTTTCAAATGTGAATTATCACCATTGACAGAATAGACCTTCTTCAACCACAGAGTGGATGCCATAGCACAGAAATTTTTAAAAATCTCATATATCAACAATCAGGAAAGTTATTACAGCTGGAAGAGCAAAAATTTGTGTAACTTCTCTGAGCTCGACCTCAGCAAAAGATTTCTCCAGAAAATTTCTTCTTCCTCTCACTTCTTAAAATAAGTTTAGCTAGTATAACTAAATGCAAATAGCTAAGAAAGTTAAATAGAAAGAGCACATTCTTCTAGCTATCTAAGAGTTGTTTTCAACAGGTTACTAAACTGAAATAAAATATTTGGCTTAAATAAGCATTACATAGCATGCCCTCAATTTCACTGTTTTAGTGTGTAAATTTACTTTTATGATCCCAAGTATTATATTTAGAAAGGGTGAAGACAGGAACTGCAATAGAAATATCCACACTAAATGCATATCCTAAAAGAAAATAAGATACAGTTTTGTGTTTTCATAAATTTATGGCATCTAAGGCCAGAGAACTATAATATTGTGTCATTGTGTTACAGGCTATTCTTTTTTGTCTCGCTAAATCTTTTTTAGAAGGATAGCTTGTCTTTGACTGAAGCATAGGTTGTGTTTACCAAGAGCACCTCTTGCAGAAAAGCATTTCATCTTGATTTAAAGCCATTAAGAGGTGGAAAATCAACTACCTTTTTCAGTAGCCCTTCTGAGAAAATAATATCAGCTGTTTAACAGTGAGTGTCTTATTCTTTGAAGCAGGCAAGCATGTGGCTTCAGCATCAAAGTCCTCATTTTGTTGTCTTTTCCTAAACTAAAATAGTTGCACTATCCATTTGCATTACTGTTTTTATCTTTAGAAAGTATTTATCTACTGCACATCTATTGTAATCTTTTAATTTAATGTTATATTGAATATAAGATTGTAGAATATTAATTTTTAATAACTAATTGTTTTTTCACAGACTTTTAATATCCTTCCTAAAATATTAACTTTTTTTTTTTTTTTCAATGAATAAAGTACTATATCTCTCACTAATGAAAAATTATTTGTCCATTTAACCACATCACCCCACCAGAGCAAATATGAGTCACTAGTTTATCCTGACACTTCTTCCAAGTCGCTGCCTTTCGGAGAGCCATTACATCCTCTGTCATTACGAATCCTTTTAATATGGAAATACATTCAGTTACCTTGATTGTTTTTCTTCACTTCCACTTGACTTTATACTTCTTGACCTCAAATCTGAAAAAATAAAGTGTAAAACTAAAACAGCAAAAGCCGTTAGTCCTGTATACTGTCCAAAAAACCCTAACAGGAATCTTCCCAGCTGTGCAGACCAAGAGAGGTAACCCATTTTACTTATGAATAAAATCTTATAGGAACTTTTCTGAAATATTTCTCTTGAATTCATTTCATTTTGAACTTCAGTAAAAATGCCAGTAAATAATTTTTTTAAAACTCAAATAAGGCATTTTCTTAAGATTTGGAATTAGCAGAAAATGCTAGTAAATTTTTTACCTTTAGAAATCTCTGTTGTAAATGAAAATTATATACATGAATCAAATTAATTCATCTCAAAATCAGAGAAATATTGGAAAATCACTGGGATTTTTTCTGATTTCTGCATCTGAGTTGCTCTATGAATACCTGTTCAGATTAAAGCATACTCAAGTATTAAAGCATATTCAAGTTACGTGAAACCAAAAATTTGTGAAGGAAAACTGAGAAATTTGAATTAAACAACTTAAAACGTTAGTTTGGGCTTTGTTTGTTTTTCTTAGGTTTTTTTTTAGTCCTGCTTTGTTTGTTTATGGTGTAGCTTTGTTTGTCACAAGCCCCTGCCGTTGGCAAGAACATCTTTCAGCAAACCAGCTTGCTCAGAGCCCTATCCAGTCTGGCCTTGAACACTCTGACACAATCCTTTCTACCTATGGATTCATGGAAAGTATTGTACAGCAATGAAAAATGAATCTGCAAGTCAGCCTGAAAATAAGAAATTACAAGTTAGTTTCTCCAAATTAATGTATGTAATGGCAGTTGTATAAACAATGTCTAAGTGAAGGTGAGCCATAATCACAGCTAGAGCTTCCTCAATGTCATTCTTAATTCACTTTGTTCAACATGAGAAAAAAATAGCAAAATCTATGCAGTGGAAAGTCTTCCATTTCATCCAAAGGACTGTTCTGTGCAGTTTCCTATTGATTACCCTTGTGTATTTTAAGATCCTGAGAACAGAGTATTGGAAGTGGAATATACTTTTACAATTTTTTTTTCTCACAAAAGAATTTACACAGATTACCTATTTGAATTAAGTTTCTGCCTGAGTGTTTTTTTCAATTAATTCCATCCCCATGGATGGACTCTCTTTTTTCAGCTGTCTAGGATATGTCTCACTCGCAGACAAATTCTTGCAGACAACTTGAAGATGGCACATTAAAATGAATTCTGACCTGTTCAGAGAAAAGAAGTCTGTTCTGGAAAATGTCTCCATGGTCAATAGACCTTTGGCATCTCATCTTCTAAAGATAGCATCTTCCAGTCCTGGAAGAAAGCCAGGTAGCCTGCACATGTGGGGAGGCAATGAGAATTTTGGCAGGGTGCCAAGCTACCTGATTGCACACTCCTGCCTCCCACACTTTTTTGAAGAGCCAACCCTTGGAAAGGATGTTCACTGATCTCTAGAGGAAGCAAAATTTCCCGATCATAAATCAGTCTGCAAAGAACAAAAGGAAGGCAATATGTTGCTGCAGTGCCTTACCATGTGGGGTTGTTTCAAGCTTCTGTAAAATACAGTTGGTTCTAAGTATTTCAAGCTGCAGCTGCCCAATTACTGAATTTGTGGATGGGTAGGTAAATGCAGAGTTTTGTTTTCTGTCTTTGGTGCTGAAACAAGCTGCTGATCCTCTTCTTGGAATGAGGTTTCTATGTGTTTGTTCAATTCCTTTTCATGAGTAATTTTGGAATAGAGTTACTGGAAGCATGACTTGAAACGTGCACTTAGAAAGTCTTCACATATTGTCTTTCAGATGAATTAGCTAAGATTTACATTCCACAGATACATGAATTCAGTTCATGTTGCAGCTGTTACAAGAAGAAATTAATTAAAAGGTTTTGGTGATTGTGCCCCTTAAAGTACTCCTCATCTTCCTAAAAAATCCACCTAGAAACAGACCTGAGAGATCTGAGAAGGTATCTCCAGCTTCATAACTTTGAGAATCATTATATGTAAATTCTAGGTTAGTGCTTATCTGTGTCAGATGGTTGTAGTTTCCAGAGAAATACACCTTAGAAGTGTCCTTTTTTGTTTCCTTTACTTTTCTTCTTGTAAAGGATACAAGAGGACCTACCTCATCTTTTGCCAATTTACATCTGGGAACCTTCTTGTGCAAGAATATTTTTGAGTGAAAAATATCTAGGGACTCTGCTACTTTTGTAGAACCAACACATACTGAGCCTGCCTGCCTGTCATAGGCTTCTGATATGTCTCAGATATATTGAAATTTTATTTATATTCTAATGATTTGAGTTAGATATTCACCTATTAAGGAAAAAAAAGTCAAAAATGAAAACTAAGGAATTCTTATTATGACTGATTTTGGTGTCCCTAAGACTCTGTAAAAAGAGGTGTTCAAGAGGTAGAACAAATGAAAGAGAAAATAAAGTACCACCTTGTCTAATGATATAATTTTTAAAAATACTTTGACTAAGAGCTAAAACGAATTACTGGAAAACTGAGAACAATATGATGAAATAAATGGCTTCTGAAATTATTTTTCCATTACTGGGAAAAGACTGCCCAAAAAAATCCAACAAAGTGCCTTCTGCAAAAATAAGACCACAAAAGACTTTGTTTAATTAATGTGACTTTTAGTGAGTCTGTCTCTGAACAAAAGTCAGAATTCCAAGTTCATATGAAGTTATAGTATTTTTCATCATTTTGAAGTGTTGATTTCCCTGGTCTGCAGTCTTCTGCACTCTTAAATAATGTCATGGTTGAGTCTCAGAACCAAAGGCAAGTAATTCCTTTCATTCAAAGGGCTGGTAGAACATGAAAAAAAAAAACAAACCTGAGGCAAATTAAGACATGAAGCCATATAATTTTCTAAACGTTAATTTTATTGTATTTATTTAGTCTGTAACTTGTTTATTCGCCTTTACTATAGCTAAGGAGGGAGTGCATGAGATATTCATTATTTAAATGACACATTATAAAAGGCACAGAATCCTCTTCCAGAAACTGCATTTGTTTTTGGACCACCACCATCACTTGTTGGATTGAGAATTTACACATCTTCTGATCTGCTTACAGCTGGAAGTATCTGTGTGCAAATGATATTTTAGTAATTGACTTTTAGTTTCCAGGAATATTAAACTATTGAGACTATTTAGACTGTCGAGCAGATTTGACATTTGACAGTCAACATTTTCTGCATTATGACATTTGACTGTCAACAGACTTTTCATTCTTATCTGAAAACTCAATTTCCTTGGAAATCTCTGTAATACAAGTCTGGGGTTTTTGTTGTTGTTTTTAGGTTTTTGGTTGCTTGGTTGATTTGTTTCAGGGTGGATTGTTTTGAATTGTTTTTAAGGAAACAGGGCAAAGAGGTTTTTAATTTCAATTCTTTCCTAATTTATTTTAGTTAACTGTAAGGTACATATAGTATTCAAGGCCTTCCAGGGTCTGTACTCCAAACTTGCAGTCTTTTATTCACTGATAGTAATTTCTACTCAACCAATACACAGGGAATATGTGAAGACATACAGATAAACATGCAGACTACACTGCTTCCCTAAATGAGATAGTTATCCTGCCATCCTTAGCAGCTGCATATTTCAGATTTGGTAGGGATCAAAACCCTTCTAGGTCATAAGGAAAGACTAGGAAGTAGAAAAGAATTTTCATTGTTATACAGCTCTTTTCACAGTGTCTCTTGCAACTACGCACAACTTTCAAGCAGTGATCACTGGACAACGGAATAGGGGAAAATCCTGATTTTATGTCCAGTTTATACAGCAAATACAGTATTTTTTAAAAAGATTTTGCTTCTTTGCTGTTGAGCCTATGTATGGTATGTAACCAGTGTTGTGTTGTGACTCTTTTCAAATAACATATTTGTCTCATGTTTACCCCAAAAACCATGTTCAGATGACGTCTAACATAATCTAGAGAAAAAAATCTGACCTTTAATATGATTGAATCAGGTACCTAGCATACATAGCTCAGCCAATGATGTGGATTTCAAATGCACATATCATGACCAAAAACAGATGAATGAATTTGTAGACAGTCTATTTTTACACTAAAATTAATACCTTGTGATTGTGCATGCAGTAAGTTTCATGCAAGCAGTAATTTAAATAATTAATCTCTTCCTCATCTTCACTCAGCTTTGAACTTTGGCCCCCTACTAACCTCAGAAAGACTCCTGGATCCTAGAAGGGTCACACAAGATAAGGAGGGGGGGAAAAAAAACAAAGGAAGAATTTAAAATAATCATACATTTACCAGTGAAAATATAGGCATGATACTGTTGATATAATCATATATATAGGCTCATAGGCAAAAAAAACAAATTCTTAAAAGGAAGATCCCAAATTTCAACAATTTTCTTGTATCTGCAGGATACAAGACTACAGCTTTCTTAGACTGAAGCTGTATATAAACAAGGATTTCTTCTATACCTAGGTGAGTTCAGCATCCCTTAACTGATCATTTCTTAACAAATATTTTTCTCTTTATTTATTTTCCTTTTATTTATTTTTTTTGTTTTAATATAAATGGATCTGATGAGAAAAAAATGATAAATATCCTGGGGCAGTGATGTATCCAAAGAATTGTTATCATGTTTCTGATGTGGCAGTGTGATTCTTCGTAGATTTGAGAGACAGGTGGTTTTCAGCTAGTATGTGAACACTGCAGAATAATAGGTACTGCTTAAAATCAGCAATTTAATCCAAGCCCTATCAAAGTAAAAAGAAAGACTCCTAATAATTTCACTAGTTCTTTGATTGGATCTGAACCAAAGCTATTGCAGGATCAAGGTGGGAACTGCAGCTCAATTTTATGTTTTAAATTAGATGCTTGCCACGCTGTTACCTGAGAAAATTGCCTACATTCCTGATTTTGAGAAGATGTAAGCACATTCATAGGAATACATATGTGGAAAGTCTTTAATGGCACACAAGTGCTTACAACTGCTATGCACTACTGAGAATTTGAAATAATGAAAAAAAACCAACCTGCCTTTTATTAGCAGTTTTTCTCAAGATGAGCACATTAGACCTAATAATAAAAAATTCTGCCACAAAACAAAAGGACCAAACAAAAAACAACCAGAAAAAAATATCTGATTTTTAAGAACTCTCCCAACCCAAGTCATTCCATGATTCTAAGATTCCTACAGTTAAATGACATAAGGCTCAGCTTCACCCTTGGTCCAACACCATACAGCAGATACAAATCTATTCAGTTTCGATCCACAGATACTCTTCTATCAAGATCTGGTTGCAGAAAATCAGAGGCATCAATTGCATAGAAAACATGTAGCTCCAGATTGTTATAAAACACTTCACCCTGGAAAAAGTTTTTATTTGAGAAACTGTCAGTTCTGCCATTAGTGTAATTTATAACAGCTGACATAAAGATACTCTGCACTGAACCTTGTTCAAACATTTTAAAATCACTTCTCCTGCTTTTAACAAATAAACCCATGACATAATAGAGTCAAAAGTCTTATGCTGCTCTTGTTCATTACAGTAGATCTTTATAATATACTGTAGATGAATTTGCATTGCCTTTAGAAAGAACTTTCTGTCAATGGCAAAATTTCAAAAATAGCAATGAAGCATAAAAGCTTCATGAAATAAAAATAAAGAAAATAAGGTTTCCATCTCATCAGGTACAAATGAGGTACTGGAACTGATGAACAACACTGTTTAGAATGCAAATAATTTTGAGCTAACTAACATTCAATTCTGCTGAAACATAACCACAATTTATCAGGTAAGGACTCGATCATGCTTTATTTTTGTCTTCCCATTTTACCTATCAAGATATCACTCTAAAGAGCAGTTATCAGAGTGCAAGGGAAGAAAGTCCTCCCTGTGAATAAGGTTTAACCTGAGAAAAGAAGTTATCTTCAAGGGCTGCAACCAGATCTGCTTAAATAAGGTGGAGGATACTTCTGTTGACAATACTGCTTTTTCTCTTCTGGCAATGTAAGTGCCAGGGAAAAAAAAAAAAAAAAGCAAACCAACAAACAGCATAAAGTTGCAACAACGACAACGAGCTTAATAAAATGCAGCAAAGATACTGTTTTCTGAAGTTTGAGGGTTAATACATATGCACCCACCAACATAAAAACAAAATAGTAAAGGGTGTTGTCAGCACAGTTGTGAACACAAATATTTCCCCCCTCACTATTCCAACATTAGATTTTTTTCAGAGATTCATATCAGCTTTATTTCACCCTAAATTTGTTCACAGTTTTATCATTTTTCTAGGAGAATTCTTAATTTTCTCACTACATTAATTTGTGATATATAACTTCTATAGAACTAGATTCTTTATCAGCTTTAATTTCTCAGAAAAGTAAACATTTTTTTGGTCTCTTATTCATATAGTTATTTATTATCCTTTTTTGATTTCTCATAATTATAAAGGAAGTTCCAGCAAGGTCCTGTACAAAAGCAACTCTCTCACAAGGGCCTGAATTGAAATTTCCTTGCATTGTGATTGCTTTCTCCTTTATCATAACATGGAGTCACTCTGTGACCACATAATACAGCTAGAACTTTTCTCCTCATCTGTCATTTCCAGTGGGTCTCAGTTTACAGGGAAAAATTGCATTACTGCAAAAATGATCTTGTACTTCACACCAATAAATTTTGTCCTATTTATATTACTAGTGGACTGCACACTTCAGACTGAGTCAAAAAGGTCAGCCATTTCTTCCATCTGCAAATTATCCACAAATATGTAAAGTAAAATCCCGTCTATCAGTTGACTTCATGGTCAGAATTCAGGTTCTGTTGTAAAAGGCACTATGTCATTGCACAGGTCCCTTCCTGGAGGAATAATGCTCAAGGAAATGCTGCTATGAATATGTATGACAGTACATGGTAAGATTGCTTGCAAATAATTGTTGCAAATGCTTCTCTGAACAGTTGCTATACAGAATTTTTTATTTGTGTGTTGTGATTAACCAAAATTTTATAATACTTTAAGCTCCTAAGTAAGCTAATTTTCTCTCCGAAATAAAAAATTAGAGTACAAAAATTTAGAATTCTTCAAAGTTAATTTGAGCTATCCCCAACTCAAGCTAAGCTCTGCTTAGCAAATTAATACTTCTGTTTCCAAATGTACATGAAGTCAGGACTGGAAAAGATCATCTAAAAAGGACTATAGTCTGAGTCCGCAAATTTAAGGGAATAATGGTTCTTTAAAGAAAATTTTATCTCAAAAAAAACCTGTTCTTTTCTATCAGTATGTAATTGAAAGGAGAATGTGATACTAGGTGATACATTACTGGCTGAGAAAAAAAAAAGAAGAAAATAAAGTCTGTGTTTTTTGTGAAAGAATACCCTTTATGTGACAGATGTAAAGATACCAAAGCAATAGCAATTAAAATTCCTTGATGTTTTATCAAAGCCAAATCACAACCCCACTGTGGTTTTGTTTCACTTAAAATCCATAACCCTTTATTGGGGAAAAAATTCCTTCATGAAAGGAAACCAGGCAGAGACAACAAAGAAATACAATCATTAAACTCTAACATATATGCAATATGCAATGTTTTGAGGAAAGAAGGTAGGCTAATAGACTATAGAATATTCCACTTATTCCAAACTCTTCAATAAAAGTACAAAATATTCCTTTTGGGTTCTTTTCTGGCTGCCAAAATGAGAAGAAAAACATACTGACCTGAAATATTAACTTTCAACTCCATTCCAGGTATGTGGAAGACAGAAATGTAGTCAGGGAAGCCCACATAACCTCTTAATTGTGAAGAGTCAGCATGATTCAATATATTACTACTCTTTGTAAAAAAATACTTGGAAACACATGGATCTGGTATTGGATCGAAACGTCAGCCCAGCAGTAAAGTGCCAGACACAAAGACATTAAGTTCTGCTCATTTAGATTAACTGAATTTGACATGTCAGAGCAGGTAACCCAGTCTCAAAACCACATTGTTAGATCTATTTTACTAGAATGGAAACTTCTTTGGTTTTCCCTTTTACCCTGAAATTGGGCAGAAATTTTGCTGAGCGTTGTTTGACATGCCAAAAGGATTCATTTCTAGGACTTTTACTAGAAATCTACAGCACATTTATTAAGTAGGAAATGGAAATCCATTGAAGTGCTTTCTGAGAGAGCAAGAGCAATGAGCCATGTCAATATCTAACTCACATAATACTGAGAGTAACTGCACAGGAAGAGTGAATAGTTGATGGTAAGTTATATGAGCTCATCCTTGTCAAGGAACCCATTAAGGGAGCTAAACTTCAGACACAATTGGATTACTGAAATTTCTTGTATAACATCAGCGTTAATAAAGTAATAACAAATGTATTACAAAATCACAAGCAAATTGAATTCTGTCAATTTTCTGTACCCTTTTTATTTGTGCTATATGTACTGTCTTATCATAATAGGAAAGGATTTATTTACTTTCAAAGCATTCATGAGTCAGGACTGTCCAAAATAATTTTGATATGGCAGGTTTAGATCCTGAAACTTGAAACAGTGGTGACCTTATAAAAAACAATGCAGTAAAGATTATTTAAATAAAATTAATTTAAAGTTAAAGGAAATCCATTCCAGAGATGTTCACATATATTTTAAAATCAATACAATAAATTCTGATTTTTTGAAACCGATATAGTCAGTAAAAACATGGTATAAAAAGCAGACTTATGTAAGACTTGTTCCACCATTTAATGAGGAAACCAATACTTCTCCTTTATGGCAACCACTCCTCTAGATCCATACAAAAGTATGTTCCACCTGGTAAGGCAGTGCTAATTTAGAAGTCCTCAAAAAAATTTTCATCTATTTGTACAATGTACCAGCACACATAGAGTGAGGCAATGTAAATGTATTGATTTTTTCCTGTAATCAAACATATCTGTTAAAACAACTGTCCTGAATATAAAGTCAGCCTTTTCAGTTGTTATGCATCTCTCAGCATTTCTTTGAAAAACTGACCACTCCGACATTTTCCATGGACAAGTTATTTTCGTTGTTATAGATGGATTTTCAGTTGTCCTTCTCAAATCATTCTTTATATCTGATACATAAGATCACAGGAAAGAAGAAGACATAGGGTAAATGTCTGAAATACACTTGCAGTAGCAGCAACAATAGCAAACCAAATACACTGAGTAGATTAAATACATCAGTATTTAGGACTGGGAGTTCACTTAGCAGGGAATCCTGTACTTTACAGTACTGAGAACAGAAAGCTCAAGGTTTAACAAATTCTGATTTAACTCCTTCATGATCCATGCAGTTAGTCCTTGGCCTAAGAAGACCTGAACCTAGCATATTATTCCGTTGGTTTTAATTTAGGTCATTATAAGGCAATCACACCATGCTCCCCTAAGGGCCTGGCACATGTTTGGATGGCTACTACAGGTAGTAGACAGACAACTTTTAAAAAGGAGAAATTCTAATAAACTGGCTAAAAGCAGAGAGGACAAAGAGGTAAAGGTTATGTTGTGTTTTTTTCTTTCTGAGATAAGGTTGACGTAATGCTATGACTGGACTTAATGAGTTTGGGCAAGTGTACAGGCTTAGGCTAAATGTATCAGTAAAGAGGCCTGATTTTCTAAGTCCAGGACAAAGTATGTTTAAATGCTTTATAGCTGATTTATTTGTTTCCATCTCTTCTCAGCTCAGTATGCTAACCTTTCAATGTTTCCAACTATTCACTTTTTTGAATTAGGAGAGATACCAGCACAATATACTCCATAAACTACCTGAAGGAGTACTCAAAGAAGATCAGATCAAAAAAAATCTGTATTTCCAACCATGTCAGGGAGCTGAATGTTACATGACAAACACTTATCTGTGTAAGTGTACCTCCAGTTATTAAAATTTTTAAATGAAAAGTGTTCTGGTTGTTAATAAGATTAGATGGTTGGTGATAAGATTAGCAAACTGATGAAACTAAAATCCATATGGCAGTAGAGACAGTACCTGATTTGAAATTGTAAGAATTATATAAGGAGAGCATACTCAAAATTATACAAGACATCTTGGGAAAAAAAAACCTGCTCTCTTTAAACACCATGTTGAACATATTAACAGTCTTATTCAGCCTACCTGAATGTATATGGAAGCTACTCTGACCTTAGGTTATCCATCCCAGTGCAAAGAATGCATGTAAGTGCTTCATACACTTCCTCCTTTTTTCTGCTATCTTTAATCCTTTGTATCAAAATATGCACACAGTAACTTCAAAAGAATTTCATTGTGAAGCCTTGCAACAATTAACAGCAGGTTCTTGCTTTAAAAAGTCATCAGAAGTGAGATATTGCCTGATCTGAGAAGTAACACTGTGACCTGAAAGCTTCAGTCCTGAAAGCATTTTGGCTGTAACACCTCAACCCACTTAAACTATTTTTTATACACCTGGTTTGTTGATGCATTCCACTATCCCACTCATTTTTTATGTGATTGCTGCTTTGAAGATCTTAAGGAAATAGACTTGATTTTGACAGTTATTTCCTGGGATTTGGAGAGTATGATTGTTAATCTCTTGCAAAAGACATTCTCATTATTTGAATAAATCATAATCTGAAGTTACTTTTCTCTTATCATTTTTCCTCTGACTTATGAATTCTCTTTTTCATTTCCTCTGAGCTCTTTTACTAATTGACAGGTGGTCCTGATGCGGTTCACTACAGCAACCTCTCTCAAGTTACTGGATGACTCTCCAGATGTTTAATTTCATCATCTTGATATGCTTCGGTGACTTTCTAGGCTACTTCTACCTAGCACTGCTATGTTTACCTCTCTCTTCTGTTCTTTTGTCCCATTAGAATTAGTGGCTTGGTGGTGGTTGTTGTTGTTGCTGTTGTCTCGCAATTAAATTAGTTCCCCTGGCATCAACTTCATGGTTTTAAAGAATCCATCAAAAAGTTAGTCATGGAAAGCCCTCAAATCTCATCCCATTTCCATCTGAAACATGAACACCTTCGTGACATCATATAAAATTATGATATTTGATAGTACAAAAGCCAGCAATACATTGCAATCCCCACTGTGATTCAAGTTCTCTTTTTACAGACCATTTTGTCAAGGGAACATTTTACAGGCTCTGGATAAAGAATATAATAATTGCTCTGCAACACCTGAAGACTCTTGTAAATTGTCTTATGTTGCCAGCTTTCCTATATTACATTTTTCATGCCATAGATCTGTGAATGAACTACAGCTTTTAAGATGGCACTTATTTATTTAATACATTATTGTGTATTTGACAGTCCTGGGTTAAATTGATTTACTTCTAGTTCAATATGTTGGCTTCCCTACCTAAGCAAGTATCTGTATTCAGCTAAAATTTAAATCTACAAATGTTCAGACCTATTTTATTTGCCACTTTTGATTCATAAAAATTTTTAATCCTTGTTCTTCAAGTGCATCCAGTGTTATAACTTAAAATCATGTGCAGAAATTTTTTGCAAAATTCTGCAGTTCTTTAGAACTTTGATGCATATCCAAAAAGTTTCAAGGGACCTCTTTCTTAAAACGTTTCCAAAACTATAAAGCCTGCCTATGACAAATTTCCTCACAAGATTTACAAACAAGTTTACCTTTGAATTGTTAAGATAAGGTTTGTACTAACTTTTGAACTGAACATTCTGGGAGTCACCACTTATGGTTCTTTTCCATCTCAAGGAATAACTACTTAGGGAGAAGCCTCCATTTTAAATTAAAAACTACCTTCGTTACCAAGAGAAAAGAGCTTTCAACAACAGAAAAGTATTTTCTTTTTCTGCTAGGTGTACTTCAGTTACTTGAAGAAGATAATGCAGGACTATGTACTTAATTAAGAACTTGAGCAGCATTTTTCAAGGTGTATACTATGCCAGGATCACATCAGTCCATGATTCCCTCTTAGTTTCTTCATGGGTTCAGAGTCCATACCCATGTAACTGTGCTTTCTATCACTGTCACATGTCAAATGCCGTGGATCATAGGGTCCTACCATGATTTATATTGGAAAGGGCCTTAAAAAGCCTCCCGTTCCAAACACCTTCCATGGGTAGGGACACCTCCCACTAGCCCAGGTTGCTCAGAGCTCCATCTAATTTGGCCTTGAATATGTCCAGGGATGGGACATTCTCTAAGTGTTTCACCAGTCTCTGTGTAAAGAATTTCCTCCTAAAATGCAATCCAAATCTACTCCCAATTAATTTAAAACCATTATCCCTTGTCCTGTCACTACGTGTCCTTATGTCACTCTCCTTTTTTACAAGCACCCCTTCGGTACTGGGAGGCTCCTCCAAGTTTTCCCCAGAGACTTCTCCATATTGAACAACCCCAACTCTCTCAGTCTGTCTTTGTCAGAGAGGTGTTTAAGCCCTTGGATCATCTTTTTGTCCCTGCTCTGGACCTGCTTCACCAGCTCCATGTCTTTCTTGTGCTAAAGATCCCAGAACTGGATGTAGCCCTCCAGGTGGGGTCTTATGAGAGCAGGGTAGAGGAGAACAATCAACACCCTTGTCCTGCTGACCATGTCATGTGTTCATCTATTCCAGTATGTGTTTCAGTACTCTGGTTCAGGTTAATAGAAAGTATTGGCAAACAAAAACCTCATGCCCGCTAAAAAAAATATTAGATGTATAAAATTATTCCAATTCAATTATTAAATGAATATTTTCAGAATATCAGAAAATCTTCAGTCTTATTTTTTTGAATATGATCTGTTTGGTTTTTTTTCCCTGATACAGAGGACATATAATTTGGGAAAAAAACCCGGTTCTAGTAATAGTGTTTCCCTGCCTTGAAAGTGTGAAGTTTCACAAAGTAAATGAAGCTCAGCAAAAATAGGTACATGCCAAAAATGTAGCTCAAGAGCAGATATTTGGGAACAGCTGTAGTAAAAAAATTATGAATTTATTACAGGGTCCAAAATGGTGGAGCTGTGTATCTTACTAAAATGAGAAGCTGTTTTTGTGACTGAAATTAAATTCATGGTGGAATTATTTAAGAGTAAGATAATTTTCAGATCAAAAAAGACAAAAAATTAAAGCTTCATTTTTTTTCTATTTAATCAGTCAAAAATAGTCCTTCGTCATAACAGTAGTGAGAGAAAATGAAGTGTGAAGTCACACTACAGTGTGAACTTTATCACATACTATTCTGTGAAAAGTAACATTTGGTTTCTTAAAGAAAAAATAAATTGAAACAAAACAAGAAAAATAGGAGTCATCACATTCTGATTTTATTCCTGAGCTGCAAATTCTCAAATGTCCTTAGTGAATTTGGGTGTTATAATGAAATCTTAGCATATCACTTGAATATACCTCCATGACATGATAGCTGAAACACACATTCAAAAATCCTGACAGTCTTTTAAGCCAGGGAAGAAAATCTAGAAATTTCCAGTATGAATAAAACATTTCAAATAAGGGTAAAGTACCTGTTTTGATACACAATATTTTTATGCAAATGTTTAAAATATTACTGTAGAGGTTGCATGGTTAAAATTATGTGTATGCAAATCCCACTGACCTAAAAAACCCAGGTGGAACATGTAAAGGAAGATTTATGTAGCTTACAAAATTTATATAAGTTATATGTAATAACTTATATATGCATCATGGCTGCATGAGTCTAAAACAAGAGACTGCCAGCACATTAAGTGTTTCACTTATTGTACTTTCATGTGATGATTTATTTAACATTTGGGAAGTTTTGAGTTTTTTAATTTCTCACATCTGAGTGAGAACCCACCAACGGCTAGTTTCATTCTAAGTTGCATTTTTAATAGAAGCTTAAAAACCATAGAATTTAAAGTTCTGTAGCCTGCCTCATGGCAGTTTCATTAAATGGCAGCTGTTTTTCCTATAAAGATCAAGCCCTGGAAGCAAAAGATACAAATGCAAGACAATAAAATCAAATGGACTTATAAACAGCTTTTAAGTTAAAAGCAAGGAGAAACACATTTCATTATTTCTAAATCAAGGGATACACATGCCAAAAAATGTTTTACAGATCAATATATGCCACAAAAAATACTTCCGTTCACAAGGGTGAAAATTCAGAAAATTTAGACCTTCTTGTCTTAGTTTTGGTATCCACTGTGTAGAATGTTTACACTGGGGCAGTACATCTGTGCTCCTGTTATTTTCAGTGAGAATTGAATTCATGTGACCAACAAATTTCAAGATAGAGATTATCCCAAGACAGACTTTCAGAGGAAGAGCTAAGCAAAGAAAGAGACAAATAAGCTGGAATAGAGATAACAGACAACAGTTTGTAGCAAAACAATGCTGCAATGAAGAATGTGGCCATGTTTAACCTTCATGAAGATATATGTCATCTAATAATATGTTAATATATGAACTGAGGAAATGGCATGATGCTGTGTCACAGGAGGTTTATGCTGGATATTAGGAAAAGGTTCTTCATCCAGAACCAAGCTGGGCACTGGAACAGGCTCTCCAGGCCAGTGGCTACAGCACCAAGCCTGACAGAGTTCAAGAAGCATTTGAATTCTCAAGCACATGGTGTGATTCAGGGGTTGTCCTGCGCAGGGGCAGGAGCTGGGCTTGATGATCCTTGTGTGTCTCTTCTAACTCAGGATATTCTATGGTTCTATGTTTTATTGCACTTCATATAACACAGAAAAAATATTTCTCACATATGCAAAATCTATTTAATAAATTCATTAATTTACTGACTACGTCCAAATACTGTTTTCTTCCAACTGGTAACACTTGAGCAGCACCAGGTCTCAAAAATGGCTAAAACTAGTTAATTGAGGAATCCCTAGTTAGAGCAAATCTGTAATTTGGCATCTCATGTATTATCTATGCCCATTAATTTTGGCACAGGACATGAGAGGACTCCTCATTTGGCAAGAGAACAGACTGCACTGTAATAACTAACAGCATGAATGTTGCAACCCTATGTGTGTCTGAAACTGCTTTAAATTTCTGTAAATAAAATAGCCCTGATTCTCTTAGACTGAGAAAGGGTAAATGTCAAAGACAAGCAGGGGGCCAGCTTACTCTGGAACAGCCCATCATTCTTTTCTGTTCTGCCAGCCTAAGTGCAGGATACCTGGACTGTTGTATTTTTGATTGATAATATCATATACTAACATAGATTACCTCATTATATTTGCAATCCATCTTGTTCCTGAGGTTATTTAATAAACTGTAGCCTCGTGGTAAGATAGCCATAATCAATGTGCATAAACTAATTTTTTTATTAGTTATAATTATACGAGGTCATTTTTATTGGTGAAGCTAGATTGATAGATAGCTCTGTAATTGTTTTCAAAGACACAGACAGCTATAATACAATTAAGTGACAAAGGATTGATCCTTGCTACATCAAATCAATTGAAACTGATGGCATGCAGAAAGTCACAGAGAAGCTCAATAGACTTTAGGATTTAAGCTGAAAGTAAAATCAGCTAGTACTCTCTCCTCACTTTTCGTCACACTCTTGTTTTACTCCATATTTAATAAAAAAGTCTTTAAAAATTTATAGCTACAACTAGTTTTTTTTTGTAATGGACTAAAACTACATAGAAATTTAAAAAAGCCATTGACACAGTCTTGAAAATAGTTTGGTTTTTTGTTGCTATTACAAAAGAGAAAGGCTAAAATGTTGTGAAAAATCTAACCTTTTATTTCAATGTAACAGATGTACTTGCCTTGAGCACTAACAAGGCAAAGCTAATTACTGATACAGTTGCAGAAAAGACACTCTGACAGTCACGATCTATGAGCAAATTTGTCTTCCAAGTGACAAGTCAACCAGAGGTTACAGAGGATCTTGGGCACTGGCTGGGGTATAAAAAAATTTTGCACATTCATTTTTATTGCTGTAGGGGAAATATTTCACCTTCAACTCAGATGATGTCAGAGGTCCTTCCATTCTCATAATCCTTCCATTGAAGGCTCCAATATTTATTTCTATATACTAACAGGAGGTCTATAACCAAAAAGATTTTTGAGCCATCATTTTTCCTAAGTTATTTCATGATGCTTTTATGATACAGTATCTCTTCTAGTGATATCAAACAATGAATAATTAAATAGTGCATCATAAAAATTCCACAATTTTTGAAAAATTAGAATCTGTAAAATTCTACATGTTCTACTATTTTAAAGTGACTATTTTCAAAATATCTTAAGCTTTATGTTTTATCATAATTTCAAACACAATGAAGATTTCTGAGAATTTGCACTTTAGTGGAAGTAAACAACAAACTGATGGTAATACAAAAAATCATATAATTCTATTACAAATTTTATTTTTAGTAATATGATTACTGAAATAAAATGAAAGATATAACTAAAAAATATTTTCATTACCTTTATTGGAAGATAAATATAAAATAAATATTGAGGATATTATCTATCCTCACTTTCCAAGAGTTTCAATTTTGAGATAAATACACTCTCATTTTGTTACATCTGAAAAGAATTCCAATAAGACCAAATAAATATACTCTTCTTTATCAAGTTGAGGTTTGTTTTTTTTTTTTTTATTTATGATATATGTGAATAGGTATTTCTAATGGTCAAACAGTTTTCGCACTGCTACACTGGCAGGTGTAATTTCAGGACTGAAGTATGCTAGTAATTTGAAGAATTTTTTTAATCAGCATTTACTCTCCTAAAGTACACACATTACCTGTATTTATTTCACAGATATCAGAAATCTCCTACAAATGCTATCACATTGCCTTTGGGTGTAATAAGATTGAATCATTTGGGTCAGGTCCCAAATGGGATCAGGGTTCCTGGCACAAAACATTGCAGCAATTCAATGTTAGGCAGTGAGCCCAGCTGTGTAATTCAGGGATTTCTTACATTCCATGTGCAATGAAAGAGAAAAACTGGAACTTCATAATGGGACAAGAAGTGTGACAAAAACTACTTAAATCAGGCAATATGAGCACAAAATTCCCAACATAATGAAATTTCATTTCTCTCTTCTGCTTTAAGTGCTTGTATCTCACCAAGTTTCTGAGCTTAAAACAATTCCCTTCACATTTTTTGCTTAAACCACACTGACCATTTGCAATGCCTTTTCTTACATTCAGTGAATGCAGCAGGAAACTTCATTTCAAGAATATAATTGCTTTCATGAATTTGAAATTCACTTCATACTTTTGAAATAGAGGTATGAACAACTAGGAAAAAACCCCTGTTTGTTTATTCTCTTTTCATAAATCTTGTGTTAAGGATTGCATAGAAATGAAGCTTCAGTTGGAGAAATGAAGGGTCCTTCTTCCTGAGTTTTGCAGCTTGCTGTAGGTCTTTCACATAAAAAAATGGGATTCCTCACTTTCAACTGAGAACACCAAACCCCCTAGGAGAACTAATTGTAATCATTACCATTGTAATAAAGTTAATTTTTTTCGGTATTCCTCTAGGGAATATTTCAGTTTTATTTTCTTTTAAAGCATTATGTTACATTAAAGAACATTTTAATTTAAAATATTCTCTTTCATTTTCACATCATACTCTTCAACTGATATTTTATCATCGGCTGAGTTGCCAAAAATTATAAAATGAGATTTTTTTTATTCTTTTTCAGATTTGCCTTTTTGGAAAGGTCCATCACGATTCAAATTTATAGATCCAGTTGCATTACTGCAGTGTAAGGAACATTCATACCAAGTCATACCCACTTAGCGAATACCCAGAGAGGGAATTTGGGGTGATGTACCTCTGAACGCTAGACAAATTCAGAGACGATTCAAATAATAAGTTTTCTCCACTTCTCTTTATTCTTTGGGGAAACTGAGAAGATTCCTTTAGGATGTTATCCCCAAAAGGTTTTATTTTCATGCTCTGATGTGGAAAAACTAGTGAAAAAGTTTATTTGCTGAGTGAGGTTTGCAGACTACTGTGGCAGTCTATAGACAGTTTGTACAGGGAGAAGTTGAAGGGCATTCTTTGTCGGTAAAAGGAAAGGATGGGCATGAATATGGCTTCAACATAGAACCCCATTAAAGTGGTTATGACTGTTTTATCACCCCTGCAAACTTGACCATCTCCACTGGAGCACAAGAGATCCTTAACCTGTGAGGAATGCACACTACTGACATAACGCAAATGTTGTCACCTCTCGAAACAAGGAAAGTTCCAATTAATTTTTATTAATTTTACTGACCTATTTTTCTATCCCCAAAACATCATTTTAAAATTATGCATTCTTCTGCATTGCTAATATAAGAAAAAGCCAAACAAACAAAGTAAACCCCTTGGCCAGAGTGAAAAACTAAGAGCTCTCTCTTTGCCCTCTACAGAGGCTAAGTGCATGCACCATAATGTAAATAAAGTATATTAATACACATTTTCATTTTATGCAAGGCTTTAACCAGAAAGATTTTGCTGATAATATTGATGCAATGACATCCTGCTGTCAAATGTTCATTCCTGTCTGAGCTTCAATTCTCTGTCCTCTCAGCTGTGCCAACACAATGCTGGGGCCAAGATGTAAATAAGACTGGTAAACTAATCCAGACTGAGAGTAATTCTTCATTTAATAGGAGCTATGATGTGCTGCAGGTAAATCCAGAAGTGTAATGTTAGTGTACTATGTTGTGTTCTGATGAGAATTAAATAAAGGGCTAGCTGAAATATTGCTGTCAGCACAGCATCTGCTCATTTGATCTTTTAGTCATAATAATACTGTTAATTTACAGCATATCGAAGCAGACGTGGAAACTAACACACACAGTGCATCTTCTGAATATTCCCTATGAACTGCTCATGAGCAATCTTCAGGCCAAGAATTTATTCACTGAGGAAATAAATGAATATTTTCTAGGTAATGAATAAATCCACAAATTTTGCCATATGTTTGTGGACAACTGGTGAACAGAAAAAAAATTGGTGAAATTTAACCCAATAAATAATTCATTACAAATTGCTTGCCTAGTCTAAATTTAAACCCACAGATTTAACTACCTCCAAGCTCTTTTTTATGTGTAGCACTAGCACCCAGTGCCTTCATTCATTATATACTTTACCATCACCATTGGTTATCATCAGAGGCTTTGCACTGAGGCAGTAAAGAGAGCAATCCTTTCTGGTTAAAATGTTAAACCAAGTTACATTTCACCACTCTATTTCAGCACTGAAGCCGTCACCTGCATTTGAATGACCAAGAGACTAAGACAGATCATAGGCATAGAATAATGCAGTGGGTTGGCTGCCACTTAATTTGTCTCGACCTCTACTTTGTAACCTACCACTAGTGAATTTTAGAGGAAAAATTACTAGAGATAGACATCCTGGCAGAGTGAAAGTCAACATCATCATCTCTCTCCCTGCAGGTCAATAGTTCAACATCATCATTCCGGAAGAACTAATCTCATTTCTGAAACCTATTTCTAAGTGTACAGTGGTTATCTAAAAGAGAATCTGGAGACCTTTTTTAATGCTATCAAATGGAGGAAGTTAAAACAAAGCAAAACAGAAGAATATAGAAATGAACTTCCACTGCCCTTTTATGTGTAGAGGAGAGGTATTTAAGATCAACTTTTTCCTTAGACCAGAGGAATTTTGCATAATCCTTCCCAAGAAGGTCTTTTTGAGTGACTTATTTCACTTTACTGACCTAAGAGTGATTTACATCTAATGAATAATGAAGAAAAATAAAAGCTCAGAAAGAACAACTTACTATAAACACCATTCTGGCAAAGAATATAATGCCTGCCACCGTAAATTATCTAGGAAACTAAGGTATTTTTTTTTTACTTTCATAGGAAAGAACAGCAAAAAAAGTACAATCTAATGATGCACTGTCTTACACAAATTTTTTATATAAACAACTTACAAAATAAAATTTCTTTCCAGCACAATTTACATTTTATCCATTTTCCTGGTATACTCCTTGCCCAAGCAATACGGCAGATTCAAATGGTTGATGCAGATGCTAGTGTGTGAGTTTTAATTGGTTTGATATAGTTCAAGTCCTGCTGTAGTCTCAGGAGGGAAAAAAAACTCAAATACATACTGAGCAGTGGGGCCTTTTTGACTCTGCTTAGGATGACAGAAAAATTGGTACACTCAGAGCTTAGCTGTAAAGATCCTACATTCAGACAAGCCACAGAGTTCTAAAAAGGGTCATTCAAAGGGGAGTATTATCTGTAAAACTAATTTTATATGATTTCATTCATTAAATTTCATTCATTAAATAAGTGAGGATCTGCAGATACCCTACAAAGTCAAATGTGATTTTAATACATAAATACATAAATGATCATTAGTTAACTTTTTTTTTTCATCTGCATTATGACTGTTTGAAATCTGCAAGCTTCCATTAAAGAGGATCCAGCCCTAATATTTGGTAACAAGTATACTCATACAACATCTACTGGCATCAATATTAAATTTTTAAAGTCAAGTCTAACATCCCTATATTAGCACTCTAATGTAAATTTACCTTTTTGAGTCCTTCCCTTTGAGACTTGGCTTCTTAGGCTGTTTTTCAATTCAAAAGTGAAGAAATGTTGAAGAAATGCTCCAAGTGTTTCTTAATTAAATATTTCTTTTAAGGGTTTATAAGAATAGATCTTGATATATTTATTCTAATCTCTTCAAAAATAGTGATTTCAAAAATTGAAGGGAGGCCTAGATTGCCCCCAGGGAAGTAACAGCACAAGGTACCCCAAAGATGTTGTCCATAGATCACCATTAGAAATAGGATTTGATACATATATCCTCAAAAAAACTCATAGAGATGTTTGACTTCTTCTCAAAAGTCCTCCATCCACCTTCAATCATACACTTTGCTAAGCTAATTATCAAACTGAAAAAAATTCAAATGTTCATAAAGTTCATGCATATGTATACTTTGGTTAGTTGTGGTCGATGATGTCAGTAGCCAAATGTACATTTCACACCAACAGCAAAAGGCTCCATAAAAGCTGTCTACTTGCCACTCACTTGGCAGCTACTGCAGCTTTTAAGAGATATCTCAAAGCATCAGTTTGTTCTTCAGCCCAGTTACTGACATTTTTGTATTACACCAGAGTAATTTCCAAATTAGTATGCCTCTAATCACTGTTGTAGTTAGAAAACTTTTAGAGCATATCTGAATGAGTAAGCAGCACAAAAGGATGTCACTCTCCTCTCCCAAATTGTGATATTCAAGCTAATCTTAATTCCTATGTCTTGCCTTATGATTCTTGAAGGTTTATGGTTAAAAGCTCCCTTTCTTCTTATAAATAAAGTTAGAATTTATTCCCAAAGTATGATTTTTTTCTGTTTACAGTGTCTCCAGGAAATGTGCAATAATACTTTTTTTTTTTTTTCTGTTTTCTTTCCACTAAAAAATAAGGTAATTAAAGGAATAAAAATAGCTCAAACATAATTAAAGAAAAATAAACAAAGTTAGCAAACAGGAAAAGCAAATCTTCTAAGTCAGAAAGCTAAATAAGACAAAGTAATAAAGGAGGAGATGTAAAATTACAAGTAACAAGTCAATCTAAATAATTTAAAGTCAGACAATAGACAGATTTAATTCCTTCTGCCTTCTATATTGTTATACTGATCTCAAAAATGTAAGTCCTAGCAGAAGTATCACTACACTTATATTTTACTCCTTTTACTGCTTACAATAAAGGAAACATAAACTTTAAGATCACATTTCCTAAATAATACATGTAGAAACCTACACGTACTTAGCTTTTCAGAGATTCTTATTCAGAATTTCTGAGGAATAACTATAAGGTGAGGGCAAACAAACATAATAGTCAACCAAAGTTTAGAGCAGTATTTTGAGTTTTGGTATGTATAATTTATCCCACTCATGGCTCAAGGTAAATAAAATGGATTACTTCCTTCTGAGGAAAAGGAGATAACGTTAATTTTTTTCTTTTTTTTTCATTATTCTGATGTATACCCACCAGGTTTTTTCAATTTCATTATGCTATTATAACTGAATTTTATTTATACGATTTTGATTATCCAACTATTTTGAATATCAAAATGTTAGAATGTATTTGTGGAATAACTAAGACATTATGAAGAAGTCATCGCAAAAGGAATGAAAGGACAGACAAAGCCTACTTCTGATAATCAAATAGTGACAGATGACTGCTGGCAAACTGGCAAAAGAAGGTCCTAGCATAAATGCATGTAGTATTACAAAACCAAAACTCAGAGCCAATGAAATTCAGCTCCTAGCACTTGGAGGTAGGTCACATTTTAAATTTTGCTATACTAAGGTGCTTGCCCTTGCTTATTTGTTAGATAGTTGATTACACATTTGGAAATTGATAGATCATTTTTGGCAGGTTTTAGTGCATGAACACAGACTTGATTTCCATTTTACCCAGTGTAGCAGTTAATGGTAAGCCTCAGGAATCAGGAAAAATATATCCAATAATAAGAGTAAGTAGGTTCTGTACCTTTTGTGCTTTTCTTTATTTCTCTAAAGTGGTCAATATAATGTTATGGAAGAAAATTTCGGCTCTGATCAACAATAATGGAGGTCAGGCTTTGGCAGTTATATAAATCCAATGAGGTTAACTAGCCCATAAAAAATAAGTGCTGAAGTATCCATTTTTCTGTGGGTTATACTGCCAGGTGACTTGTTTTTCCTGTTACAATCATTTTATTACAAGTTTCCACCACAAAGAAAATGCTAAGTGATTTCTGGAGAAGACATGAACAATAAAAGTCACTGTAGCTTTTATATGATAGATAATATTTTTGTGTAACAGAATGTCCCAAATAAAGTTCAATAGGTTTTTTTCTACTGTGGAAAAGTAAGAAATAGATCAGATGGAATGCTTCTATATTTAGTAACCATTTTTTAAAATGACAGGTGAAATACATCTTTCTTTCCTGGTGGTATATTTGATTTTGAGATTATATTAGCTTTTGAAAATATGTGGGGTTTGTTTGTTTCTGAAGCCAAGGAAAAGAATAGAAGCCTGGGAAGGAACTGATTGTTAACTTCCGTTTTCCACTGACCAATGATAGGATGCTAGAATCTGACCTTTTCTTGTTTTTTTCATAAAATATGCAGTATTTCCTCATAACCTTACACTAGACTTACTTTCTGCAGTTGTTTAATTTCACTCGGAGTTATGCTGGGAATTTTCCCTGTTTTGTATGAATAAAAAATTTGTATGTGAGCTAAACTTGTGGCAGCAGAACCTTCCCCTTGTGAGAGGCATTTAAATCTTCTTTATAACCCTTATTAAATAGGTATATCTCTTCAGCTTCCAAAACACACATTTACAAGCCAAAAGTTACACACTTCAGTTAGCATATTTTTAGATGGTTTCTTCTGGAAAAAGGAGGGAAAATGAAGCAGTATTTAAATTAATTTTAGATTTCCCACTTTCAAAAGGAATAATTTTGACAGTGAACTTAATTTTCATTACATATGGATCAGGTGTACAGTGACTAGAGCACTTTGGAAATACAAAATTCCAGATTTGTATGTCTAGTCCTATCAGACAGCAGAATTTTTTGTATGATAAATACTTAAGAGTTTTACTGTTAAGTCATTAAAGTCTTTAAAATAGTAAAATCTGGCACAGTTTTGAAATTAGCAGACTATTTTGCAAAGCATTTTGCCCTTTTGAATTCAGTCTTCTATGTTTTTCATAAACAGCTTAAGTAATCAGATTTTAAGGTTTTGAAGTTAAATAAATTTCAAGAGGAAGTGGTAACACTGACTATATTCTGCATGGTTTTCTGAATTTAAAGAAACGTTTTATGGTTCCAGTGGTTGCATCCATCACTGTCCTTGACCTTTCACCAGACAGCTGAGCTATCTCAGCCTTTTTGTCTTTCAATTCTTCAGTCTTTTTAGGCTGTAAAGCCTTCTAGAGGAGCATCTAGATTTTATAGAGAGTGCAAGTAGATGCTTGTGTGGTGGATCCCCATTGAGTGGCTGTGACTTATGGCTGATGTTGTTCTACAGGTAGCAAACAAGAGCTGTAACATCACAGGCTGGCATTCTTCCATGCAGATTACAAGTCTCCCAAGAAGTTCCTTGTAGCTTTGCATAAAAACAATGGAAACTTCACAAAGGCAGATAATGGTTTCTTCATAGAATAGTAGGAATATCTCAGCAGACTGAGTATTAAACAGGAATACTAAGCATATATTTATGAAATGGGAGATATCCTCAGATAAAATCATTATTATAAATAATCACTGCTAATCTGAATCTATTTCTCTTCAGAGAATGCATTGATTTTTAAACACAGGAATCAATGGGAACTTCTGCTTAAAAACTGATGGTGCAGCCATGTTATCAATGGTTTACATTTATTCACTCTACAGTGTGAGATTTTCACTTGATTGTGTTTTGGATTAGGTGTCAAGCTGCTAGAATTGTAGCCCAAACTTGATTTTATGTGGGATAGTGCTTTAAAAGTTTAATTTCAGGCAATTTCTACTCAAAGTAACAGCTACATAATCTGACTTAATATAGTTCTCCTAGTGGAAATTAATTATTCTATGATCATATACCTTATTACCCCCCTGAAGACCAGAATTTCTCAACTGGAATTTTTTAATTGAATGTGGTAGCTCTGGAGTTCTTTATTTAGCAGTTGGTGACTGCCGTCACATATGCAGAATCTTTTCAAGTAGTCTACTTTAATGCTTTGGGAGGGGGTTGCTAACTACCAGAAAATAAAAATACTTGCCTATGTTCCCCAAAGACAGGAGGATCTGAAGGACTGGTACATAGCTCTACATATTTCAACCTTCTTGCCTCACAAACCAAATCAGTAAGGTTCTTTTTCACCATACTTCAGCACACAGAAGGTGACAGGCAAGGTCGCATAAATGGAGAAGAGCAGAAAAATATTGCAAAGAAAATCAATAGCCTGAGACATCTGAAACACTTGAAATATTGTTTTGAATTCAGGCTAATTGCCTATCAATTGTTCCTTGCATGTTAGCTTAAACCTTTCTATGCAACTAATGAAAAAGACATAAATGTAGACTATATGAACCACTGATCTGTTCAGGGTAGCTGTCCTGCTGAAGTTCTGGGAAAGGTTTGCAGTGTTTGTTTTTCATGTTGTTTTGCTGGTGTTATTATTAGTTGTAGTTGTTTCTAACACTGTCTGGTGCTATGTATCTTTTTTCTGATGAGACAAGTTTTCTACAGAAAAAATGGTGAGCATTGCCAGATATCTTTTTGTGCGATCATATGAAAGTTACACAGGTTAAAATTAACCTGTTCATAATCCCTCAGCCTAGTTAAAAACAAACTTGGTCACCATAATGAAATAAAGAGTAGTGTATCAAAAGTACAAAATGTGTAATATAAAGTCCCTAAAAGCAGTGGTTCAATATACAAAATAAACACATTTGGTTTATATCAAAATATAAATCAGCAGATAAACTGACTTATTAAGAAAATTAATTTGATTGGAAATTATTGAATGAAGGAATAATTTAGTCAATTTTAAATTGTAACTTTTTCTTGTATTAAGGAAATTTAGTCTAAAGCTACTCTAAAGAAAGATTTCCTTCCTGTCCTTCTGCACCTTTAATTCTGTAGACAAATATTTTGATTATTGGAAGTAATAATTACACAATAAGGTTTTAGTCACTGGTCTGTAAGAACAAGGAAATTTTTAAAATAAATAAAATTGAAGAGCAAGTGTATTTTCTCCCTTCTCTAAGAATTGCTTGTCCTAGTTTTGAGCTTACTGTAAGTCTCTCATACTCACAAAAAACCCCTCTTCGTTGCTTTGCTAAGTCTGATTTGTAAAGGAGGGGTGAAGAGTTCAAACAGGCATCTAAGCATACCCTGAACAAAATATCCCTGATTCCTGTACTGCACATGAACAAACAAGAAATGCATCCCATCAGACTCTCGACAGATCTGTCATTGTTTACCATTAGCTCTGTCATCTTCGCATGCCTTGTCATTCTGTGCAGCAGGTCAAGGGTTGGCCTGCTGCCCAACTGCTTATGTGCAGAACTGACTACATCCCAGCCTCCTTCGATGCTGCAGACAGCATAATTCCTGATGAAAGTCTGCTCCCTAGTGTTACAGTGCTACAAAGGCCAGGGAGCTTCAGTAAGGAAGGCAGAGAGGGGAAAACAGATATCCAAGTATGACTTTAGCGGATCTTGTTTGTGGAAGGCTTACTCTGTTCAAGGCATCTATCTTATTACACATTTAATTTTGAAAATTAAAACAGGTTCAGTAAATGTCTCTTTTCTTTAAAAAAATGTAAGAATTATTTCATTGCTTATGACTCAGTAGCAACTTTTTAGTCTGGCATAATAAGGACTGTGCCTAAAACAAATTCAGTGACACATTAGTGGCTTATTTTTTATCTTCACGATGTGAACGGTGGCTTCCAATTTCCAGAGACATTTTTATTATCATCTTTCTTAAAACAAGGCTCAGAAAACTCAGGTGTACTGGTGGCTCAGCTGTTCGTCTAATCAATTGCACCTGTTATATATTACAGTATGAAAGCTTAAACATTATGTTTTTAACTCAAACTCCTGCAGGATAGAGTTATCCATATTTAGCCCTTGTGCACTGAGCCTAGGGTGATGACAAGTTAAGCCACCCAACTTTCAGCCTTTAAACTTAAGCAAGATTAAAGATCAAGTTTTTATTTGCTATCAGGGCTAATGCTGTGTATAGTGGAGAGAGAGAAAAATCTCTCAGGTAGTTGTCCATTTTCTCTGTGTAAGAGACTCATTTTAGCCTGGAATACATTACCCTATCATCAGATTAAAATAGATGTTGAATTTTCACATGACCAAAGTCAAACAAGGTGAAATCTGCTGTAAGTGCTAAAGTCATAAAATTTTTATGTTGTAAAATGTGAGTACATGTAAAATTTTGTATTTGCTCCTTTTTCACAGATGTACATTGTGGCACAAGGTGCCTCCACACTGGGGAATAAAACAACACAGTATTTAGTGATGTGAATGCACATAATGAACTGTGGGCTGCAGTGAGGTCATCCCAGAGGCACAGCACACAGATCTGAATCCAGGTCAATGAAAACCATAGACTAGTGTCCCACAGTCCTCCAGCACCTCTAACAGAAACTACTGATTCTGGTGACATCACAGTCTTCTGTAGAGTGACAGTGTCACAAAGCCAAAACGACTGCCTGATGTCACAAGTAACAGGAGAGCTCATTACAAAGAGGAAGTCTAAACAGTTTTCTAAGAATACTGTTTTTGAAGAGCAAAACATATTGAACAAATTCTGCATTTAAGAGTTTAGAAAGAAAAAATGATGCATCACAAACTTCTATCATATAATTAATATCTGGTAGAGTTTTAGGCATCTGCTTTGCAGACACAATCACTTCCTTAATCATCCAAAGGAAATTATTTGCCTCTACCAGAATAGTTGCAAGAGGGAAGGCTAAATTTTTCAAATGCAGTTAAATGATTAATACTGATATTTCTACTCATGGATAATAAATAGCTTATTATGCAAATTGTCCAGATGAGCATAAGGATAATAACAAAAATTTCAGAAAATGATATTTTCTGAAATACTTTTCAAATTCTGACACTATACTGGAAAACCTGAGCATTAAATAAGTGATTGAAACTCAAATTTTCTGAGTTTCTCTTATAAAAAGCTCACATTATATTTGCTAGCATATTCAAGCAAACATTTTAAGAGATCTATTGGCCATTACGTGGGCTAGGCAGCTAAGTTTAGTTTAATATCTATCAAAAATAAACTGTCAAAATGATTGTGTATGTGATGGAATGTATAGCAGCAGTATATATCTCAGTCTTCTTTCCAGTTACATATTTACCTAGTCAGTAAATGTATGGGATATTTAGAATTAAGTTCCTTTTTTTGCTTCTTTTGCTTTTTTGCTTCTGATATTACAATATCAGAATCACTTGTTAAAAGTAACTTCCATCAGCAAAGATTCATATTTTATTTCGTACAGGAAATCTGAACTATGAAGAAAATATTGACATAGACTTACTTCTTCACATAATGTTAAATGTCAATATTTATTTCAATATTTAGCCATGTAAAAGGAATTAAAGTCTTAAAATTTCATAAATATTTTTACTTGTAAGATTCTGTTCTTCATTCAAAGGAGGAGTAGGTGTTTAATATATGCTATTCTATTTCTCTACTGCCTTAAGAGCAAAATTTAAACTTTTCTTGAAATATGTTCAATTAATAAAGGAGACATTTAGGGGTAGATCATTGTGTAGATATTATATTCATACCTCTTAAAGTTTCTTCAAAAATATTTTCAATTCATTTCTGAGAACAGGGGAGTTTTCTCATGTCTCCTGTGCTTTGTATTTCAGTCTTTGGTATCTCAGTACTGCCCCTATTTAACAGAAAATAAATATTCTCATGGTAAAAAAATGCTTCTTACCCCACAGTACTTACCTTCCAGGAAGAATACTTTGGAGTTCCTTTGAAGCCATTGAAGTTTTATGGTATCACAAGGAGACCCATCATATAGTAGTGTAAGGTCCAGGTTCTTCTGAGTTTTCAATGTAATTTTAACATTTCAGAATATATATATATATATATATATGATATATTAGGTGACAGTGGAGAAGTCAGTTCACCTATACTTTATGCTTTTAATCTTAGTGCCAGGTTAATGTTGCCATGAAGTCAAAGGATGGAGGTCACTAAGAGAATTTAGCACTCACCAGCTAATGGCAAGAATGTGTTTCTACACTGATGTGGGGAAAACAAACATGGGGAAAGCTGAAGTGGTATACTCACAGTCTTTAAGGGATTGAATCCACATAATATTGTGATCCTGGTTAGTATCTGGTAATGTCTATGACTTCATTTGGGCTTCAATGTTACTTTCAAATATGGGCGATCTTTTTCCTCTGTGTTTTGCTTCCACACAGATTTAAACAGTCCTAGTTTTTGCCTGTCCTACACATTCTACAAGGGAAGATATATTTTTAGTGAGTTACTGTAGTCTAGAGCTCTGTTGCATTTTGAGTCACTTGCCCTTATCCTTCCATTTTTATGCCAACTGCAAGATTCATCTAGTGTTTTGTCATTGCCCAAAAAGTATGAAGTCCTGTTTGATTTTAAACTTTATATCCCATAAAATGCTTATAGTAATCCTTGGATTTTGTCTATTGGTGAGAAAACATTGAAATGCTTTCTTCTAGATATTGACTTCATAACAAAGCTTACAAATCACTTAATTTCCTA